>NW_024070204.1:39664390-39733758 GCF_014754425.2 Oryx dammah | reverse complement strand
GGCATGGAAGTTCTGAGTGGTTTTTGGTGATTGGGTTAAAGGAGGGGGAGGGGAGGAGAGGAGGGTCCTCTTGCAGAGAGGTTCGTTCCTGGTCGTTTCCCTTCACTGGTACAATCCTCTCTATTTGGGAGTCCTACCTTCCAAAGTCACTCGGTTGGAGTAGGAAAGGCCGCGATCGGCCCGGCCCAGCAGCGCAGGGTGGCTGGTTTCCCCTAGTCCACGGTCATTATCCCCTCGATTCCACGCCAGCGGTCTCGGAGCAGGTCATCTCTGCCGGTCGCTGGCGTCCGCTGGGCAAGGAGGGTGGGTAGGGTCAGAGGGATTAAGGGACTCTTTTTGGGGATTTGGATTGAGCCTGAGGAAGCCGGAACTCTGGGCCTTAGGAACCCTGAACTTCTGCGTGAGTTCGAGGAAGGGGTGGAGGAGTGCGGTGGAGGCGGCGCCAGAACCGCGCGCAGGTACTGGAGGGCCCTGAGCTGGACTCGGAGTCCAAGGGACCACGGCCGCGGAGCCGGGCCCTCCCCGGGCCAGCGTAGTCCTCGGGGCTACTCTGCTGTCTTTGGAGGTGGGTCGGGGGAGGCCACGCCCTTCCCCCAATGTCCCCCTCCCTCCCCTGGGTGCACAGGCGACCCCAGGGTTCCAACGGCGCCCATCAAAGTCGGGCGGCCCAGGATCTCCGCTGGGAACAGGCAACTATCGCCGTCCGTGCGCGTCGCCTTCCCAAACAGACAAACCAGAGACTCACTCACCGGAGGAACAACGAACTGTGACATCGTTTTTCGTCTTTATTGATTAGAGAAAGGAAAATCATCCGAGAACTCTGAAGGCAAAGGGCCTCCATCCTTGTGGAGCAAAGGCAGAGTTGTTACGGTAGCGTATGCCCGCGGAGATGAGGGACTCAGCGCAAACCTCGGATTCCTGGCAGATTTGGGCCTTCCGGCCCCCTGCGCGTCGGATCCGGTGCCTCCAGCCTTGGCACCTGCGGTGGCTTCTGAAGGCAGGAGCCGCGCGAGGCTCCGTAGTGTCCCCTCTCTCTGCGCTCCCTGGATCCTCTCGTCGGTCTAGGAAAAGGTGCCACCCGGCGAGGGAGGTTGCAGGGGGGGCGGCCGCCTCTCCCTCGGGCGCCTCTGGGTCCGGGTGGGTCTCCGGCGTAGTGTCCGGGGCAGGGGGGCTCTGCGTCCCGCCGCGAGGCGCTTCGGGCTGCAGCAAAGCGTCCGTTTCGCCGGAGCCCGCAGGAACTAGAGAGCATTTCCCCATCGAAACCCGGACGGTGCCAGGAAAGCTCACACAGGGCAGTGTAGAAAGGGAGCGGCAGCCACGGGGAGTCCGCTGAGCTCTGGTCTGGTGGCTTCTAGGGCCCCGGAGCCCCGCCGGCTGGCGGCTCTGAGCTCACAGCTGGGAAAGCGCTGCGCCAACGCGTGGCTCTCACACCAGGAGATGCAGGAGTGTCTGAGATTCAGAAGTCCTCAGTCCGCAGTTTTTATGCTCTTCTGGCCTCCTGGCGGCCCTATCAGATAGAAGGAGGTTGGGTGGCGGCATTAATCCTAGGAGATAACTGCATCAGAATACCTAATACTATTAATACAAAAACATACATCTCGGATAAAATCGCACAGATCAAATCTCTTCAAGACAGGTTGGATTAGGGTTGAAAAGGAAAAGTACTAGTACACTGGAGGGAAAAAAGCGTTTGAGCGAACACTGGGGTATAGAAGGGCTTCTTAGGTGGGCTAGTGGTAAAGAACTCATCTGCCAGTGCAGGAGATGTGAGACACACGAGTTCAATGCCTGGGTTGGGAAGATCCCCTGGAGGAGGGCATGCGACCTGCTCCTGGAGAATCCCCATGGACAGAGGAAGCTGGTGGGCTACAGTCCATAGTGTCTCAGATTCTGAACAGGCAGGCAATTTTCTATTGTATCTATATTTGTCTTCTTTATCTGTTGATGAACATTTAGGTTGCTTCCATGTCTTGGCTATTGTAAATAGTGTTCTAATGAACGTCGGGGTGTATCTTATCTAAGTGTGCTTTTATACAAATACATGCCAAGTAGTGAGATTGCTGGGTCACATGGTAGCTCTAGTTTTACTCTTTAAGAGGAACCTCCATAGTGGCTGTACCAATTTCCATTCCCACCAACACTGTAGGAAGTTCCCTTTTCTGCAAACCCTCTCCAGCATTTATTGTTTGTATACTTTACGATGATGTGAGTTGTAGTTTTGATTTGTATTACTGTATTAATTAGTGATGTTGAGCATCTTTTCATGTGTTTTTTGGGCCATCTGTATGTCTTCATTGAAGAAATGTCTATTTGGATCTTCTATTTTTCGACTGAATTTTTGTTGTTGTTGTTATTGAGCTGAATACTTTGGAGCTTATATTGAGTTTGTATACCTTGGAGCTTAATTTCTTGTTGGTCACTTCATTTGCAAATGTTTTTTCCCA
Source organism: Oryx dammah (assembly GCF_014754425.2). NCBI lineage: Eukaryota > Metazoa > Chordata > Mammalia > Artiodactyla > Bovidae > Oryx > Oryx dammah. Next base: position 39,731,314 of record NW_024070204.1, on the reverse strand, counting down.
TTCTGTGGGTTCTTTTTATTTTGTGTATGCTTCCCCTTGCTGTGCAAAAGCTTTTAAGTTTAATTAGGTCCCGTTTATTTTTGTTTTTATTTTCATTACTCTAGAAGGTAAATCCAAACAGATAATGCTGCAATTTATGTCAGTGTTCTGCCTATGTTTTCCTCTAAGATTTTTATAGTATCTGGTCTTAAATTTAGGTCTTTGGTCCATTTTATTTTTTTGTATGGTGTGAGAAAATATTGTAATGTAATTCTTTTAAATGTAGCTGTCCACTTTTCCCATCACAACTTATAGAAGAGACTGTATTTTCTCTGTTGTATATTTTTGCCTCCTTTGTCATAGATTAATTGACCATAGGTGTATGGGTTTATTTCTGAGCTTTCTGTACTGTTCCATTGATCTATATTTCTGTTTTTGAAAGCCAGCTTTTTATTGTTAGCTGCAGTGGGGGAACACCATAATAGAAATAATACATGGTAAAAGTAACAAAACTGAAAAATCAAACAGAACAGACAGTAAAGATGGCAGATGATTGAAAACTCTAGCTGGATGAATTTAGGAGGTAATTTAAATACATTTACAGCTGAGGTGAAGATTCAGACAAAGATATTCAGAGTACATAGCAGAGCTCTGCCTTTGTGGATGGAGAGTGAGGCCAACTCAGAATTCCAGTCACAGCTGAAATCCACTGTTGGGGGAGGCACAACTAGTTATTATTTGCTTTCCCTTCTTCCACTGCAGTTTCTTCCTATGAATATTTTATTTAAAAAGTCTCTTCTTGTGTCAGTCTTGTAATATGTGATTTATTCTTTTGTGTGCTTATATTTTCAATTCATGTAAAAGATATTAGGTAAACATGTTGTTTTATTTATTATTTCCCACTCATTTGCAAATTCCTAAGATGAAGATCCTCTGGAGAAGAAAATGGCAACCCACTCCAGTACTCTTGCATGGATAATCCCATGAACGGAGGAGCTTTGTAGGCTACAGTCCATGAGGTCACAAGGAGTCGGACACGACTAAGCCACTTCACTTCACTTCACTTCAAGATCTTTACATGGACTTTTGATCTGCTTCCACATCTGGCACATTAGCCTCTGATAAGTCTGCCGCTTTATATATTTGCTGTCCCCAGCAGGTGCTCAGATGGCTGTTTAGTCACCACCACCATATATAATGGTCCCTTATGGATCTGTGAGAAAATTTCTGTAGATATATACCCATGAGCAGAATCATGTCATAGAAAATGTATAAACCTAACTCTACCAACTTTTGCTAGGTGGTTCTTTAGAATGAATGTAGTATTTACCCTCTGAAAATAGTGCATGAAGTTTATTAACACTTGATGCACACATTTCCCACAAACACTCTGAATGACCCCAAATCCCAACATTTGCCAGTGGCTGCATGGTGGGGTGGTAGCCACAGATGCAGTATTTTCTGATTTCTGACAGAATCTCTCTTTGTGCCTTAGTTTGCAGTGAGCTTCTGAAAGATACTCTCTGTTGTTCAGTCTAAAATCTGGATTCATCTTTCTATTGAATTTTAAGTGATCTTTATATCCTAATAAATCCCGTTATGCTTAAACTGTTAAGTGCATTCTATTTCTGTTGCTAAACACCAGAAAAAGAAACAACAGTGACATTCAACTTTATACTTCTTAAAGTTTATTACAGTCTCTCTGTCTTTTAACAACCTTGATAGAATGAATCTAGATTGTCTTTAGAAAATATTCAAGTATTCAAGGTTTTTTTCTTTTCTGTGTTCAGGATATTTTGAGAATATTAGTTTGATATCATTCATGACCTTTAGATGAGACAAAGGGAAATGTAACAGAAAAAACCCAAATTTTTCTCAATATTTCATCTTAAAAATTTATTTCCCTTATCAGCCTTTCTATTATGAATTATCTGTTATCAAAATAAAGATATTATGTGATAATTTTCATTAACATGGGGATCTTAGGACAGGATGGAGGAGGGCTGCATCCTGGGACCTCGTGGGATCCAGGCTGGGTGCTGCTCTGCTAGGCCAGAGGCTGGAGCCTGAATGTGGCTAGGGTCTGGGAGTGGTGGTGGTGGACTGGTGACAAGCATAGCAGGTCAAGAAATGGAAGACCTAAAAGATGTTTCTCAGGAAAGGAACATTTTCCAAGCAGAAATATCTCCCACTTAACCAGATTCCTGCCTCATTGCATATCCACTCTCATAGCTGCCCAGATTTAAAGACCGGCTTTGTGTGAGGCTGACAATCAGTATGCCTCTGCCACTGGCCAGGTTGAACACTTCCCACTGCCATGCCCAGGACCAAAAGAGGACCTGTTAGCAGACTGCAGGAGAGCTCAAGATCAGTGTGGTCCCCTGCCCTTTGCCTTTCTCCAGATCAAAACTTTAATTCAAAATATTAAAGAGAAAGAAAAAGCACTTTCTCATGCATATATTCTTCCTCTCCTCTCGTTCCTCTGTACTTTTTTTAAAAAAGTAATTTTATTTATTTATACTTCTGACACAATATAATTAATAACCCTAGTAAAGGTATAATCATCATTATTTGATCAATACTATTATGATAGAGGACTTCTCCAGTGGTTCAGTGGTAAAATAAAATCCACCTGTAATTTAGGAGAGGCGGGTTGGACGCAGGGAAGATCCCCTGGAGAAGGAAATGGCAACCCACTGTAGTTTTCTTACCTGGAAAATCCCATGGACAGAGGACCCTGGCGGGCTACAGTCTATGGGGGTCACAAAAAGTTTGACAACTAAGTGACTAAACAACAACATTATGATAGAAGGATACTCCCAATGAAGAACAAATGGCCTTTAAAAATATCCTTAAGGTAGATTTTTACATTATTTTATGGATCCACAGTAAAACTGTAACAAGAATAGCCATCCTCTGTTTAGTATCTTTCATGACCAAAGTTTATTCTCCAGTGTTGTAAACTTTGCATAATGCCATTAATTTAATAATCCTTTATTGAGAACCTGGCATTTGTCAGCTTTTATGAAAAGAGCTACTATTGTAGCCATGCGTTCCGGGAAACAAACTCTCTCAGAAGGACAATGCAGATAGTGGGGTGCAGTTTATTACACTGGCAGGCCCAAGGTAGAGTCTCCTCTTAGCCAAGGACCCCGACTATGTTTTGGAAAACGTTATATACCCTACGTGTATGTGCACAAACCCACCTCCCCAAGTTCCCTGACAATCAAAGTTAACGGTTGATTCATATGCCTTAAGCCTAGGTAGTTAATAATGGATAATTATCAATAGGCCTGTGGTCATACCCCAATAAGCATAATAGAATGTATGATTCTATTCTGTTACACAGATAATTAGGGTGTTCTTTTAGGCAATGGAGAGCCCTGGGGCTCTTCCTTCAGGGGGCCTGGTTTTTCCGGTTGGTATGTCGTTTCCATAGGAACTGGGCATATAACTCAAAGTCCACAGTCCGGCCAAGATGGAGTCCTGCTTTCAAGATAGAGCCTGTTCTGTTTCCTCCTTCACTATAAATACAAAGACAACTAATGCCCACTTCTCTTCAGCCTGAAGCGGGTGCAGAATTCTGCAGGCACTGTGGGATTTACGCGTGTTGGGACCAGGCACAGCAGGCAGAAAGGGGGGCGCAGCACGGACTGAGGTCATGAGCTGGGGATACACAGTGATTGAGGGCTTCAGCGCAGGCAGGGGCAGTTTCCTTTCCGTACCTTTCATTTTCTATGCATATAAAAAATTTCCCGAATTGTATCACCCTCATTTGGTCAGTAATAACGTAACAATTTGTCCTGACAGGTTTTATAGACTATGAGGAAATGTTTTACATGACAATTTACCTTCCCAGCCCTAAAGTAAGTCATTTTGTTGATTTTTTCATTTAGATGTCGAGGAGAGCAAAGAACTCAGTTAATTGCGAAAATGCAAGTCTTTAGTGCTCATCTTTTGCCTTCCAGGTTAAGCCCTGACGTGTATTTGAAAGTATTAGCTTGCATTTCAAATCCAAGTTTGCTTAAAATAAGACTAGTGACCCAATTGCACAGCATTATTAGGCAACACTAAGAAGACATTACATTAAAAGTGACCAAGTGGTTAGTAGCCATTAAAGCAAAAAAGCTGAAACCTAAACGTTAGTTTGCAAGAATAGGAAACAGGAGTCCAGGATGGCGGTGGCTAAAAGACAAGGAAGGAAAAAGCCCAGGAAAATAGAACAAAGGAAGGTCCGAGGACCGGAGAGAGGACCTCAGGTAGAACAAACAACTCTCCTGGCTAGCCAGATTTACACAGGGCAGGCCCAGGCGGGGGAAAAACATATAAAAAGAGGGGCCAAAGGGCCAGGGCGCTCTCTCTCTCTCTCCCGCCTGCTGTGGCACTCTTTTCGCATCTTAGGGTCGACATGCCCTCACGCCTCAAGGATGGGTTTTCCTGCTATTTTCTAAATAAAATAGAACTGTAACACAGAGCTGTAACACTGATTTGTCTAAGAGCTATAACACGGTCTGTCCAAGACCCTAGAGCTGTGACGTGCCGAGGACTTTAATGTCCGTCACTCCAAATCTTTGTTGTGATGAGACAGAACCGAGGAGAATACACCCGCCTGACACTAAAGAAGAATGGGGAACACTCTTAACTGTTTTCAACACACACACACACAACTACGGGAGGTGATGGATGTGTTAATTTGGTTATATTAATCAGTTCACAACATACGGTATATTAAATCATTATATTGTATTTCTTAAAAAATAAGACAAAAGCAAAAATGAGAGCACAGAAAGGAGTTTGAACCAGAGAGAGAAGTTTCCTCCAGATGAAACAAGTTTCCGCCCTGTTCTCTTCCCCTCCTATGACCCAGTCATTTCCAACACAAACAAAATGCAACAAAACCTTGTCAGAATAACAGTTTCAACACCAATAATACGATAACCAAAATCACTATAATTTGGGGGCAGTTTTTCAAATCTTAGGTATATCCCACTGGAGAGAGATTATAAAATTACTGTCTTTAAAGTCACTTGAAAAAATTCTTCTTTGTGTGGTTATGACACCAGCTGTTACACATTTAGCATCTTTTTAATTTATTTTGGTTCCAATTTTAAAAATTATTTTACATAATTATAAACATTTTTTAACGTAGTAAAATTTTTTTCAAATCAAAATCTACAGATTATATTCAGAGGTGTTTAGCTTCAGCCCAAGTGTGCTCCATATATACATGGAGAGAGAGAGAGAGCCTGGCTTCTCCCTTGGCTACAATCTTCCATCTTTCAGGATTCCATAAAGGAGTCTCATTACATCTTCTTATTGGTAAAGGACATAATTTGTGATGGAAAAGTGAAATTTCTCCCTTTTTCCTCCTACCGTATTGATTTAGATTGAGAAAAGTAGAGGGGAAAAATAAGGTAGAGAGTGAACAGAAGAAAAGGGATTCCTTCTCTTTTGAGAGCTTCCCTTGTGACTTTGCTGGTAAAGAATCTGCCTGCAATGCAGGAGACATGGGTTCTATCCGTGGTTTGGGAAGATCCCCTGGAGAAGGGAAAGGCTACCCATTCCAGTATTCTGGCCTGGAGAATTCCATGGACTGTACAGTCCAAGGGGTGGCAAAGAGTTGGACACGACTGAGTGACTTTCACTCAAGAATGAAGGGACTTAATTTTGACTCATAAATGGTAGCATTCAGATAAATAAATTCTACTTTTCTGGTTTCCTACCAATAGCTGTGAAAAGATCCTCTCTTATTGGTTATGGTTATTTTTAGGTCTGTGACAAGATGTTTTAGAAAATAGAGAAAATGTTTTAAACATGGCTAGTAGTAATACATAAAATCTATTCTTAACCACTCTAGAGATCGTTGGATCTGAAAATGTAAAGACATGAGATTTAAAAATGTGTTTCACTGCCTAAAATGAAACTTTATTCTCCAACATCACTAAAACCTCAGTGTCATTCAGAATTTGAAACTGCATTCTGACTGCTGTCTCCAGATCACATCCTGGAAGATGTTTCTGACTGACTTGTAACCGAAACAGTGCAGAACGCTGTTTGTTTGCTTAGATATTATTCATCCTGTACCCCATTCCCAACTGTCACCCTCAAAAGAAGTTCATTCATACCTCCCCAGGTGGACTTACCTTCCACCTTTGCACTGTTAAGTCGGTGGCTGCAGCTGCCAACAGCAGGGCCTGATTGGTTAATGGAAAATAGCAATGGCTTTCCCCACTTCCTACCTTGCCCTCCCGTTGGGTGGGATGCAAGCTGGGATAGTGTAGTCTACTTTGCTCAGAAGGAGCTCCGCAGGCATCACCTGGCAGATTTACTCCAGATTTGTTAGTGCCAGTTCCCACACAGTGAGGCCAAATAAACAGAAATGTTGGAGTCTGGAGCAGAGAAGGGTTTCTTGCAGGGCCATGCAAGCAGAAGAGTGGTTCATGCCCTAAGACACCCTGAGCTCCCCAAAAGGTTTAGGCAAAGCCTAAAAGGTCTCTTTTAAAGGCCAGGTGAGGGGGGCGGGTGTGGAGGCAGTGTCTAGGGTCAGCTTGTGCACAGCCCTCTGACTGGTTGATGGTGAGATAGCAGGAGGTTTCACAGCCTATCAGTCCTTAGGCTCCAGGAGGCCTGGGAGTGTGTGCTTCAGATTATTGAGTAGTTAACATTTTCCTTTTGGTGGTGGTCTTGCGGAAGTTCACATCTGCAAAACAACTCAGGACATTTGCATAAAATACTATTATCTAGAAACTTCAGAGAGGAGCTAAAGTAGAGGATGTGGGGGAAGGCTGGTCCTCGGCACTGCCCCCCCACCACAAAGGCCCCATGGGATCCTGCTCTGTTACAGGTAGACTGAATTAGTTTTTAAAATTTTAAAGGTACCCACCGGTGATTTGTGTTCAGTCTGGAGCTGAGAAGCACTCAGATTGTGTGCTGGGAGTTGGAAACAAGTTCCCTGTAAGCGATCCCAGGGATGTAGGGGCCAGATGCAGTCATCCGATCCTCAGGTGCCAGCTGGGAGAAGCATGGTGCATTACAGCTCAGTCCAGGACCGTGGCTCCGGAGAGCGGTCGTGCTGCCCCGATTCCCAGCCAGTTGAAGTCAGAGTCAGCTCCTGAGAAGGAGACTGAGGCTTGAACTACCAGTGTCTGTTTCCTCTTTCCCTGGTTCTAAACCTGAGGACAGTTACATTTTTGTTATTGAGAGTTACTGTGGGATGGGCTAATCCATGATATAAACAAATTAAAATCATTTGATTCTTGTCAGACAGATTGACTTAGAGGGTGGATCGAGAGGCGGATGGCAGGATCTTTATGAATGAATTTTTAAATTTTTTTAAAAAGAGGAAAGCATGAATAGATCTTGAATTTCTGTCAAATGATTTTTCTCTTTACCGGTTGAGATTTTTTTTATTATATTCTTTTAGGGCATGGAGTTATACTGAACAATTTGACACTAAGATATACCCAATTTGTTCTTGATATTTTATATATTAAAATAAAATATTTTGCATTATTTTTCATAAATGAGATTGGCTAGTGGCTTCCGCCCCGCCCCCCCACCCCCAACAATATCCTTTTCAGTTTTTGTGTTAAATTTATTCTGGTCTTACAAAACGACTTCGGGAGTGTTCCCTTTCTCCAGGTTTTTGGAAGCTTGTGCAAGCGTAGACTTACTTGTTCTTTTAAAAACCTGGCCTCCCAGAGGGCTAATGCTGAAGGCAATCAGTCCTGGTAAACAACAAGGCTTGGACCCCAGCCCCCAGCTGGTGCTAGGGTAGGGACTGATGCATTTGAAACTATGAATATCAACATGGCTAATTCTGAAATATCATGAGACATCAAGAACTATAGTCTTATAATACACTTTGTGACTGAAACAGAATTCTTGCACAGTGAATTCAGCTTTTTTCAATGAAAAATGTTTTTTTCTTTCAGTAAGAATTGGTTATAATGTTACTGATATTAGAAAACTCAAATCTATCAAAATTTAGAAAGTGTCATATGTGGAAATTTTAGGCAAATTCAATATTTATTGTTTTCCTGAATACTTTGTTTTTACCATAAAATCATAATACTAAAAAACAATGATTTTTAAAACCAAGCCCTATAAATCTCTCCCCAGTTCTCTTCACTTTATCCTAGGTGCCAAAACACACACAATTCTCTTCACTTTATCCCAGATGCCAAATATTTTCATCTTTTCTGTGTCATGATATGAAAACATTAAGAAGTGCTGTTTGAAGTTATAGCACCACTTAGTTATAAGCTATAACTGTCACATATTTTCCAAACCTGTTCACGTAATCGTCACTAATCTGACTTAGGAAAAAAAAATGGATGGTTGATATTTTAAAAGCCTCATTCATTGTGTTTTTATGAAAACATTGAATCTCTGCAAGGAGGAATGAATACTTGTATTCCAATAATGCTTTCTGTGATAACTGCTTTTACCAAGGTGATAAACTATAAAATCTCTTTAGACTATAGAAGCATTTAAAAAATACTGAAGTTAGTGATTTTAAGAGGCTTTCACTGTTGGACAGAAGCCCTTGGAGGCAACAGTTAACATTTAGCTCTGCTACTACCCCTCTTGTGGCCCCATGTGCTGAGATATCCAGCCCTACAAGAATAGCTGAAATAATGGACAATTTTGAAACATTTTCCCCTGAACTCAGAAAAAGTCAGAAGCTAAATGAAAATCCTAATTGGGACACAGTTTTATCAGAACACTTTTTCTTTCTCATCTTTTTGTCCTGGCTCTCATATCTTCCCTCTTTATCGACAATTTTGAAACACTTTCCCCTGAACTCAGAAAAAGTCAGAAGGTATATGAGAATTCTAATTGGGACACAGTTTCATCAGAACACTTCCTCTTTCTCATCTTTTGTCCTGTCTCTCATATATTCCCTCTTTTAGTGTTTCTTCCAGGGCTTTCCAGGTGGCTCACCGGTAAAGAATTTGCCTGCTGATTCAGGAGACCTCGGTTCAATTCCTGGGTCAGGAATATTCCCTGGAGGAGGAAATGGCAACCCACTTTAATATTCTTGCCTAGGAAATCTAATGGACAGAGGAGCATGGTGGGCTACAGTCCATGGGGTCGCAAAGAGTTGGATATGACTGGGCACACACCCACACCCACACAGTATCTTCCACCCACCGTTTGCCAAGGGACTCCTTTTCTCAATGCGATTTTCTTAACCACCGAAAAATGGTCAACAACATAAGCAAATTTTGATAGGCTCAATTTCAAAAGGAAATTCCCACCACAGCATAGATGCTATTTCCTCATAGATAAGAGTACCAGGCATGGGGTTATAAGGACACTGGGAATGGGATCAGGCAAATCTGAGTGAACCTCATTACTTCCAAGGATAAGGATCTCGAGAGCTTGGCTTCCTCTCCTTTGGGACTGTAAATGGAGGGACTACATTTGGGCACAGATTTTTAATCTCGTGAGTCAGGAAGAAATACATAGTTGAGTCTTGGGGCAGTGACAAAGTGGTATAACTGTGCGTCTGGGATGCTGGCTTCCTGTTGTCCTTAAGCTCTTAATAACTCTGTTCTTATGCCATCAAGGTTGGAGACAGACTGGGAGCCAAGGCCCCAGGGCCTGGTCTGTGGCCTCCCATTCTTAGGCTGCCTTTTCATTTTGTTGATAGTTTCCCTTACTTTGCAAAAGCTTTTTAGTTTAATATAGTTCCATTTGTTTAATTTTGCTTTTTTCCCCCTTGACTGAGGAGACAGATCCACAACACATTGCTAAGACTGATGTCAAAGAATACATTGCTATTAGGCTGGAGGGAGGATTCCAAATGGTGCCAGCCAGCACCAGTGGAGCTCCCCAGAATGGTTGTGGCCAGCGTCTCTAGCCCCAGGGAAGTCCCAGTTGCCTCCTGCCTCTCCAGGATGCTTTAGGATCAGCAAGTGGGTCTGACCCAGGCATCTTACAAATTACCGCCTCTCGCCCAGGACTTGGAGCGTGTAAGATTTTGTGCGCACCCTTTAAGAGCAGAATCTGTTTCTTTAGCCCTCCAGTTTTCCTGCTGCGGGGCTTGTTAGTGCAGAAGCCCTGGCTGGGGAGCCCGATGTGGAGTTCGGACCCCTCACTCCTTGGGGAGGACCTCTATGATAGTAATTGTCCTCCCACTTGTGCGTTGCTGGCCCCGGCATGTGGGTCCTGACATACCTTGTCTCCACCCCTTCTATCCATCTTACTCTGGTTCCTTCTATATGCCTGTTGTTGTGGAAACTTTTTTCTATTAGCCTTCAGGTTGTGCTCACAGATAGTAGCTCTGTGAGTAGTTACAATTTTAGTGCATCCATGGGAGGAGGTGAGTTCACGCCTTCCTACTCCATCTTGGCTACCTCCCCCTCCTATGGCCTAAGCTTCTATTTGCTGGCACCCTGTAGGGTCTAAACTGTCTTCTTGGATGCCCTTTATTTTCTAAATGTCTAAAAAATGTCTTTGATGTCTCAGTACATCATGATAAAATATGAGCCACTATAAAAGATTTCCTGAGCATTCAGCTTGGTCTTTCTGGTCTTTAAGTCAACCTCATGGGGTCCTGGTGTTGTCTAGCTCCCTAGTTAGACTGACTGTGGAAGGAGGATGGGACCCAGGCCTCACTCACTTTTTGGGTGTCCAGGATGTCCATTAACCTTTATGTCTGTTAATTGAATTTTACTATGTTTAATGGACATCAGTCCATTAGGAAAAAAGGCATGATCAATTTATATGTTCAGTGGAGGAAAACTGTAATCTGTTTCCATCAGTGTTTCTGAAAAGAGGATTAGAAACTAACTATGGATATAAGAATTATGGGCTTCCCTGATGGCTCAGATGGTAAAGAATCTGCCTACAATGCAGGAGACCCAGGTTCAATCCGTGGGTTGGGAAGATCCCTTGGAGAAGGGAATGGCTACCTAATCCAGTATTCTAGTCTAGAGAGTTCCACAGACAGAGGAACCTGGTGGACTACAGTCCACGTGGCCACAAAGTCAAACACAACTGAGTGACTAACATACACACATACAAGAATTATAAAATAATTTCATGGTATATTTGATTTTAAAAGTCAAAATTATCCTTTCACAGCAAGAGCACACTAAAACTCAGCTACTCTTTTTTGGGGGGGCATATATTCTTCACTAAGGGCTTCCCTGGTGGTTCAGCAGTAAAGAATTTGCCTGCAATACAGGAGACCCAGGTTCAATCCCTGGATTGGGAAGATCCCCTGGAGAAGGGAATGGCAACCCACTCCAGTATTCTTGCCTAGAAAATTCCATGGACATGGGAGCCTGGCGGGCTACAGTCCAAGGGGTTGCAAAAGAGTCAGACCAGACTTAGCACTAAACAATAATATTCTTCACTAATGGTAAGTTTCTACCTTAAGAAATAACAATAGATACTTACTGAGCACTTTCCTTGTAGTCACCATTTTGGAAAGCACTTTACCTAGTCAGTCTCTGAGGTAGGTACACAGTCTGACTTATGCTGGTCTAACACAGTTTTTCGACTTTATGATGGTACAAAAATGACACATCTGTTAGAAACCACACTTTGTATTTTGATCTTTTCCTGGGCTAGTGATATGCCCTATGACACTCTCATGAGGGTGGGCAGTGGCGGCCACATTTCCAAGTCATGGGATCACCAGGGTGAACAACTGATACTCTTACAAGCATCCAGTACACACATAACCATTCTGGTTTTCATTTTCAGTACAGCATTCACTAAACTGCACCAGTTGTTCAACACATTATTATAAACTGGGCTTTGTGTTAGGTGATTTTATTCAACTGTAGGTCTATGTAAGTGTTGACAAGTACAGATTGGCACTTGCCATCTACCTCTACAAGGATTAAATCGTGAGCTGCTGCAGCTGCTGACCTTCAGCACCCTCTGAAAGGAGCTTGGGGGAGAGCAGAAAGGAGGCACTCTGTACTGAGGTAGTGGGGAACTGGCAGAATAGGTTTTCAGATGAATATTTTTTGGAGCCAATTTTATCAGCCCAATTTTTGTATCACCTCATATCTAGAAAAGCACTAACATTCTTCATGGTGAGGAATTCTCCTCATGACTAGCAGAAAGCTTCTGCAAAAAAAAAACACGTGCTTGATTTCATGGACTACCCCTTCACTAAAATTACATATATACTGACCTTCCCCCTACTTCTCTGGAGCAGTTTCTCTGAGCTATCTGAAATACTATCTCCTGAGCCATAGTACTCATTTTGCCTCAGATAAAACTTCACTTACAACTCTTAATTTATTTTTTTAAGTCTACAGTGTTCTTGAGCACATTTAAGGTAGGCTGGGCTAGGCTATGATATTTGGTAGGTGAGATATATTAAATGCATTAAAAAAATTCTTTTTAGCTGTGCTGGGTTTTCATTGCTGTGTGGGCTTTTCTCTACTTAAGGTGAGTGGGGGCTACTCTCTAGATGTGATGTCAGGGCTTTTTGTGGTGGTGCTTTCTCTTGTTGCAGGAGGACAGGCTATAGGCATGCAGTCTTCAGTAATTGTGGCACACAGGCTTAGTTGCTCTGAGGCATGTGGGATCTTCCTGGACCAGGAATTAAACCCATGTCCCCTGCATTGCAAAGTGGATTCTTAACCATTGGACCACCAGGGAGGCCCTTAAATGCATTTTTGACTTATAATATTTTCAACTTACCATGGGTTCATCAGGATGTGACCCCATCATCAGTCCAGGAAGATCTGTGTTCTTACTGCCCTTGCTTTACAGGTAAAAAAACCTAAGGTTTTAGAGATGATATTGACACAATTTAGTAAGTGTTGGGACTCATGTTTGCACACAGATAGTTTGAATCCCAGAACTCAGGATCTTGTAATTTTGCTCAGTTGCACTTAAAAAAAAAATCTGTTTCCTTTTATAAAGGGATGTTCAAAAGTAGAAAATTAAAATAGGTAGATAAGCAGAGAGAGAGAGGGATAAGTGTTTTTCCATCTGCCCCTGTCTTACCTCTCCTCACTGCCTGAACCAAATACCAGGTTGCTCCTTCTTCCCAGCATAAGGCTCCTTGGAAGACCTGAATTCCACTCCTGCTCCAGAACTAACTAGGACTGTGAGCTGAACTTTCTGTAAAAAAATCAGACAATTTCTGCCTGGAAGAGATGCCAAGAGAGGTAGACACAATAAACATTCTAGAGCAGACTTGCCAAGGTGGTAAAAGTTGTGAATAACTGCACCTAAATAACCTTTCTTCACCAGGCCCTCTACTGAAGTTTTCCCAACTCTGTTCCAATCCATACTACAGTCTACTCAACTTTGAAAAATATATGTAGGATGGCCCAATTTCCCCCTATTCTGCCCTTTTTGGATTTCCGACACCCTAAGAGGCCTGGAACAAACTTCATTTTATCTCTTAGCCCAGACACACTTCTTTAGACCTGGAGATGAAACTAGGTCACAGCCGCACTTTTCCTACAGAAAGCAGGCTTGAAATGCTGTGGCAGAGGAAGCAGAGCTTCAGGCATCCTCAGCCTTCTTCCAGGAATGCTTTGGGCAGTAGGCATTGTCTTAGGACCCCAAGTTGGGTGATCCCTTTTAGCCAGAGCCCTGAATTCACCTTGAACTTACTCCACTGTTTTTGTGGGCTGTCTTGGTGGGGTGTTGGAGAAGGAAATGGTAACTCCAGTTTCCTTGCCTGGAGAATCCTGTGGACAGAGGAGCCTGGTGGGCTGTTGTCCATGGGGTTGCTCGGAGTTGGACACAACTGAAGCGACTTAGCAGCAGCAGCTTGGTGGGGTGTTGGCATTGATCTTAGGTGACATTGATTTAAAAATGCCAGAATTGATGGAACTGAGGAGGGAAATCATGCCATTCCATCATGGAATCATTCTTACTATTAATATTGCAATTAATAGTTGCAATTCCTGGAGTTGCTTTCATAGGAAAAACCAAAAGTAGAAAACTAAAAATCAAAATGTTGGTTACATAGTTCAAGGCTTGTCACCATTATATCTTTATATAAGTGGATAATATTCACTTAAAAATTATCAATCTTTTAGTTATTCTTTTCTTCTGGATCAATTTGCCTAAAGAAAGACAAATCCCTAGATAATGAATCTTTTAAATAGGTTTCTGGAAGCCAATTTACCATATTTACATGATTCTTTTAATCTTAGTTTACTGAACAGTTTTCATTGATTATTCCTATCAAGATTTTAAAGAATGTTGGGTTTCTCTGTCTCAACTTTTTTTGCTGCTGCTTATAAATTTGAAATAAAAAATTCTTAGGAAAAATATCAAAACTGACCCTTTGAGTGCTAATGATACAACGCATAGAGAATGAGCTTGATTTTGTAGGCATGTATGTATTACATGCATTTCCACCAATAAGCATACATATGAGCCAAATATATGAAAATGTCAACTAATATTGGTGTTAGTACCTGTTGAAATTATAGGTCATTTACTTTCATTTTCCACTTTTTTCAAAGTGAGTGCATTTTTTTTGGTAATACTATAAAGGGTTACCACAGGAATTAATATGAATTAAACATAACAAGTAACTTTTGGAAATAGACCTGAAAATTTAAACTCTGCCCCTCACCAGCTGTAGGACTGGGTAAATTAAAGTGATCTAACCTCCCCAAAGGAGCTGGTTTTCTCACTTGATACAAATGGACAGTAAATTTCTTCTTTGTGAGGACTGAATGATGCCACATGTAGGAACTCAGTTCGGTTCGGTTCAGTTCAGTCAGTCGCTCTGTCGTGTCCGACTCTTTGCGACCCCATGGACTGCAGCACGCCAGGCCTCTCTGTCCATCACCAACTCCCGGAGTTTACCCAAACTCTTGTCTGTCGTCCCCTTCTCCTCCCACCTTCAATCCTTCCCAGCGTCAGGGTCTTTTCAAATGAGTCAGCCCTTCGCATCAGGTGGTCAAAGTATTGGAGTTTCAGCTTCAACATCAGTCCTTCCAATGAACACCCAGGACTGATTTCCTTTAGGATGGACTGGTTGAATCTCCTTGCAGTCCAAGGGACTCTCAAGAGTCTTCTCCAACACCACAGTTCAAAAGCATCAATTCTGCACTCAGCTTTCTTTATAGTTCAACTCGCATATCCATACATGACCATAGCCTTGACTAGACGGACCTTTGTTGGCAAAGTAATGTCTCTGCTTTTTAATACGCTCTCTATGTTGGTCATAACTTTCCTTCCAAGGAGTAAGAGTCTTTTAATTCCATGCAACTCAGGCACATTCAATAAGGATTGTTTCTTTCGCCAGCGAACCGAGCTCTGAGTCCAACCCTTCATCTAAGGCTGTGTTGCTATATCCCCGCCTCCCGCGGGCGCTGCAGAAGGGCGGGCCTGAGGTCGGGGCGGGTCCGTGGCGGCTGCGGCTGCCGGGACTAAACTTCCGCCTCCTTTCGCTTCGGCATCTCCTTTCGCCTGGGGTGACGGCTTTCCCCGCCAGCCTCGGAAGGATGCCTTGTAGTCTCTCCCTCAGGCTCCACGACTTCTCGGTGGGTACAGCGGGGAGGCCGGGATCCGCAGCTGGTAACTGGGAACTGGATGGCACCCTCCACTCTCCCGGGGTGGCGGGAAAGGCGCGCGGGCGCCGGGGCTCGTAGGGCTGGGGTTGGGAGAGCGGGGTGGGCAGCCTGGAATCCGAGGAGAAAGCCTCCGGATGATTGGTCGGGAAGCGGGGGGCGACGCTAAGAGGTCTATAAGGGTCGGAAAAGGTCGTCCTCTCAGAGGGCTCTAGCCAAGAGCAGCTGGGTCGCGAGGCGGGGGCTGGGGGGCCTGGGGGGCGGGGTGGGCCACGCACAGGACTGGGGGCGCGCGGGCGGCGGAGCGGGCTTGGTCCTAGCCGCCCGGGGGCGCAGCGTCTTCCGCTGGTTTCTTAAGCTCTTCGTCCTTCCCCATTCCCTCGGTTTCCGTTTACAGCCCACTCGAATGCCTGGAGCCGCTGATCTCTCCTCCAGGGACCCACGGACGCATCAGCAGCGCCGAAGGAATAGGGGGAGGGTTGCCGCCGCCTGGGGCCTCTGGGGGCGCTGCGCTGGCTCAGGGTGCTGCGGGTACGGTGCTGGGGGGCAGTGGGGTTCCGAGCTATTTCCCAAAAGTCCCCGGGGATTTGCGGCCACCAGGGGCCACCTAGTGGACAGCGAGCGTCGGAACACCGGTGGCCGGGGGAAGCCGGAGTGCAGAGGCTTCATAAAAACGCGCAGCCCCTCTTGGGGGCAGTTTTCGGCAGAAAGTAAGCTCTGCGTGAGCTTGGAATAGTCACCGTCTTCCTTGGCCACCGTCTGCTTTATGCTCTTCCAATGAACGTATTCCTTTCTCGGATCGCCCTCCTTTGCGTTTTGCATCCTCCCTCGAAAAGGATGCCGCGGGAAAGGAACACTGGAATAATTTAACATTCATAAACTGGCGTCTGGGGAAGGTTCACCTTTAAGCTAGTGAGACTTGAGCTTTCAAGTACAATTCGCAAAATTAAGATTCCTGCCCGCCCACCTTCCCCCCGCCACCCCCGTCTTTCTTAAAGACGCCCCTCACCCCGCATAAGCTTCCTGTTCCACAAAACCTTGATACACCTGTGGCTGGAGTCACTGGAGGTAAAAGTGTATTTAGTTCAGTTCAGTTCAGTCGCTCAGTTGTGTCCGACTCTTTGCGACCACATGAATTGCAGCACGCCAGGCCTCCCTGTCCATCACCAGCTCCCGGAGTTCACCCAAACTCACGTCCATCGAGTGGGTGATGCCATCCAGCCATCTCATCCTCTGTCGTCCCCTTCTCCTCCTGCCCCCAGTCCCTCTCAGCATCAGACCCCTTTCCAATGAGTCAACTCTTCGCAGGAGATGGCCAAAGTATTGGAGTTTCAGCTTTAGCATCATTCCTTCCCAAGAACACCCAGGACTGATCTCCTTCAGAATGGACTGGTTGGATCTCCTTGCAGTCCAAGGAACTCTCAAGAGTCTTCTCCAACACCACAGTTCAAAAGCATCAATTCTTTGGTGCTCAGCTTTCTTCACAGTCCAACTCTCACATCCATACATGACTACTGGAAAAACCATAGCCTTTACTAGATGGACCTTTGTTGGCAAAGTAATGTCTCTGCTTTTTAATATGCTATCTAGGTTGGTCATAACTTTCCTTCGAAGGAGAAAGTGTCTTTTAATTTCACGCCTGCAATCACCATCTGCAGTGATTTTGGAGCCCAGAAAAATAAAGTCTGACACTGTTTCCACTGTTTCCTCACCTATCTGCCATGAAGTGATGGGACCAGATGCTGTGATCTTAGTTTTCTGAATGTTGAGCTTTAAGCCAACTTTTTCACTCTCCTCTTTCACTTTCATCAGTTCAGTTCAGTTCAGTTGCTCAGTCGTTTCCGACTCTTTGCAACCCCATGAATCGCAGCAGGCCAGGTGTCCCTGTTCATCATCAACTCCTGGAGTTCACTCAGACTCACGTCCATCGAGTCAGTGATGCCATCCAGCCATCTCATCCTCTGTCATCCCCTTCTCCTCCTGCCCCCAATCCCTCCCAGCATCAGAGTCTTCCAATGAGTCAACTCTTCACATGAGGTGGCCAAAGTACTGGAGTTTTAGCTTTAGCATCATTCCTTCCAAAGAAATCCCAGGGCTGATCTCCTTCAGAATGGACTGGTTGGATCTCCTTGCAGTCCAAGGGACTCTCAAGAGTCTTCTCCAACACCACAGTTCAAAAGCATCAATTCTTAAGTGCTCAGCCTTCTTCACAGTCCAACTCTTACATCCATATATGACCACAGGAAAAACCATAGTCTTGACTAGACGGACCTTAGTCGGCAAAGTAATGTCTCTGCTTTTGAATATGCTATCTAGGTTGGTCATAACTTTCCTTCCAAGGAGTAAGTGTCTTTTAATTTCATGGCTGCAATCACCATCTGCAGTGATTTTCATCAAGAGGCTTTTTAGGTCCTCTTCACTTTCTGCCATAAGGGTGGTGTCATCTGCATATCTGAAGTTATTGATATTTCTCCCGGCAATCTTGATTCCAGCTTGTGCTTCTTCCAGCCCAGCATTTCTCATGATGTACTCTGCATATAAGTTGTGTATAGAGAATTTCAAAAGATGTGGCTGTTAACAGAAGTGAGAGAGAACTAGAGAGTGGACGAGGGAGAGAACTAGAACTTCCCCTCACGGGGAAGGGAGTGGGTTTAGACTAAAACCCAAAGTTCAGAAGCCCGTTTGTTGCCTGCTTTCCTTTCTCATCCCTGCTTCTGGTCCTTTATCGTGCTTGCAGTTAACAATATTGTTTGTTTCTTTGTTTTTTAACTTTTTATTTTGTATTGGAGTATAGCTTATTAACAATGTTGTGATAGTTTCAGGTGTACAGCAAAAGGACTCAGCCATACAGCAACACTGTATGTTCATACTGGAAATTTTGCTAAGTGAGATCTTACTTTAAGTGTCTTTGTTTCATGCAAAAAAATAAGGGGGTGAAGGAAACTTTTGGAGCTGATATATTTGCAGCACAGACTGTGGTTTTACCAATGCATGCTGCTGTTGCTGCCTAGTCACTTCAGTCGTGTCCGACTCAGTGCGACTCCATGGACTGTAGCCCTGCAGGCTTCTCTGTCCATGAAATTCTCCAGGCAAGAATACTGGAGTAGGTAGCCATTCTTTTCTCCAGGGAATCTTTCTGACCCAGGGATTGAACCCCCATCTCCTGCATTGCAGACACATTCTTTACCCTTGGAACCCTGAGCGAAGCCCTGTATGTCAGTCATACCTCAATTAAATGTTTCATAAAAGTTAAACTCACTGGTCCAAAAACTCTTTCCATATCAATAATTTAAAATATACTTCTATTGACAGAAATGAAGTTTCAGAGACCATATTAAAAAAACTTATTTAGAATTCTTGACTCAGGCAGTATCTTTTGGTAGGAGGGCAGTAGGGACTATTTTCTCCACAAGTACTGTGTAGCTGTCTTAATCTGCATTAGTGAGTCATGAGCTGTGACACCATGTTTGGTAGACAGAATAATGGCTTCTAAAGATGTCCATGTCCTGATCTGCAGAGCCTGTGAATATGTTACCTTACATGGCAAAAAGGGACTGTATAGATATAATTATATTAAACATCTTCCTGGAGAACCCCATGGACAGAGGAGCCTGGGGGGCTACAGTCCATGGGGCCACAAGAGTCAGACACGACTTAGAGACTAAACCACCACCACTGCCTTTATGCCTCTTTGTGCCTGTTTGTTATACTCTATACTACTTCCTGCTTGTCTAATTTTCCAAGTCTTTTATCTCATCTGAATGTTTAATGTTACCACCTTTTCCAAATATACAGTTGTCAATCCATGTTTTGCCTTATTCAACTGTTTATGAATAATTTATTCACTGAAAGTAGTGAAGTTTGAAACCTATGCCTTTGGCTTTGTTTTGCTCTATATTAGTGTTTAGGTCAGATAAATCAGGCTTATAATACCTGGGAACGTCATAGTTTGGAAAAGTTGGAAAAAAGTAAGTAAACAAGTTGGAAGGAATGACATAATACATATGCAATAATCACATGGATCCAAATAAATAACCAAAAAGGGGGATATTACTAAGGAACAGAGCCTTGAATTTAGGCAAAAAATATGCAGAAAGTGTTTGCTATTAATATATAATGATGATTTTTAACATTTAGTTTGTTAAAAATTTCACAACAAAATTTTCATGGGTCTACTGAAAACTGAAAATTGTACATTTTGTAAGCAATAATTAGGTAAAGGTTAGTACTGAGATTAAGTGAAGAAATAATCTTATTTCACTTCATACTGCTCAAATTAAATTAAACATAGTATATTAATTCATAATCACATTTCAATGGACAGAGATGG
This sequence comes from Oryx dammah, assembly GCF_014754425.2. Taxonomy (NCBI): domain Eukaryota; kingdom Metazoa; phylum Chordata; class Mammalia; order Artiodactyla; family Bovidae; genus Oryx; species Oryx dammah. The sequence goes on along the minus strand of NW_024070204.1, from coordinate 39,711,484 downwards.
AAACATATGATGTCCAAAAGGTAAAATGTAAATGGTTAGGTGTACAGAAAATATTCTCAGTTCAGTTCAGTTCAGTTGCTCAGTAGTGTCTGACTCTTTGTGACCCCATGAATTGCAGCACGCCAGGCCTCCCTGTCCATCACCAACTCCTGGAGTTCACTCAGACTCACGTCCATTAAAGTCACTGATGCCATCCAGCCATCTCATCCTCTGTCATCCCCTTCTCCTCCTGCCCCCAATCCCTCTCAGCATCAGAGTCTTTTCCAATGAGTCAACTCTTCGCATGAGGTGGCCAAAGTATTGGAGTTTCAGCTTCAGCATCATTCCCTCCAAAGAAATCCCAGGGCTGATCTCCTTCAGAATGGACTGGTTGGATCTCCTTGCAGTCCAAGGGGCTCTCAAGAGTCTTCTCCAACACCACAGTTCAAAAGCATCAATTCTTCGGCTCTGAGCTCTCTTCACAGTCCAACTCTCACATCCATACATGACCACAGGAAAAACCATAGCCTTGACTAGATGGACCTTTGTTGGCAAAGTCATGTCTCTGCTTTTCAATATGCTGTCTAGGATGGTCATAACTTTTCTTCCAAGGAGTAAGCGTCTTTTAATTTCATGGCTGCAATCACCATCTGCAATAATTGAATCGATGTGAGAATATTCAATCAGAAGAGATTAATGTACACATAACTTTAATGCAAATATGTAGTTTTATTGCAAAGATATAGCTTTATTGGACATATATATATCTTTATAGGAACAATCTTAAGGTAAATAATTATATTAAAACTATATGGAATACATGACAAATGGAACTGTGGCACCAGAAAACAGAAATGTGGTCATTTTTTGCTAATGTGAGATACAATTTATACTTTTGGTGGGAAAATGCTCAAATTCTCTTTAAATGTTGTAATATTAGTCCTAAAGTGGAAACATTGCGTGTACTCACCTACCACCTTTAAGTCTCAAAATAGTCCTTGGGATATTTTAGTTATATAATAAATATTATTCTCCTCAGATTTGTTACTAAAGCAATGTAGTAATTATTGGCCATGGGATTTCAAATTTTGCAAACAAGAGATCAATCTGATGATGAGCATGGCAAAAATTCTGAGCTAATAGATGGGGTTCAAAACATTCAATCTCCTGAAATTGTCTCATCATTTAAACCTTGCATTGTAAAAAATAAAATTTTAAAATATAGTTTATTTAAAAAAAAGGATCTTGAGGATGAAAGATCACCCTGGATTATCCGGTAGGCCCAATGTAATCACAATTTGATGCTTGCTGCTGGCCGTGAACTGAGGAGTGCAGGTGAGTTTGAGAAACTGGAAAAAACAGATTCTCCCCAGGAGCTTTTGGGAAAAACGCAGCCCTGTCGACACCTTAATTTAAGACTCTAACCTCTAGCACTGTAAGATGATAAATTCATGTTGTTTTAAGCCGTGAAGTTTGTGGCATTTTTTTCACAGAAGCAACTGGAAACTAATTTACCCGAGTCTCTTCTTGATGTCCTCTTTTCTCACAGTTGTGTATCAACCATACCCTTGACTTTTTAAAAACTTTCAGTAACTTCAGCGCTTTCATACTCTCACTTTTAACATCCCCTCCTCTGACCATCTCCTGTTTTTCTAACTCATTGTCTCAATTACTATATCTGGATTCCTACAGTTTTGACCCCACAAGAGCCCTTAATTTTTAAATTTTACCTTTTCTCATGTCTCATGTCTTCTCTTTACCCAACTTAGATTTCTTGGTTAATTATTGTTTTAAACGCTTGTCTTTGGCTGCGCGGGGCCTTCACTGCGTTAAGCGGGCTTTCTCTAGCTGAGGCGGGCGGGGGGTGCTCTCCCTTGTGGGGTGTCAGGGCGGCTTCTCTGCTGCGGAGCGCAGGCGCTACGGCATGCAGGTCTCAGCTGTTGCAGCTCGAAGGCCCCGTAGTTGCTGTGCTCAGGCTTAGTTGCTCCAAGGCATCTGGAATCTTCCTGGACCAGGGAATGAACCCATGTCCCTTGTATTTACAGATGCATTCTTATCCATTGTGCCACCAGAGAAGTCCTGTGTGTAATGATCGTGTCTGCACTCTTGCATAAGGCTTCCACGTCTTTGCCCTTTTACCATCTTGTTATACTTGGTGAAAGAAACCACAACCCCCTTTAAGTTCATCTCTCTAATGCCTGCACTTGCCAGCCAAAAAAGCCTAAAGAAAAATATAACACCATGCTCACTGACCTACTTTTAAATTCATAATGAACAACTGTAAGTCCTTAGCAGACTTAAATTGAAGAAAGTAGGGAAAACCACTAGACCATTCAGGTATGACCTAAATCAAATTGCTTATGATTATACAGTGGAAAGGAGAAATTGATTTAAGGCACTAGATCTGATAGATACAGTGCCTGATGAACTATGGACGGATGTTTGTGACATTGTACAGGAGACAGGGATCAAGATCATCCCCATGGAAAAGAAAAGTAAAAAAGCAAAATGGCTGTCTGGGGAGGCCTTACAAATAGCTGTGAAAAGAAGAGAAGCTAAAAGCAAAGGAGAAAAGGAAAGAAATAAGCATCTGAATGCAGAGTTCCAAAGAATAGCAAGGAGAGATAAAAAAGCCTTCCTCAGCGATCAATGCAAAGAAATAGAGGAAAACAGAATGGGAAAGACTAGAAATCTCTTCAAGAAAATTAGAGACACCAAGGGAATATTTCATGCAAAGATGGGCTCAATAAAGGACAGAAATGGTATGGACCTAACAGAAGCAGAAGATATTAAGAAGAGGTGGCAAGAATACACAGAAGAACTATACAAAAAAGATCTTCACGACCCGGATAATCACGATGGTGTGATCACTCACTTAGAGCCAGACATCCTGGAATGTGAAGTCAAGTGGGCCTTAGAAAGCATCACTACGAACAAAGTTAGTGGAGGTGATGGAATTCCAGTTGAGCTGTTTCAAATCCTGGAAGATGATGCTGTGAAAGTGCTGCATTCAATATGCCAGCAAATTTGGAAAACTCAGCAGTGGCCACAGGACTGGAAAAGGTCAGTTTTCATTCCAATCCCAAAGAAAGGCAATGCCAAAGAGTGCTCAAACTACTGCACAATTGCACTCATCTCACACGCTAGTAAAGTAATGCTTAAAATTCTCCAAGGCTTCATCAATTCGTGAACCGTGAACTTTCAGATGTTCAAGCTGGTTTTAGAAAAGGCAGAGGAACCAGAGATCAAATTGCCAACATCCATTGGATCATCAAAAAAGCAAGACAGTTCCAGAAAAACATCTATTTCTGCTTTATTGACTATGCCAAAGCCTTTGACTGTGTGGATCACAACAAACTGGAAAATTCTGAAAGAGATGGAAATACCAGACCACCTGACCTGCCTCTTGAGAAACCTATATGCAGGTCAGGAAGCAACAATTAGAACTGGACATGGAACAACAGACTGGTTCCAAATAGGAAAAGGAGTATGTCAAGGCTGTATATTGTCACCCTGCTTATTTAACTTCTATGCAGAGTACATCATGAGAAATGCTGGGCTGGAAGAAGCACAAGCTGGAATCCAGATTGCTGGGAGAAATATCAATAACCTCAGATATGCAGATGACACCACCCTTATGGCAGAAAGTGAAGAGGAACTAAACAGCCTCTTGATAAAAGTGAAAGAGGAGAGTGAAAAAGTTGGCTTAAAGCTCAACTTTCAGAAAACTAAGATCATGAGATCCGGTCCCATCACTTCATGGGAAATAGATGGGGAAACAGGGGAAACAGTGGCTGACTTTATTTTTGGGGGCTCCAAAGTCACTGCAGATGGTGATTGCAGCCATGAAATTAAAAGACGCTTACTCCTTGGAAGAAAAGTTATGACCAACCTAGATAGCATATTCGAAAGCAGAGACATTACTTTGCCAACAAAGATCCGTCTAGTCAAGGCTATGGTTTTTTCAGTAGTCATGTATAGATGTGAGAGTTGGACTATAAAGAAAGTTGAGCGCTGAAGAATTGATGCTTTTGAACTGTGGTGTTGGAGAAGAGTCTTGAGAGTCCCTTGGACTGCAAGAAGATCCAACCAGTCCATCCTAAAGGAGATCAGTCTTGCGTGTTCTTTGGAAGGAATGATGCTGAAGCTGAAGCTCCAGTACTTTGGCCACTTCATGTGACTCTGGTGCTGGGAGGGATTGGGGGCAGGAGGAGAAGGGGACGATAGAGGATGAGATGGCTGGATGGCATCACTGACTCGATGGACGTTAGTCTGAGTGAACTCCGAGAGTTGGTGATGGACATGGAGGCCTGGCGTGCTGCAGTTCATGGGGTCCCAAAGAGTAGGACACGACTGAGCAACTGAACTGAACTGAAGTCTTTATTTTACTTGGCCTCACTGTAGCATTTGACTCAGCTGATTACTTTTTCCTCCTTGAAATACTTTTACATGGCTGAATATTTGTGTACCAACTTCCCCTGACTTTTCTGATGGCTCTTGAATTCATTGTCTTCTGCTGATTCCCCTTTATCTATCTGCCAATGGATTGAAATATATCAAACAGGTGAAAATTCATAATGATGTTACAAAATAACTCATTTAAAAAATTGGAAGTTTTTAGAACACCAAATAATTATTAGGAAACTGGTGAAAGTGTGAAAGTGTTAGTCGCTCAGTCATGTCTGACTCTGCAAACCCATAGACTGTAGTCCACCAGCTCCTCTCTCCCAGGTGAGAATACTGGAGTGGGTTGCCATTTCCTTCTCCAGGGATCAAACCTGGGTCTTCCACATTGCAGGCCGGTTCTTTACTGTCTGAGCTACCAGGGAAGCCCCTTAGAAAACTGGTAGATAAATGTTTATCCAGATTTCTCTTCTCAAGCCAAGTTTCAGGGTAAACAAATAGTTGATAAGAAAGCGTTCCTTCTTTTATAAGAAGTCCCACTAGTCAAAGTAGAATGTTAGAATTACAATATCGCCATTTTGTAATTCTTAATAAAATAATGGAGCTAGACAATATCAATCAATGGTTCCTAAAGCCATCATGTGAAAGCCTGATGCAGAAATTTGTAATAAATGGGTTGGCCTGAAATTGCTAATCAATGTTAAGACAACTGGACAAAATGTACCTCTTAAAGTGACACAATAGTGTGCACATATGCTCAGTCATGTCCGACTCTTTGTAACCCCATGGATTGTAGCCTGCAGGCTCCTCTGTCCATGGGATTTCCCAGACAAGAATGCTGGAGTGGGTTGCCATTTTCTCTCCAGGGTATCTTCCCAATCCAGGGCATTGACGATTCTTTACCCCTGAGCCACCTGAGAATCCGTAGTAGGTATATGTAGCACTATCTATTAGGTATTTTTGCCAAAAAAAACTCAGACTCAAGCCTTAATTGAATCCAGATTCAGTTCTAACTACTAATTTAGAAAGTGGCATTTTGGGAATGTAGTTAATTAAATCAAGAATATTGGAATGTTTCATAGGAAATTATGATGGAATTTCTTCAGTAAATGTCACAGAGAAAGAAAAAAGGTATTACAGGTGTAAAGAGAGGGGAACGGAGTTAAGAAACACATTGCCTGTCTTAAGCTGGGTTCTCTAGAAAGTAAAGGCTAAAGCCAGAATTTAGATGCCAACAGTCCCTTTGAGTTGTGCAAGCTCTGGTGATTAGGAGGGAAGAAAAGATAGGAGAAGGAAGACAGTACACAATGTGATGGGATGTTACCGTGCTGCCTCTGCCTTCACACAGCAGATGACCCAGCACGGTGGGACTTGACTCGAATTCTCCAGCTGCAGTTGGGGAGAAACCGCACCTTGGATGGTCTGCTGAAGAATAGGAGGAAGTTTATTTGCCAGATTCCCTGATGTCTCTGGTTTTCACTGGTCAAATTTCCCCTTTCAGGAGCCCAACTCTTGCTCTTGGGTTGTTTCATCCATCTCTCAGGCTTTTCAGGATGTTAGATCCCATACCTGGTGGGCTGGTGTTTCACTCAAGACCCAGAGAGGCATGCCAGCTAAGAAGGAGAAAGGAAGGTAGTTGAGGGCATCTAAAAAGATGCTTAAGTTTGTGTCTTAAAACTGTTTATCCCTTTTCCCTGTAGGTCCTCTCATACCTTCCCGATATACCCAACTCTCAAACCACAGTGGGGGATTCCCTTTTCTTCCTTGGGAACAAACAAAAATGTCCTCACTCTTTCTATTTCAGGAGAGGTTCAGGTTCGATTAGCGATGGATTCTTCATCATCTCGTAGAAGAGGAAGGCAAGAGTTAAAACAGATACCATTTCCCACTTCTATGGCTAATCTCAAGGCTGTCAGACAGTTTCTCAGTGTTGCCACCAGGTGGCGCCATTGGACCAGGCCGGTTTCCTCACGCCCTGAGTAAGGATGGTGGATACAGAACCAAATATGTTATGAGATAATTGTTATAAGGAAACTTTGGAAAGTGTTTCCAATTAAAAGTATACTAATTAGTAAAGTGTTGTTACGAAAGTGACTGCTTTCAGAATTTTTAGGTTTTGTGGTGGGGTGAGACAGAAACAAAATACATTAACATTTTATTGAGTTTAAATGATTTCTTTTCATATCATGTCAATAGCACTTAGAAGATTATGTGTCTTTCCCTGTGCTAGGCCTTGGAGCTACAAAAACAAGACATCGAAGCACTCATAAGCCAGTCAAGAAGAAAACACATGCAAAGGCAATTACAGTATAGTCTGCCCAATATAAAGAAAAAGATTTTAAATAGATACTGGAAGGTGGAGAAGGACTGAGCTTCAGGGAGAACACTCCAGGGAGATTCTCAGATCAGATGACATCTGAACTGATGATCATATAATTAAGGAGAACAGCATAGGAAAGGTACAAAGGAACAGAGCGATGTGGATGGGTAGGTGACCTCCTATGAAAAATTCATCATTTTAGGGAGCATAAGGACACAGGCTGGGAATGGAGGAGGACAAAGATGGAGACAAAAGTCCAATCACCAAGAGCCTTGTGTGCTGTGTTAAGCAGTGGTGCCCACAAAGGCAGGCAATGTTTACAAGGAGGGGAGCAGGCTGACATTTTACACTTATCTGTAGGAAGGGTCTTTGAAAGAACAAGCTCTCTCCCATTTGTTTTTGAAACATACTGCCCTCTCTGTCTGTCTTTTACCACTTTTATTTGTAACAGAAATCCAGAGCAATATTCCTCCCCTCATTCACAGGCCCTGAAATACTGTATGCTGAAAAAGCAACTGATATTTGGCTCCAGAGCCAGGCAGGAAACAGGAACTAGAGGCAAAGGGCAAAGTGGAAATCCCCTGTTCTAAAAGCACACTGCTTTGGGAAATTGTTGTCACGAAGTGACACAAGTGTTCTTGGGACCCTTTACTTTTTTCCAGAAAGGCAGAATATTCAGGGATGCCTCAATGTGTGATGTCTTCTTTAAGTTAATGGGAACCCTGGAAATATTTTAAGCAGAAGGGAGACATGGTCAAATTCACATCAGAAAAATTACGGTGGCATTTCTAAGGAGAGTGGGTTGGAAGAAACAATAGGAGAAGCACGGACAGTTGTTAGAGACTTATTGAATAGTCTAGGTGAGTGCTTATACAGATTGGAATTTGGGCAATAGAGAGCGGAGGAGAGAAGCCAAAGTTGTACATACCACATAAAATATTCAGGCTTTGGTGATGAACTGATGTAATTTGATATAATCAGGTTTATATCTACCATCTTGCTGTTTGTCTATTTGGCCCGTAAGTTTTATGTTCCATTTCTGTCCATTTCTTATCTTCCTCTGGAATACCCAGATACTTTTAATTTTCCATTGTTTTCTTTATTGACTTGTTGTTCAGTCACTAAGTCTTGTCTGACTCTTTGAGACCTCATGGACTACAGCACGCCAGGCTTCCCTGTTCTTTACCATCTCCTGGAGTTTGCTCAAACTCATGTCCATTGAGTCGTGACTTATTGGCTATGCGATATTTTTCAGTTCAGTTCAGTTCAGTTGCTCAGTCGTGTCCAACTCTTTGCGACCCCATGAACCGCAGCACGCCAGGCCTCCCTGTCCATCACCAACTCCCGGAGTTTATCTAAACTCAGGTCCATTGAATCGGTGATGCCATCCAACCATCTCATCCTCTGTCATCCCCTTCTCCTCCTGCCCTCAATCTTTCCTAGCATCAGGGTCTTTTCAAATGAGTCAGCCCTTTGCATCAGGCGGCCCAAGTACTGGAATTTCAGCTTCAACATCAGTCCTTCCAATGAACATCCAGGACTGATCTCCTTTAGGATGGACTGGTTGGATCTCCTTGCAGTCCAAGGGACTCTCAAGAGTCTTCTCCAACACCACAGTTCAAAAGCATCAATTCTTCGGCGCTCAGCCTTCTTCACAGTCCAACTCTCACATCCATACATGACCGCTGGAAAAACCATAGCCTTGACTAGATGGACCTTAGTCGGCAAAGTAATGTCTCTGCTTTTGAATATGCTATCTAGGTTGGTCATAACTTTTCTTCCAAGGAGTAAGCATCTTTTAATTTCATGGCTGCAGTCACCATCTACAGTGATTCTGCAGCCCCCAAAAATAAGGTGAGATCCATATGAAAAGGCTAATTTTTAAACGCTGAATATTTTGGTGAAGTGAGGAATACTTCTATTGTGTAAGGAACCACTCTGATTTATGTTTATGTTTTTAAAATATTGGATTACCTGGTGAGTTACAAAGTACCTATGTAACTAAAATGAACTGACATAACTTTAGCTAAAAATGAAAAAACCTTGGGAGTCTAGTAAGTGTTTGTAGCATTAGAGTAGGCAAATGAAGATACAGTGTTTTTTTTTGAACTACAATCTTAAATATCTCAGACCTCTTTTTTTTCCCACTACATTCAAAGGAGCCTTTAGTAAAGGAGCCTTTAGTATCTGAAGACCCCAGATTAAGGCTCACTGGTTTAGATTACTTTTCTATTGCTTAGACTTCTCTCTGGGTTGTTTGGTGCCAATCAAGTCTAAAGTGAAAGTGAAGTCGCTCAGTTGTGTCCGACTGTTTGTGACCCGTGGACTGTAGCCCACCAAGCCCCTCCATCCATGGGATTCTCCAGGCAAGAATACTGGAGTGGGTTGCCATTTCCTTATCCAGGGGATCTTCCCAACCCAGGGATCAAACCCAGGTCTCTCGCATTGCAGGCAGACGCTTTAACCTCTGAGCCATCAGGGAAGCCTCATCAAGTCTAGGGCCCTGGTAATTCAAAATTTTCACCCTTCCAATGCCTGACTATCTGGTAACCTAAGATCATAAAGTAGCCTCAGAGAGAGGGCCCTGACCACTGGGAGATGAGTTCATAGCTAAGTCCATATAAGAGATAACTCTTTACTGGCAGATTCTGCAGAGAAAATGTTTGATTAGCATTTTTAGATTGAAGCTCCCCTTTGTGAGGTCAGAGTTGGCCTGTCTGCTGCTCCTGCCTGTGCTGGGGGCTGATCAAAAGCTGGCGGTAGATCATACAGAAGCTTCAGGCTTGGGACAGAAATTCTAGTCTTTCTGCTTTCCCCTGTTTCTTGCCCCAGGCCTGCCCCCACCTCCCCACACTCCCAACCCCAACCTTTAGCCACTCCATGCACACACCACACACATATGTGGTCTTTCTCCAGTAGAGGGAGGTAAGACATCAGGAGCACTCCAAATGCAGTCCTCAGCTTCTCTCTGTCTCTTTCACACACACTCATGCACGCACACACACTTGTGCTCTTTGTACAGAGGAGCAGGAATAGACCCAAGAACATGGTTTATTGAGCCCATATGTATTGTATGAAGTGCTTTCTCATTTTTGACATTTAATGATTCCAGGTGTGGGTTATACCTTGAGAAAAGCTAAATATTAGATGTGCTCCCTTCTCTTTCCAATCTTTTCTTACTAAAAGGGCTACATGTTGGATTCACAATTTTTAGAGTGAAGTCAGGTTATCTTTCTCTAATCTAACACGCAAGATTTTTAAGTAATTGGCTTTGGTCCTTAAAATTTTAGTTTTTCCACCCCTCTTCCAATCCCCCCTTTAAAAAATACCCATTGGAAAGTTTCTTTTGCATTTTGGGTAAATTTAGGACACTAATTTAAAAAACTTGTGAGTGTATCTTGGCCAATAGGGCAGCAGCTGGAATTCCAGTGTAAAGCCTGTCTGTGGGGCAGAGACCATCTTTCAGCAGCTGCTGTTTTTGTTAGCTCTCTGACTGATGACAAAGAATCAGTTGCTGTCATTTGATTTTGAATAGTTTTCAGGGTTAATTTTCTTCTGCTCGTCTCTCATATTTTTCCTAAAGTTTCGAGTCATTGTATGGGCACATTGGACCCTTGTCATTCCCAGGGAGGATGCTGAGGTCCCAGGAGTTCTGCTTTTATCCCAAGGACAGCTCTGCTGTGCTGTGCCTATCACTTTCGGCGCTCTTCCTACTGCCCCCGAGCCCCCTGTGTTCCAAGTTCAGATGCTTGAGAAAGAACGTGATCAAACAGCCAGGAAGAACTTAGAGGTCAGAGCTCGCTGTTCTGCTCTGGCTTGGATCCACCTCCCCCATGGGACCTTCAGTTTGGCGGGCCTCAGAATTACTAAAGACGTGAAGCTAACTGGCCTTGGCCTTCTCCTCATCAGAAGAGTCCTCTTTCCTCCGGTTCCTAAACACTCCAGCTTTCTCTAGCAATCTGAAGTTCAATGACTGAACCACGACGTGATTAATGATAGTAGTAAGTACATGGAGTACCTCCAGTGCTGGGGGCACGCTCGAGCTATTTAGATCTCCTGTTTACTCCTCAGGGAAACCTATGAAGATTATTATGCTGATTTATTGGTGAAGAGGCTGAGGTTCTGTGAGGTTCAGCTGCTTGTCTAAGATCATTCATCGATTAGGGTCTGGATTTGATTCCAGACTTTGAAGTGTGTTCCCTGCAGGACACTGTGAGAATGGTCACCTTCCTTGGGGATTGCAGGATAAGTACTCGCACCCAGCACATGGAATCTATTAAGATATGTGTTCCATCCAGGCTGTGCCATCACGTGGAAGTGTGACAGGGAAAGTCTCCTGACCTTTAGAACACCTGCATCCTCCTCTATAAGGTGAAGGTTTCAGCCACATCTTGGGCCCCTGCTGTGCCAAGTTTCCCCCGAATCTAGTCACAGGGAGGAAAGCGGCATTGCGTCTGTAAGCTCCTGGGAGAGGGGAAGGTTAAATAGTGGAGGGGGAAGCTGATTAGGTTTTCTCACACTTTGGAGCATGGGTGCAGGCTGGACTCTGATAAACTGCACGTGTAGATGAACGATGTGCCTGAGGCAGACTGGGGACAAGTCTGACCGCCTTTCCAGTTGTCCTCTGGGCTCTAGTTGGTGGAGTGAAAGCTGGAGGCCCTGTTCTGAGACCCCATCGTCTTCCCTCACCAGGTCCCTCTCCTCTTTAGCCCACCTGGCCTTGAGCTGAGGTCCCCGCAGGCTTCAGTAACCTTCATGTGGGAGTCAGCAATGCCAGGGGCAGGTGTAGCTGGAGAAGGAAGGAAACAAACAGCGGGGCTCTGGGCTCCACTCAAATGGATTCCTCTCCTCGCCATTGGGAGCCAGACCCTTCTGCTCCCTGGAGCCTCATGTTCCTGTGCTAACTAGGTCCTCTTCTCACCCTTCCCAGCACTCCTTGTCACCCAAACTTCTCCAGGGCAGTGCAGTGGGCCTACCTGTACCTAAGCTCCCTGCATCCATCCATACACCTCGCCCAGAGGAACATTTTCTCAAAGCCTGTGTCCCCTGCCTGTGAGCTGCTCTCTGAATACCCAGATAACAGCAAAAACTGTGACTGAACCAGATTCCTTTGCCTGATGTGCAGCAAGCCAAACACTGAGATGCTGAGGTTTGCAGCAGAGAAAGGGTTTACTCACGAGACAGTCAAGTGGGAAAATGGGAAAACAAATCTCAAAACTGCTTGCCGAAGGTGAGGAGCTTGGGATATCTTTGGGATAAAGCTGAGCCCTGGGGAGTGTGGGGGAAGGTGACTGGAAATAAGAAAAGGTGAGACAATCGTCCTGCACAGCTGAAACTAATCAAAGCCTTTCCCCTGGGCTGCATGTTCAGAAAATGGTGATGGTAGCACCTTCTGAGGGTGAATTTTGAACCCTCTGATGTCAAAATGTCATCATTTTTGGAATGGATGCACAAATAGCCAGTTGAATGGTTGGTGATCTTAACCAGTCCTAACTGGCTCAAGCTCAAACTAGACACAGCTGACTCAAAAAAGTTCCTGAAAAACAACTTGGCAAACAATTAGGCTACGTGACACTTGGAGGAGTTTTGTTTTGTTTTTGCAAGTTTTTCCTAGCCACAGTTAAAGCGAGCTTGATCAGTGAAGGCAAGTTACAGGTTTACCATTAAACCAGAATCCGTTTCTGGCTGATAATTACATTCTGTTTCAAAGCTACTATTTGTTGAAGGTCTGTTAATATCCGAGGCATTTTAATAGCAGCCTTAGGTAGTTTATCTAACTTGATTTATCCCTCACCACCCTGTGAGTCAGTTAGCATTACCCCATTCGCTTTTGAGAAAAATGTTGGGAGTTTGAGCTGCACAGTTACCCAGCTAGTGAAAGGCAGAGACCATAGTCTTATCAGTTTTCCTGATTGAAAGAAAAACTTTGCTTTCCCAAGGCTGTTTATCATGACTGTGCTTTCTTAACTAAAAGTTAAAGTGTGTCTCCTTTTTTTAATCAATATTTTTTCAAATTGAATTTTATACTTGATTTACACTGTTTTGTTAACTTCTGTTGTACAGCTGCTGCTGCTAAGTCGCTTCAGTCGTGTCCGACTCTATGCGACCCCATAGACGGCAGCCCACCAGGCTCCCCTGTCCCTGGGATTCTCCAGGCAAGAACAGTGGAGTGGGTTGCCATTTCCTTCTCCAATGCATGAAAGTGAAAAGTGAAAGTGAAGTTGCTCAGTCGTGTCTGACTCTGCTGTACAGCAAAGTGATTCAATTATACATATATGTACATTCTTTAAAATATTCTTTTCCATTATGATTTATCATAGGATGTTAAATATAGTTCCCTGTGCTATACAATAGGACCTTGTCTATCCATTCTGTCTATAAAAACTTACATCTGCTGACCCCAGCCTCCTACTCCATTCCTTCCCCAGGGTCCTCTCCCTTGGCAACCACCCGTCTGTTCTGTGTGTGTGTTTCACAGGTTCGTTTGAAAACATGCCTACTGATCAGATATAGTGTGCAGTGGGGCCTCTAATAGGACATCTAAGGTCACGATTGTTTCAAATGAACTGGGACTATGTTGGCATCCATATTTCACAACTGCCTCTTGTTCCATCTCCCACAAGCCCCAAGCTGGAGGATGAGTATCGGCCAGCCATTAGGAAGGAAGGGACATGATGAAATAAGTCATCCCAGCCAGGCTGCTGTGTTGCCCGAGTTGTGTTTTGTTTTACTCTGTGGTGAACAGGGAAGGGCCTCAAATCCCGGAGTAGCTTGAGAGATTTCCTGTTTTTCCTGTCACTGTTTTTAGGGGGATGTTAGCAGGTGCGTGCATGCTAACTCACTTCAGTCGTGTCCGACTCTCTGCGACCCCATGGACTGTAGCCCCACCAGGCTCTTCTGTCCATGGGATTCTCCAGGAGTGGGTGGCCGTGTCCTCCTCCAGGGGATCTTCCCGACCCAGGGATGGAACCCCATCTCTTAACGTCTCCTGCACTGGCAGGCAGGTTCTTTGCCGCTGGTGCCACCTGGGCAACCTGAATGTTAGCATATGCTATTGCTAATTGGACCAGCATTCTTTTCCTCTTGAACAAGGCACCCAAAGCCCCAGTTTTCCAGCAGGTTCAAAGCCCACCTCTGTCTGCTCTCTTGCCAGTGCAGCACTGTGGGATTGCCTGCTAACTTCGTTCTCCTCTTCAGTAATAGACTTTGTAAAGGAAAGTGATTAACACAAAAGAAACCTCAAGTTGGTGGGGTTTCTGGCTGGGAGGATTTTCTGATTCCTCTGAAATCACACACCAGATAGCCTCCTCCTGCTTCAGGTTGAGTAAAGTGAATCCTGGGCTTCAGGAGAGCCCTCCAGGTGGGGAAGAGATAAGAGACCCAGGAATGCTCGCATCTCCGCACCCCCACTCAGCTCTCTTTTGGCTTATACCTGAGGCAGGTGGCCCAGACCCTGAGGGTTTTAAAGTGACAGCTTGATGGTCTGCCCACTGAGATTGCGTTCCCTGGATGGACGCCTGGTTTCTTTCTGCCGCAGACTGAGATCCGTGCCCCTCCACTTCCTGTGTTCACTCTGGCTGCTGGGCTCCTCTTTCTCCTCTGTGGCCTGAGAAAGAAGACATGGGAAAAGGCAGGGTGATGCCCTGGAGGAGCTGGAAGCTCTGCAGTTCTCACTGGGGTAGGGAGGGGATATTCTGAGGGTAGATTCTGGATCTTAAATATTTGGGAATCTGAAGGTAGAAGAAAGGGTGTGGAAGAAAAGAAGCCATCCGTCAGACGTATAGGATCTGGAAAAAGAGGTCACTGCAGTTAGGGGACCTGTGTCCCAGGCCTGGTGAAGGGGTTGACACCTGCCCACAAGGGTGCCTTCAAGTCAGTTGAAAGACTTTTGATTTTAATGTTATACTAAGGTACTGACTTTAGATTTGTTAGTCTTCCACTGCATGAAATACTTGAATTTTCTCAGTCATCTTTGGTGTTTATTCATTTCTGAGCACCTTTTAATATGGGTGAGAGAAAGGATGTGAACACATCGCAGCCCCCACACGCAGGTACATTTACTCCTAATAAACCACTGAGACCAAGCTCCTGGTGGGCATGGGTGACCTGCCTTTGGTCAAGTCTCTGAGGCTGGGTTTCCTCCTAGGAAAGTGTGGGAGAAAATACCCACCTTGTTCATATACGGCTGTTGTGAGGATTCAGTGGGCTAATAGATTATTCATTTATGTTTTTCTCAACAGATATTTATCAAAAGCCTACTCCGTGCCCACCCTTCTCCAAACTTTGGGGGTTCTCAGTGAACCAGATAGATGAGAACCCTAATGTCAAACCATTTACATTCCATAATACATCCATGGTTTTCAGTTGTTTTTAAATTAAAAATTAAGTTATTTGTTATAATCTTACCTGGAAATCCAATATGTAAAATACGTAGAAAGGAAATAAGATCAGGGATTAAAGTTCTGCCTGTTTCTCTCAACCCCAGTTTCCCCAGTGGACTTTGGGAGTACTGTTTGGAGTGCTTCTAGAAATTTCTTCACATTCACTCAGCGTGTGAGAACTCACTGACTCCCGACTTTGCAAATAGTGTATGGGTAGGGCCACCCAGACCCCTTATGCTGGTGAGACTAGCAGCGGAGGGAGCCTTCACCCTGGGCCTGCAGAGTAAAAGGAGGGAGTAATCATTGGCGAGGGCTGCTGAGATTTGGTGAGGGCTGCTGAGATTTAATGAGAGCTGCAGCCAAAGGAGAAGCTGCTTGCATGGTTTCAGCAGAGGGACGCAGCTGCTGCTGGACCAAAGCCTGGCTGGAAGGGGCTCTGATTTCTGCTCCTCCCCTTCCCTTCTTCCCTCCCATTTCCTGCCAGTGTGCTCCAGGGGTGGAATCCATCCAGAAGCCGAAGGCAAGGAACCCCTCCTGCTGCAGGCACAGAGCAAGGTGGGGATGGGTGGGGAGTTGACCTGTCACCCCTGACAGTGCCCTGCACTGTGCCAGGCACCCTGTGAGGTGCTGCATATAGAAAATGGGTGAGCCGCAGCCCTGTTCTAGAACACAAGTCAGTGGCAACTCCAGGACAGTGTGATGAAGACAAGCGCTGGCTTAGAATCATGTCCAGGTGAAAATCAAATGACAGCTCAGAAACAATCTAGAAGCTGGAATTCTCACACACAGTTCGACTTCTATGCACCAGTAGCCTCTGGACCAAAACCCACATTGATAATTGATGCCTTCTTGTCTGTTTTTCTGACAGGGTCCTGCCAGGGAAATGCAGACCCCTGATCCTTCAATGTTCAGCGAACTGGTCTCCTTGTCAGTAAAGACTGTTAAATAGCATTAAAAGCTGTCATCAATAACATAGTAGTAAGGAGTAGAGACAGACTCCCACAGCACCCCCACCCATGTGTCATACCAGCTCAAGATGTTCTGTCATCTCAGAGGAGGCAAAATGGCTGCAACTGTGCAAAATACGAAAAACCACACAACAAAATAGTACATGACATCTGCTCCTTAAATAGTGAAACCTGAGCTGCAGCTTTATGGGTTTGGCAAACATGCTGTGTGTGTGTATCATTCTGAACACTGAAGATGAATATAAACTATAGGGACTGGCTCCTGCATTAGATGATTCCTTTCCCATCTCAGTTTGTCTCCATCAGGGAGTAGAAGTGGGGATGGGTATGGCAGGACTCCTGTCACCCAAGCACTGGTGACCCCTCTCCTGCAGTGACTGGCTGAAAGCAGATCCCAAGAAGCCCCAGGGGGTTGCTGGTTCCCTGAGCCCACTGAGGGAGCACCTGCTGACCAAGAGTGGACAAGAAATTTCATCCTAAATATTGTAGCTCAGTCTCAAATTGAAGTTCCACTGGGATTGTTGGGAAAATGGAAATAAATTCTCAGTCAGAGGGATGAAAAGAATTGGTTTTGGTCAGAGAAGATCTGTTGATGTTTCTAAATGCCAGCAAACACGTGGCCAAAACATCTGAAAAAGACGGCGAGATTCCATGATTCTGATGTGATTTTTGGAAGAATTTCAAACTAAGTCATTTTGTTAGCTGACCCTGAGCACCAGTTCTTTAAGGAAAAGGAAAAGGGACACATATTTTGGCAACATTCCTCCCATCGCTGAGCCTGCCTGAGCCTCTGGGAAGGTGGGAAGGTTTCATTGAATTCCGTGGGCTCCTCTGCAAAGCAAAAACCGGACAGAGGTGGCGATTGTGAATTCCGTTCTGAACAGCAATTGAGACCAAAAGAGCAGAAAGTTCAGTTTGGAACACAGGCTGTTCTAGTTGATTTTGTTCTCGGGAGCTGCTATTTCCATTCACCCGACTGAGCTTTTTAAATGTGCACAATAGAGAAGTGATCCAGCTGGGAGGGTGGGGAGGGGAGCCCCAGGAGGTGACAAGAGTGTACACGTTGTTCAGCAGACACACCAGCACAACCAGGGACAGGAGGGGTGTCGGCCGGGTTCTTGGGCTGATGAGGGCTCTGCTTCGCTTCCGTCCTGGCTGCTCCCTGTGAGGAAAGCTGTGGCTCCTCCTTGTCACCAGGGACTTAACATGAACGAGGTGTTCCATGTTCCCGAGGAAAGAGTTCATGAACCTGAGGTTCCTTAGCAAGTAACGAGAGTCAGCATGCTGAGAGTGTCAGGCTTGTTGATTGTATTTTCCGTGACTGTGTAAATGGTACTTTTATTTTTTTTCTTTGAAAACTGGGTTTAAACTGCTAAGTTGCTTCAGTCGTGTCCGACTCTGTGCGACCTCAGAGATGGCAGCCCACCAGGCTCCCCCATCCCTGGGATTTTCCAGGCAAGAACACTGGAGTGGGTTGCCATTTCCTTCTCCAGTGCATGAAAGTGAAAGGTGAAAGTGCAGTCACTCAGTCGTGTCCGACTCTTCGCGACCCCATGGACTGCAGCCCATCTGGCTTCTCCGCCCATGGGATTTTCCAGGCAGGAGTACTGGAGTGGGGTGCCATTGCCCCAGTTTTATTCATGGAAGGCTTCCTTGGTGGCTCAGATGGTAAAGAATCCTCCTGAAATGTAGGAGACCTGGGTTCAGTCCTTGGGTCGGGAAGGTCCCCTGGAGAAGGAAATAGCAACCCACTCTGGTATTCTTGCCTCGAGAATCCTATGGACAGAGGAGACTGGTGGGCTATAGTCCATGGGGTCACAAAGAGTCAGACATGACTGAGACTAAGACTTTATTTGTGGAAAACTGGCTGGAAGAACGCTTTTGAGGTTAAGTGCCAAACCACAGCTTCCTTCTCTTTCCCCCCTTGAATGGAGTTAACCCATTTTGCCACTGAGTGTTGAAAAATAAGCCAGAGAAACTGCAGCTGGGCCTGTCAGAGAGGGAGGCTCTGGGTGGGACAGGTGGGAAGGGAGTGGGGGTAGGGGGCAGGATGAGGAGGGGGAGAAGTGGGGCACTAGCATCTTCCTGCTCCCAGTTTTCTTCATACCAAAGAAGGAATCCCCTCCTCGTCTCCCTGTTTCTCTCCTTGATCCTGCATTGGGTGCCCCTCCACCAACTACTCGTGTGTGCCTTAGGCAGGTTACGTAACCTTCTGTTAAAGGGAAATCATAATAGTCTTTAGGCATTCTGAGGATTCCTGGAGATAGTCCATCAGAAGCTCTTAGAATTGTGGAGAAAACAGTAGTTTCTTGGCAAATGCTGATAGACGTCAGGGCTCCTCTTCCTGCTTCTGAGTCCTTCTGATTTCCCCAAGGCCCTTTGATCACTGACTTGAGGCTGAGCCGGGGGCCCTGGGTATAAGCAGTTAACTGGGAAAGTGGAGAAGAAGCATTTGTCCATAGAGTCCTCCTCACTTCTGGAAGCTGGTGAGGTCAGTTGACAACAGCTGACCCGGAGACCATAGTAAGCATTGAGGAGTCAGTGATAAGGGGCCCTCGCTTCTCTTTTTTTCCGTTTTCCCACTAAGTTTTATTTGGGCAGACCCGGGGACAGAAGGCCTGCACCTAAAAGAAGGTGTTGGGCCTCTTGGTGGTGAAGCGTGTTTTGTGCTGGCCTCGGAGGACCCGGTGGGGCAGTGGAAGCTAGATCCTGGAGTCGTGGAACTGCTTGACCGCTGGTTGGCGGCGCTTGCTGGCTGCGATCTCCTCCACCTTCATGATCTGGATGGAGTGGGCCCGGGCTCGGTGCCGGTAGCACTGGGTGACGGCGCCAGCGGTGGTCAGGTCCCGGTACATGTGGGTGCTGCTGCGGGAGTCCTGGCGTAGCCAGATGCCGAAGTTCTTCACTCGCCAGGGAGATTTCTCGAACACCTGTCCACGCCCGAGGATTTCTTCATCTTCTTCAACTGAGACACAAAGTACCAGAAGCGGGACTTGGCGAAAGCATGATTAGGTGCAAAAATTTTCATGCGATAGAGGGGCGGCGTGCGGCATTTGGGGGTCGGCAGGCAGCGCCCCACCACCTTATACTCTCGAAGCATCCCTGAGGCCTTCATGGCGCTCTATCTACGATCGCTACCACCCTCAAAGAGGCCAGTGTGTGCTGTTGATTGTGCCACACAGAGGGAGTGCTGAGGCGCACAGATCTGTAGAGGGTGATGATATGTAAGAAAGAAACTACTTTGATGCAGAGAGAAGTATATACAATGAACAGTAGTAGAAAGTGAGGGACTACCTATAGGTTAGGAGTAGTTCCAAAACTCAAGACTTGAGAAGACTCATTTGGGCTTGACCTGAGGCCATAGAGGCGTCCCAGGTGACACTGGTGGTAAAGAGCCCGCTTGCCAAGGCAGGAGATGTGGGTTCGATCCCTGGGTGGGGAAAATCCCCTGGTGTAAGAAATGGCAACCCATTCCAGTGTTCTTGCCTGGGAAATTCCACGGACCAAGGAGACTGGCGGGCTAGTCCTTGAGAGTACAAAGAGTCAGACACGATGGAGTGACTGAGCACTTGAGGCTGTAGAAATGACTTTATTTCCCCAGTAAAACTGGGAACTAAACACAGTGGAACAGGGAAGAGCAGCAGGCCTTTGTAGGGAGAGTTTTGAGATGGAAAGGGTTAAGGTCAGAGATCAGGCAGAAGTAATCATTGCTGTCATTATCACTATCAATAGCAAATATTTGCTGAATCTCTGGACAATTTTATCTCATAAACAACATCCATGGACTTTGAAACCAGGCTGTTTACATGGAACAGCCCTACTTGTATAGTGTGTTTACTATAATTTTTCAGAACATAGTAAAAACTTTTATATTCTAAGTGACTGGTTGAGGGGGTTTGCATGATAAATCTGTACTGAAGAGAAATGCATAGGAGAAATAAGGTAAAGGTTACAATATTAATAATTAAAAATATTAAAAATGTTGTACTCCCCTCCCCTGCCCCCACACTGAAACATGAAATATGAAATGCTCCTTTAGCCTCTATGGCAAAGACAGTGCAATGCATTCACCAGGCTCTATGACATTCAGTTCCTGGGCAAACAAGAAAATTACATTCCCAGAGCTCTCGCATCTAGTTGGAACAGTGAGGCTAGTTCTGGCCAGTTGAATATTAGTAGAAGTGATACAGCCACTAATGTTTCCTAGATCTTCTACTCTTCTTTTTCCTTTCCAGGAGGCAGATGGAAGGAGACTAGATTCTGCCCAATCAATATCAGAATGTGAGTGGACTAGAAATAAAGGCAGCTGTGGCTTGATGAAATTTTAGGGTTATTTGATGTAGAAGCCAGTGTTAACCACCCTGGATGGTACCGCCTCAGACAGCAAAAATAAGCAATATTGAAATCCTATTATTAGAGTAACCATGGTGTTTCAGAGCAATAATAAATTTCTTTTGCCTTAAAATTTGGGGATGTTCCTGTTAAAGTGAGAATATAGAAGTATTAATATATTAAGCGACTGAAATTCATGGTATTTGCTGCAGTCAGAGACACATAGAAAGGTGTAGATTCGTTCATTCATTTACTCAGTATTGAACAGGCACCTACTATGTGCTAGGCAATGGCTGGATGCTAGAGGTACTGACAATTTTTCTGATTGGGAATTTGTGAAGAGTTTGTTCATTGGGATGGAGATTTTTTTAGGTCTAAATGAAACATCCACTTGCTGGGGTGTTTCCTCCCTAGTTTTTGTTTCTCAGTCATACCCAGCCAGGGCAAGAGAAGAGTTCTAAACTATGAGCATTTGGGCCCACTCTTTGTGGTGCACAGAGAAGGCAATGGCACCCCACTCCAGTACTCTTGCCTGGAAAATCCTATGGATGGAGGAGCCTGGTAGGCTGCAGTCCATGGGGTCGCTAAAAATCAGATACGACTGTGCGACTTCACTTTCACTTTTCACTTTCATGCATTGGAGAAGGAAATGGCAACCCACTCCAGTGTTCTTGCCTGGAGAATCCCAGGGACGGTGGAGCCTGGTGGGCTGCCATCTATGGGGTCGTACAGAGTCAGAGATGACTGAAGTGACTTAGCCTTAGCCTCTTTGTGGTACAAGTGGAGACAACTCCTTGGCAGAGAGGCCCTGGGCTGAGAGCAGGGAAGAAAGGAAATCCTTGTGTATCCAAGTTGGTGGGTAGGAGAGGTCTGTTTACTCATTTATGTTAGTTAAGACAGTCAAGATGGGAGCCTGGAGGACTTCTGGGGAGCTCAGGATTCCTTGAAATTAGAATCTGTTAGTAGGTCTTGATGTCTAAAAATGATCATTGGTATTACAATAAGCAAAAAAAGCAGTGGAATTTTTCTCCCACCTGTATTTATGTCATTTGGAATTCTTTTAGCCTTCTTAATGTGATGGACATTCTGAATAATGGGGTGAGGA
This sequence comes from Oryx dammah, assembly GCF_014754425.2. NCBI lineage: Eukaryota > Metazoa > Chordata > Mammalia > Artiodactyla > Bovidae > Oryx > Oryx dammah. The sequence goes on along the minus strand of NW_024070204.1, from coordinate 39,689,995 downwards.
ACTGAAGCAGAATTTTAAAAATCATATGAGCAAATTCCATATGTATAGAAAGAGATAAAAGAATTACCTAACTGTTGACAGTTGTTTCACTTTTATGTGTAAAGTCTTCCTTAAGAGGAGGATGAACGACCTACTCATTTTTTTTTTTTTGATGTGGACCATTTTTAAAGTCTTTATTGAATTTGTTACAATATTGTTCCTGTTTATGTTTTGGTTTCTTGGCAGTGGGATCTTAGCTTTCCGGCCAGGGACTGAACCTGCACCCCTTGCATTGGAAGGTGAAGTCTTAACCACTGGACCAGCAGGGAAGTCCCTGCCTACTCTTAATTATCAAGGATGAGACTCAAACAAGCTGATATCCTGGGTAAGGGGACAGAATGATTTGTATTTGATGAAGAGAGCCCTTCACTTAATATGTGGAGTTCCGGAGAAGGAGAGACCAATTGCATGATGAGATCAGGCCTTCCTATGAGAAAGAAATGGGAATATTCCAGATCTGCTGAAGGCAGACTCCTGTTAGGCTGAACTGGAAGGCTGTTGTAGGTACGAACACTTCCTAGATGACATGTTCACCCTGGCATGATTTAAAGCCTTTGCAGAAAAAAATGGCTGAGCATCAGAGGGTGGACTTGTGCCTGCAAAATGGAAGAGATGAAACCTTGGAACTATAACCCAGAGCAGGGACAAGCAATCATTAGCAGGAGCAGGGCCAAGAGGGACAGTGGTGCCAATGGGCTGATGACAGCATCCAGTTCTTTCTCTCCCTCTTTAATCATTTGATTTCTGGATGCTCCTTGTGCCCTTGGACAATAAAGGGTGTGTATTGTGAAACTGAGGGGGGAGGAGGCAGTGCTTGAGAGGACAGAAAGGGTATACAAAACTTGGAACAATTAAGAAAAATCATATTTTCATTCATAATAGTTCGCAGGGGTCATGTAGATCATGCCAGCCTTCAGTATATCTAAATGAAGAATGGGATTGAAATCTAGCCCCTAAATACATGCATTAAAGAAATATAGGGTTTGTAACTGTGGTGAAACAGATAATGGGCACAGAATCTGTAGTTGCCCTTTGAGCTTGATCTGGCCTGAACATGTGAACAAGATGAGTAATACATAAGAACAATGAGATCTATTCATTTATCCAAGCTAGTTTTGAGAAACAGAAACCAAATTATCATCATTGCAGTACTGACTTAAAGGAGAACAGCAATTCATTTAAAACAGGTTCTTCAAAACTAGTTAACATACAGACTTCTTTTAAGGGAAAATATTTTACAGATTTCCACCACCTACTTAAATTATCCATGCTATAATGATATGGTCTTTCTTTTCTCCTTTTTTATCGTGCTTGGGGACAAGTGGTGGTGGTTTATTCGCTAAGTCGTGTCTGAGCCTTGTGACCCCATGTACTACTGTAGTCCACCAGTCTCCTCTGTCCATGAGATTCTCCAGGCAAGAATACTGGAGTGGCTTGCCATTTCCTTCTCCAGGGGATCTTCCTGACTCAGGGATCAAACCTGGGTCTCCGTGGAGATTCTTAAATCGTGAGTTTCTGATTTTTTTTTTTTAATTTGGAGATTAAATTTTTTAAAAATTTTAAGATTTGGAGAATTTCAACCATTATCTTTTCCAATCTTTTCTTTTATCACCACACTCACCCCAGTTAATCCAATAACATATAATTAAGTTGCTTGAAGTTGTTCCATAGCTCACTGATACTCTGTTTTATGTTTTTCAGTTTTTCCCATTTCTCAGGGACTACTCTCCTGCACAGCTTGGTGCCCAGTGACTGAAAATCATTGTTTTATAAGTTTTCACCTTGTTTCTTTCTTTTTTTCCCCAGTAATTCCAGCAGAAAGGTACAGGTCTTGGCTACCCCATCTTGGTTGAAAGGTGAATGAAACCGTCAAGAGTAACTTTAAAACTTCTCTCTCAAAAAATAGGAACCGTCTCTCTCCCAGAAGCCTTCAGGAAATGTCTCTTTCAGTTTCACTAATCATGAATGGTCATGTGTTGACTGCAGAGCCATAATTCTTGCAGCACATGACTAGCTCTGTGGTTCTGCTCAAACAATTCACCTGCCTCATACCCTCCCCGGCCACCCTGCCTTAGAGAAGCACAGTCTCCTCATCACAGACCCCGAGACAGTTTTGTGCACAGAGGGAAGCCTTGCTGCTTGAAGGGTACTCATGAGACCAGCACTATGGGTACCATCTGGAGGTTTGTTAGAAATACAGAATTTCAGGCCTCCCCCTCCCCAGCCTGCTCAATCAGAATCTGTAGTTTAATAAGACCCCTGCATGCTTCATGTACACATTAAAGTTTGAGATGTGCTATATTTAGATCTAGGGGTCTTTCTGTGACTTCTCAGAGTCCTCTCCAGGGTAGTGGTTCTTTTAACTCAACAGCAGATGACCTGGGCAGTTTTGATCATTCCAGTGAGGTGTGATAAGATCATTCCATCTTATCGATGTGGTGACTCTTGTTAAGGTTGTATTGTCAATAAACATGTCTTCTTCAAACTCTTCACAACTTGGAGTCACGCAGGAGAGCTGATCTCTGAAGACGCCAGGCGCACAGCTGCACTGGATAAGCACAAGCTAGACGTGGATATCCAAGCGGCGTGGCCTTGAATGTCAGAAGCATTGTACTTATGCTGTTCCACTGGGGTTATAAATCATGGTACTTTCAGGATCTTCACAGATAATATACTTCATTCTGTAATAGCTTAGGAATGTAGGCGTTATCTTATAGAATGGTGATAGTGACAGGTCTGAAATCTGACTTTCAGTTTTCTAATTTACAGGGCAAGAAAACTGATTTCTCTAGACCTCACTTTTTTTTTTTTTATAAATTGAAGGGATTAGACTGCGAGTGAAAGTCACTCAGTCGTGTCTGACTCTTTGTGACCCCATGGACTGTAGCCCACCAGGCTCCTCTCTCCCTGGAATTTTCCAGGCAAGAATACTGGAGTGGGTTGCCATTCCCTTCTCCAGGGGACCTTTCTGACCCAGGGATTGAAACCGAGTCACCTGCATTGGTAGGTGGATTCTTTATCAACTGAGCCACCAGGGAAGTCCAGATAATATCTTTACTGTAGCTGTAAAACTTGACAGACCACATGCAGACCACACCCTGTATAAGTTTATGAAGATTGAAAATGATGAACATAGACTGACAGAGACTTGGAAAGGACTTTGAATGACTACTAAGATTACTCCTCCAGAAGCATCACAAAGCAGGACATGGAGCTCACTATGACCTGGGGAGACAGGCTATGACCTCAGTTAGGAAACTGACTCGTGCTCAAAGTTCAGATGCCTTACAGGGACACTACTTATAGAAACAGTAAGGAACATTCTGTCTACTTCTGCTTCTGCAGGAGGCGAGGTCTTACCTAGACAAGTATGAGCTTTGCTGCTTCAGCTTCTTCATTTAGTGAAGGTTCAGTGATTGTGGCTTGATATGTGTTCAGCACCAGAAGCTTCTTTTTTAAAAAAATTAATTGCAAAGGATTTTAAAAATATAGAAAATGATAGGTACTAACAAATACTAACATTTTGTCATATTTCCTTTAGATCCTTTCTTTTCTCTATAGAAATTACTTACACCTACAATTAGTCACAGTCATTCCTATGTTTACTCTAAAATCATGATTTTGAAGTTCTCTCCCTTGAAATTAGAGATTGTAATTTTATAGCAATTAGTCTTACGTTTAAAAAAGTAATCTAAAAAGTCAAAATTGATATGTCTACCCTATTTCTGAGCAAAATAATGACTTTAGAATTCTGTAATTTAAATCACTTTCTCTATCTCCTATTTTTTAAGTATCTTAGTTTTACTTCATTTGAATTCTTCTCTTCAGTAGTCATTATTATTACTTTTATTTCAGATAGTGAATGAGTATTTACCAATGTACTTACCAAGTTCTTTGATCCATACTGGTTTTTGATCTCCACATGTTTCTTTTCTATTAAATTTTCTAAAGTACATTCTTTAGTAGTTCTTTTAGGGGCTGTTTGAAAACACACATTTTGTTTTATCTGCCCTCTTGAATGATATTAGCAAATGTTTTTCCTCAGCACTTTCTGGTATTTTGTGGTCTGTTTTTTCCTGTTGAGAAGTCTGCTTTAGTCTAATTGTTACTTTGTAGGCCATCTATTTTGTTGTTGTTGTTCTGAATACTAAATTTTCTTATCACTAGTATTATGCAATTTTACTTGGATGAATCTAAGTGTGGATATTTACTAGTTTAGCTTAGTATTTATTGTGATTCTTAAATCTGAACATTTAAGTCTTTCATTGATTCTGGAAAATTCTTATTGACTATTGCCTCTCCCCCAGTCCTCTGTTCCTTCCTTTGTGATTTCTAGACATTGTCTCAACTCCTCTACTTCAGTAGTTAATTTTGCATACTTCCTGGAGAATATGGATTTTATCAAGTACAGACTCCCACTAATTCCTACCCCAAACTACAGATATATTAATATATGCACCTCTTTTCATGTCAAGACACAGGTTTTGGTGTGAAAATCAAGTTCATATTTGTGTTCCATTATTAGTAGGTGTTAGTTAACAATTTTCAAACCTCAGTTTTAGACTTGAACAGAGGTCCTCAGTGAAGATAAGTATCTAGCAGATGATAATTAAAAAATTGTCATCATATCATTTGCTCAAGGCAAATTCCTCCACCTGTGTTCAGTGTCCATCTCCTCTGCAATTTTCAATATTCTCTTTTTCTCTAGTATTTTCAACTCTACTTGATCCCACCTTGAAGACTATAATAATATCAAGGGTTTTTTTCTTCCAAAATAACAAGTGCTATCTGTTCCCTGAGATCTCCTTCCAATTATCACCCTTTTATCTTCCTTTCTCTGAAAGGCCTTCTGCTACATTCTTCAAATTATCCTTCCCAAATCACTTTTCAACCAACTTTTTGTCTTTTTTCACAAACTTAGCTGTGGGTTGCTGTATAGCATAGGGAGCTCAGCCTGGTGCTGTGACGACGTGGAGGGGTGGGATGGTAGTGGGATGGGAGGGAGGTTCAAGAGGGAGGGGACATATGTGTGCTTACGGCTCATTCATATTGTTGTGTGGCAGAAACCACCACAACATTGTAAACCAATTACACTTCAGTGAAAAATAATAAAAAATAAAATTCTGTATTTAAAAAATCCTACTTTTGCATGTAATCAGTCACTTTAATTATGAAGATGGTGATAACTGTATTGAGCCCTTGCTTTTGGCTAGGCATTGGGCTAAGTGCTTCATACCAGTGTCCCATTTAATCTTCATAACAACATAGTGAAGTAAGAACAATTATTATTCCTATTCTACAGATGTTGAACTTGAGATTTAGAGAAATTGAACAACGTGTCTGAGTCATATTCCTAGTAAATGGGAAGTTGGGACTTGAAGCCAAAGTTTGTTGAAACCAGCTAATTGGAGTCACTAGATTAAGCTGCCTGTGCTACTTTCAGGATTCCCCTTACATCATCCAATCAGAGTCCTCAGTATTTAAGCCCACCAGGTTTTCTGATATTTGTAGTCTATAGTGTCCTGTAGTTGATCTAGACTATAATGCTATAGTCTATAATGCTTTAAGTTCTTAAGGGCTGGGTCTCTGGTATGCTTAACTTTTGTATTTGTATTTTTTTAATGTATTTATTTATTTTTGGCTGCATTGGGTCTTAGTTGTGGCACACAGGATCCTTGTTGCGCTGTCAGTCTTCTCTCTAGTTGAGGTCATGGACTCAGTGAGTTGTGGCTCTTAGGCTTAGTTGCCCTGAGCCATGTGGAATCTTCTCCGACCAGCGACCGAACCCACATCCCCTGCATTGGCAAGTGGATTCTTAACCACTGGGCCACCAGGGAAGTCTCATTTTTTGTATTTTTAATTTTTGGCACCTAGCACAATGACTCAAACACAGTAGTTATTTGAGTTTATCTTGAATGAAAGATTTTATTCTTTACCATTTCTGTTTGTTAGGCCCTCCTTCAACTATTCCATTCATTTGAACATTTAATCCAGTGATTTTTTTCCAGGAGCAAAGAGGTGGCAGAGCCTCTCTGAGGAAGAGGGGCTCATGTCTGGAATGTTCTGATCCGTAGTCAGACACATGATCATTGAACCATTGGCCCCTCTAGGAAGGGTTCATGTCTCAATCACTCGGGAGAGGTTTTCAAACCTATATATTCCTTTACTGTCGTCTCGATTCTCCTCTCTATGGGGCGTGTTTTCCAGTGTCCTGACTGAGCCACTGAAAGAAATATGTTATAACCTTCCTATGTATTCAGTTCAGTTCAGTTCAGTCACTCAGTTGTGTCCGACTCTTTGTGACCCCTTGGGCTGCAGGATGTCAGGCTTCCCTGTCCATCACGAACTCAAACTCATGTCCATTGAGTTGGTGATGCCATCCAACCATATCATCCTTTGTTTTCCCCTTCTCCTCATGCCTTCAATCATTCCCAGTGTCAGGGTCTTTACAAATAAGTCAGTTCTTCATATCAGGTGGCCAAAGTATTGGAGTTTCAACTTCAGCATCAGTCCTTCCAATGAATATTCAGGACTGATCTCCTTTAGGATAGACTGGTTGGACCTCCTTGCAGTCCAGGGGACTCTCAAGAATCTTCTCCAACACCACAGTTCAAAAGCATCCATTTTTCGGTGCTCAGCTTTCTTTATAGTCCAGTTCTCACATCAATAGATGACTACTGGAAAAACCAAAGCTTTGACTGTGTATTAGGAGGACAAAAAACTTCAGAACCCCTGAAAATTAGGTATTATATATTCCTACTTAAATATTCCATGCACACAAATTTTGTCATTTCATATTCCTGAACTTCTCAGGAATTCCTTTTTCATCATGAAGATGTTAGACTCATAGAAAGAACTAGAAAGGACCTAATATTACCTGATCCATGTTTCATATTTTTCATATTTCATTGATAAGGAACCTGAGGCCTTGAGAATTTAAGCAGCGCTTCCGTGGTTGTATCCTTTGTAATGGCTGGCAAAATGTCAGGCACATGAAAATGTGCTCAATAAATACTCATTATAAGGATGAAAAAATAGAAATAAAAATCATATTGACTTCAAAGTTGTCCTGCCTTTCTACTATGCCTCAGGGCAAAAATACTGTATTCTAACCAATGCCAATCACAAATGCCCAATCGGAAAAATATTAATTGGACCCTTCCTGTCTCTGCTATTCTCTCTTATCTTTGAGTTCTTGGGGTATTATTGTAAGATATATTGTATGATTCAGTGCTTATCATTCTTATTATCTTTCTGTGCATTTTTAATATCTTTCTGTGTTTTGCCTCTGTCCATTAAATGCTCTGAGAGCATCTGAGTTTGTATAGCTTTGCCTCCCTCCCCCACACCTAACCCTGGAACAGCTGAGTTCTAATAATGGTTAACAGTGGGGATTTTGTAATGGTTAATAAGTTCTTTTTCATTGATTACTGATGGATTAACTGATGCCTAACTTCTGAGTAAAGTTGCTGTACAGGTAACCATTACCTTTTTTGAATTGAATAATATCATGTGACATAGCTTTAAAAGTAAACAAGTGAAGGTTGAATTCTCTTTTCAGTGTAACTATAGCAAAAAAACACATTATGCTGACTCCTTAGAGACCTCAAAAGTACATATTTTGAATGTAGCTTCCTGTTATTTACGAACATGTGATCTTAGTCTGCAAAGATTAGCACATTTGAGAACGATGTATTATTTACTTATTGCACAATCTCAAATCCACGGCCTTGTGAATGTTAATGTTTTCTGGGAATGATAACATACTTTGGAAAGAAAAACGCTGTAAACATAGTCAGAAGTTATCTATAGTTTTGGAGCCTTAATTCTGTTGCACAGGAAGAGACAAACATGTAGAGCCCACAATGGCAATAAATTAGCCTGGAGTTGGGAGACTAGAGTTCTAGCTCTGCTGTGGTTCAAGCCAGCTGTAAGACTGTGGATAAGCCTGTAAATCTTGCTGGACCTATAGCTTCTCATCTTTGAAACCAGAGGATTTATTGGTGATGTCTCTTCCAGTTCTAAGATTCTCCTATTTATTTGAATCAACAACCACTGTGATAGGAAGCATATGTAACGGTGACAGAAAGTAGCACTGGAAAGATGGATTGTACAATGTAGAGGAATAAACTCATGATCTTTTGATAGAAAAAGTTAGTCACTTAGTCGTGTCCGACTCTTTGTGACCCATGGACTCTAGTCCACCAGGCTCCTCTGTCCATGGAATTCTCCAGGCAAGAATACTGGAGTGGGTAGCCTTTAATTCCTTCTTTAGGGGATCTTCCTGAGCCAGGGATCGAACCTAGGTCTCCTGCATTAAAATCTGCCAGATTCTTTACCGTCTGAGCCACCAGGAGAGCCCAGAAAGATTTTGAAGTCCACAGATATGTTTTGCTACATGAGTGAGACCAAGTTATAACTGGATGAGTTTCATGAAGCTGGGAACTTTTCCACAGTTCTCCATCAGTTGTTTTGTATTCTGTCTGGGAACATGAAGACCAAATCTTCGTGGTCTCTGTGACCAAAACTTTGCAGTAATTTCTTCAAAGGTATCATCCCATTCATCTCAAAGTCCACTTGATGTGAAAGGTGGCCTGTGGCTAAGAATAACTGGCTCTGTGAAGCCTATTCTGGGTGACTAGTCCACATGCCTTTTTTCCATTTTTTTTTGTTTTTGAGGTTGTTGTTGGTTGCTCTATCTCTGCCTGCTTCTGAGTTGATCCTGGCTCAGTATTATGTGATGAGTGGGCTTGTTAGCTCTTTTAACTAAGAGACATACCATGGCTGAGTGATTGAGGTTTACAAGGATAAACTACCTAAGTGGAGGATAAACTTATAAAGCAGCTCCACAAAGATTCATGGAAAATCAGGAACGGCTGGGGTGATAGGTCTCAGGGAAAGAACAACAACAGGATTTGGGAAGCAGAAGAACTGATAGAGACCTAATAGTTGAAATGCCTTGCTGAACCCTCAGCACTGGAGTTTGTTCTCTACTGGAACATTGCCATCATGTGACTCAGTCATGTTCTTATCTTTGCTTCTCGTTGTGTGTGGTCGCTTCTCCTCTCAAAACAACTTCCTGAGGCTGTTCTCATTTCCCAAGTCAAATTCCTGAGGCAGAATTGACCCATCTAACTGACAGTCAGCATCTTCTGTTTAGGGCTGTGTGCAGAAAAGTCACCGTGGTCAGGCCTGAGACTGCTATCTTTAGAAGGGGCCGGCTTGCAAGACTGGCCTTTGGCTGGTATCTGGGTGTTTCTATCATTCTCAAAACTGATAAGGGTAGTTCTCTGCACCTTGTTTGCGCAAACAAGGATATTTATGCTGAGCATCTGATTTCTTTCTGGGAGTCTGGAATTCTGATGCATGCTAGGCAGAGACTGCAGGTGTGGCATCCCCCAAGAAAAATAAAAGTGTTGAATGCTTTGTTTCTAGTAGGCTTTCCTGGACAGAAACATTGCACACATATGACTGCATTTTTCATTCCTGGAGAAAGTAATATGTTCAAGGGTATTCTTCATAGGAAGGGGGCACAGGAAGTCTGTGCATGGATTTCTCTAGATTCTGCCTGTCTTTTTCCATTAGGATCTGTGTTTCCTTCCTCCATCACTGCAATAGATCTTTTTTTAAAAGATTTTTTTGGTGTGGACCATTTTTAAAGTCTTTATTGAATTTGTTACAATATGACTTCTGTTTTACATTTTGGTTTTATGGCCCCAACACATGTGGGATCTTAGCTCCCCCACCAGGGATCAAACTCACATCCTCTGCATTAGAAGGCAAAGTCTTAACCACTGGACAGCCAGGGAAGTCCCCGTAATAGATCTTAACCAAGAGTTCAACTATATGTTGAGTCCCATGAGTGCCTGTAGCGAATTTCTGAATATAGGGATTGTCTTGGGGATCCCAACACAGGCCACCTCAAAAGATCCAGGCCAACTTAGGTCTTGGCTGTCCTTGGGCCAAGAGTTCCACACTGGTCAATTGTACATCAATTGTATATAGGGGAGAGAGGGTGGAGTCATGCTTGGCCTCTCTGGCATATGGACTGGTCTGCAGCAGTGGTTCTCAACTCAGGCTGCAAAACAATCATCTATGATGACTTTAAAAATTAGAATCCATCCAGGATTAATCAGAGCCTTGAAATTAGAATCTGTGGGGTTGAGCCTGGATAGTGACATTTTTCAAAGCTCTCCAGGGATTGTAATGTGCCACCGGAGCTGGGACTATGTCCTGGAGCAGTTTTCCTCTGCAGGGCTCTCAGTGGCAATTTCCTTTGCTAGGTTACTGTAGGCTTGGGAGCATTGTAACTCATCTGGCCAGTATAATGCACACTTTTCATATGAACAAGTGAAGAGCCACATCTTCAGACATCCTAAAAAATTGATGCAATTGCTTAGTTGTAAAACAAGACTCTGGGAATTGTGTCATTTTAGGGGTTCTACTGAGGCCATCTTTATAGCATAAAGTTTATGTTGACCACCTTCTGTGCTTCCAAACTGGTAGAAAAACCAGCAAGGGATAAAAACATTAAAATATATATAGCCATTGGCACATAATCCTGAACATGCTGTTCCACAAAATCTCTCTCTTATGAAATAAAGCCACATGTGTTTAAAGATCCATGCTAAATTATTTATCTTGATTAGAGAGATTCTCACTTTGTCTTTAGAAAAGCTGGTTGCCAGGAAAGCCCCAGTGGGTGGTATTGTGATCATCCTTCCATTCAGTGCAGGGGACACAGCAGTTGATCTTGGAGAATGGTGGAGTTGGTTTCCTCCCCAAGTCTCCTTGTTGCTGGCTTCCTTACAGCCTCCAGTGCCAGAGCTGCTGCACAAACCAGCTCCAGCTCCCTAGAGCAGCGTTCATCGGGTCCATCTACGTTAATGCAATGTCCTGCTCACAGAGGACGCCTGGCAAAGCTGGAGTAGCCTTCATCAGGTCCATCTACCTTAATGCAATGTCCTGCTCACAGTGGACGCCTGGCAAATATTTGTTGAATTGACTTGATGTAATGATGAAACTCCTGGAAAAAAGAACTGCTGCCGACAGAGGGGAGCTCACCACCCTCCCTCCCTGTTTTCTGTAGAGCCCGAGGGTGCTCTGTAAAGTGCCACTTGGATAAAAGCAATTCTTTTCTCTATGGAGGCAGCCTTGGCTTGGTCATCCATAAGAAATATTCTGATGCTGGTTTAGGAATAATTTTTTCCTCATGATGAAAATGAAAGGCTAAGTTGCTCAGTCGTACTCTACTCTTTGTGACCCCACGGACTGTAGCCCTCCAGGCTACATGGGATTTCCCAGGCAAGGATACTGGAGGGGGTAGCCATTCCTTTCTCCAGGGTATTTTCCCGATCCAGGGATCAAACCCAAGTCTCCCGCATTGTGGGCCGATTGTTTACCGTCTGAGCCACCAGGGAAGCCCTTTCCTTGTGACAGCTGTAGGGTATTTGTAAGAGACCTGGAGTACCTAGGGCGCCACCCCGTCACCCCGCACAGCTTCCACGGGCCTTTGCACAGTTGGGGATAAACAGGACTTGACTTCAGCCTCCAGCCTCCCCTTCTTGGAGCTGGTATCTTTCTTATCCCCACATGCTCTGTATTCTCTCCACCAAAACCTGCTTTAGGAAAGGGCTTGAAACTCATTCATCTTAAGAACTTCGGGTTTAAATACTGTTGTGACTTTCTGCATTTTAAGAACCTCAGTGAACAGACCTTCAGGTGAAGGAGGTTTCTTTTGGAAGGGGTGGTACAAAGGCACTGAGGGGGTTACTTTTGGTACCCATGGCAGCCCGGCTGGGGTCCCCTCCTGTAGGCTATAGGCTGGCCGCATCTTGGGGCAGCCTGGCCCTGGCTCAAACATTTGGGCCTGGAGGCATCCTGACCCTTAGGACCGCTGCTAAGAGCGGCAGAGGAGCAAGCCCCCATCCTTCCCCTGCCATTTCGTGGTTTCCGAAGCTTTCATTTCGCCATTCCGTTTTGTTTCCCTTTGGCAAGCTAACCCAGGCGTCTGGCAGCTGCAGTGCCGAGTCAGCAGGAACAGTTCTGTTTTTTCTTAGCAGCTGACACCGGCTCAAATGTGAACAAGTTCTCAATCCCCGACTGTGCTTTTGGAAGTTTTCCTAAACACGAGGAGGCTGCTAAAAGAACCCAGAGTCTGAAAATGGCAGGAAATTCTATACCAAGAGGCCTGAAGAAATGCTATTCAAATGAAAACACCACGAAACCAGAAAACAATATTCTTATGTGTGGGGAGCTTAAATACCCAGAAACAGCACTTCATAAATAGCTAGCAATGAAACTATATCATGCATGAAAAAAAAAAAAAAAAAAACCAGACTGCAAAATAGCATGTGCAGGTTGATCTGTTATGGTAAAATATAGGCTGTTATTGTATACAGCTGATGAATCCCCAGGAAGGCAGGCCGTATGATATCCATTTCATAGATGAGAAAATGGAGGCTCATGAAGCTTCCAGCTTGCCCAAACTTGCACACATTGATAATGTGCGGGAAAAGTCCATGCTCAATTAGAATATTTTGAACCATTATTATTGGGTTGAGCAATTACTATTGTTTTTTAATGGAAAAACGACGAATTTTTTGCAACCCTATATATATATATGTATCTATCTATGTATCTATCTGCAAGGATAAATCATTGGTGATAAATCATAGTATTAGTTGATGGATTTTTATTTTCTTCATTTTGCTTATGTATATTTTCTAATTTATCTTCAATGAACATCTTTTCTTAATAGAAAGTTATTTTTTTTTTGAAATGAGAAACTTATACCAGATGCCAAATAGTTTTTAGATGAGTTACTGTGAAAGGATGACTAAAAAGTTTTGAGAGAACTCTCTTTATTCCCTTTGTGAAACTATAAAGACTTCTGCATTAGCATGCTAGGGCTTCCATAACAATGTACCATCTCGGCTGGGTGCCTTAAACAATAGAAATTCATTTCCCCACAGTTCTGGAAGCTAGAAGTCCAAGATCAAGGTATTGTCAGAGTTGGTTTCTTCTGAGGCTCACTGTCTTTGGCTAACAGATGGCAGTCTTCTTGTGTCTTCATCTGGTCATTTCCCTGGGTGTGTGTGTGTCATAATCTCCTTATAAGGATACCAGTCATATTGAATTAGTGCCCTCCCATATTACCTCATTTTACTTTCATTACCCCTTTAAAGGCACTGTCTTCAAACATAGTCACATTCTGTGGTCCTGGGGGTTTGGTCTTCAACATATGTATTTTGGGATTACACAATTCAGCCTATAACAACTTCCATTTTAGAAATGTCTAACCAAAATAACTCAAATTAAAAATTAATACCAGTGATGAAAACAACATTAACAGATGTTTGAGGATATCCTTGTTGTTGTTTAGTCACTCAGTTGTGTCCAATTCTTTGTGACCCCATGGACTGCAGCACACCAGGCTTCCCTGTCCTTCGCAATCTCCCAGAGTTCGCTCAAACTCATATCCATTGAATAGGTGATGCCATTCAACCATCTCATCCTCTGTCGTCCCCTTCTCCTCCTGCCCTCAGTCTTTCCCAGCATCAAGGTCTTTTCTAATGAGTCAGCTCTTCGCATCAGGTGGCCAAAATATTGGAGTTTCAGCTTCAGCATCAGTCCTTCCAATGAATATTCAGGGTTGATTTCCTTAGGATTGACTGGTTTGATCTTCTTGCTGTCCAAGGGACTCTTAAGAGTCTTCTCCAGCACCACATTTTGAACATCAATCCTTCTGCACTTACCTTCTTTATGATCCAGCTCTCACATCCATACATGACTACTGGAAAAAGCATAGCTTTGATCATACAGACCCTTTGTAGGCAGTGATGTCTACTTTTTAATATGCTGTCTAGGTTTGTTATAGCTTTTATTCCAAGGAGCAAACATCTTTTAATTTCACGGCTACAGTTACTGTCCACAGTGATTTTGGAGCCCAAGAAAATAAAGTCTATTACTATTTCCATTTTTTCCCCATCTATTTGCCATGAAGTGATGGGACCAGATGCCATGATCTTAGTTTTCTGAATGTTGAGTTTTAAGCCTGCTTTTTCACTTTTCTCTTTCACCTTCATCATAAAGAGGCTCTTTAGTTCCTCTTTATTTCCTGCCATATGTGTGTGTATGTTAGTTGCTCAGTCATGTTCAACTCTCTGTGACCTCATGGACTGTAGCCTTCCAGGCTCCTCTGTCCATGGAATTCTCCAGGAAAGGGAATGGGTTGCCATTCCCTTCTCCAGGGGATCTGATCTTCCTGACCCAGGGATCAAACTCGGGTCTCCCACGTTGCAGGCAGATTCTTTACCATCTGAGCCACCACGGAAGCCACCAGGTGTCATCTGAATATCTGAGGTTATTGATATTTCCCCTGGCAATCTTGATTCCAGCCTGAGCTTCATCCAGCCTGGCATTTTGCATAATGTACTCTGCATGTAAGTTAAATAAGCAGTGTGACAATATATAGTCTTGACGTACTCCTTTCCTAATTTGGAACCAGTTCGTTGCTCTATACCTGGCTCTAATTGTTGCTTCTTGACCTGCATAGAGATTTCTCAGAAGGCAGGTAATGTGGTCTGGTATTTCCAACTCTTTAAGAATTTTCCACACTTTGTTGTGATCCACACAAAGATGTTAGCATAGTCAGTGAAGCAGAGATAGATGTTTGTCTGGAATTCTTTTGCTTTTTCTCAGATCCAACAGATGTTGGCAATTTGATCTCTGGTTCCTCTGCCTTTTCTAAAACCAGCTTGAACATCTGCAAGTTCTCAGTTCATGTACTGTTGAAGCCTTGCTTGAAGGATTTTGAGCAGGACCTTGCTAGCATGTGAAATAAGTGTAATTGTGCAGTAGTTTGAACCTTATCTGGCATTGCCTTTCTTTGGAATTGGAATGAAAACTGATCTTTTCCAGTCCTGTGGCCACTGCTGTGTTTTCCAAATTTGCTGGCATATTGAATGCAGCACTTTAGCAGCATCATCTTTAAGGATTTGAAATAGCTCAGCTAGAATTCCATCACCTTCACTAGCTTTGTTTGTAGTGATGCTTTCTAAGGCCCACTTGACTTCACATTCCAGGTTGTCTGGCTCTAGGTGAGTGATCATACCATCCTGGTTATCCAGGTTATTGATAATTTTTTTTGTATAGTTCTTCTGTGTATTCTTGCTACCTCTTCTTAATGTCACATGCTTATGTTGAGGATATCCTGGGTCTTCTCAAATACTTCATTCATGAAATAACAGTATTTTTAGAGTAAATCTTATGTGATTTTCCCAAAGACTCCAAAAAGAGCCAAAGAAAGGTCTAATACTGATAATGGTGGCGCTTTAGTCGCTCAGTCATGTCTGATTCTTTGCGACCCTATGAACTGTAGCCCTCCAGTTTCCTCTGTCCATGGAATTTCCAGGCAAGAATATTGGAATGGGTTGCCATTTCCTTCTCCAGGAAATCTTCCTGACCCAGGGATCGAACCCTGGTCTCCTGCACTGTAAATGGATTCTTTACTGACTGAGCAACCAAGTAAGTCTAATACTGATAACATAGGTATGCAGTTGTCACACAATAGGAATTCAGACTGCTATGACAATCATCATTAAATCACATTCATTAGTGATCTGTATTTGTGACTCAAGAATTCTCACTTCCACATTGTATGAAATATATGCCTCATTTTAGCTAAATTTCTACAGTCCCAATGAGACTGTAGAAATGATGAGACTTAAGTCCTCAGGATGCTTCATATGAAAGTGCCTTCTGTTCACTTTATTTTCCCCCAGTCGTTTCCAGTGATGAATGGTTCACTTGAGCTTAGGAACATTGGAGCAGTATAACAATGACCTCAGAGATGGTACAATAGACTGAAGGAACGAAATTCCACTCCCTGCCCCCACCTCTGACAAGATGAACAAATGGTGTTGACAGTATTAGGACCAGGCAGAGGATGGTCTCTTACTCCAGAGTCCCTGATGCTGGTGGTGACTGGCCAGAAAGGAAACCTTGAATGAACCTTGTTTTTCCCCCTGAGGCTTTTCCTAATGCCTTTTCCACTAACTTGCAGACTCTCAAAGGTCTAGACCTGCTTCCCACCTGCCATCATCCATTCTACTCTTGGCTTTTCCATTCCCCATCTCTGCCTGCCCTTTGAATACTGCCTATCCAGCGAGGTCTGGCCAAGAACCTAGCTCACCTCCTTTGGAATGCCTTTCTTAACTGGAACTTTGATCTTGCTGCCTTCCCTAGATGTTTGTAGCCTTGTTCAGAATGTAGCTCCTTCAAAAACAGGGAACTCTTCTTGTCCCTTATGTGATTTTATCTCAATAATGCTCAAACAGTAGGTGCTAAGTGAATGGATAGATGAATGAGTCTCATATATTGGGGCCCTTACTTTTGGCACAGTTTCTGTATTAAAAATCTATTGCTGTGTAACAAATGACACCAAACTTAGTCACTGAACATAACAAACATCTATTATTTCTCAGTTTCTGGAGTTAGGAATCAGGGAACAGTCTATGTGAATACCTCTGCCTCAGGGTCTCTCACAAGGTTGCAAAGTGGCAGCTGGGGCTATGTAGCCTCATCTGAAAGTTTCAATGAGGGGAGGATCTGGTTCTAAGCTGGCTCATGCAGTTGCTGGCAGGATTAATTTTCTTGCTGGCTGTTGCACTGAGGGTCTCACTCAGTTTCTAACTACATGGACTACTCCACAGGAAAGCTGTCAGCATAGTGGCTGGCTTCCCTCAGAGCCAACGGGCAAGTGAGGGAGGGAAGAAACATGGAAACCAGAGCCTTTTTGTAACCCAATATTGGAGGTAACATCCCATCACTTTTGCTGTATTTTATTCCTGTCCCACCTGCACTCAGGGAGAGTTAATTACCCAAGGACATGAGGACCAGGGGGAAGGGACCATTAGGGCCTGCTTAGCTGCTGCCTGCCCCAGACCCCACTCTCAGCATGCATTTTTTCTTGTTGCACTTGGTACTTTTCTCTCCAGGAAGTCAGTTTACAGAGTGAAGTAAGCCAGAAGAAAAAACACCAATACAGTATACTAACACATACATATGGAATTTAGAAAGATGGCAATGATGACCCTGTATGCGAGACAGCAAGAGACACAGATGTGTAGAGCGGACTTTTGGACTCTGAGGGTGAGGGAGAGGGTGGGATGAGTTGGGAGAATGGCATTGAAACATGTATACCATCATGTAAGAAACAAATCGCCAGTCTATGTCCAATGCAGGATACAGGATGCTTGTGCCTGGTGCACGGGGAGGACCCAGAGAGATGTTATGGGGAGGGAGGTGGGAGGGGGGTTCATGTTTGGGAACACATGTACACCTGTGGTGGATTCATGTCAATGTATGGCAAAATGAATACAGTATTGTAAAGTAAAATAAAGTAAAAATTAAAAATTAAAAAAAAAACACCCCATGGTATAGGCTTCTGGGGGAGGAGGTAAGCAACTCTAGGCTGGGTTCATAAACCCAAAGTCTGAATGAATAACTCTAGCTTCCATTTAAGAAGTTCTCAGAAAGCTCCAGACATTCACTCTTGCTCCTGTTTCATTTTCATGGCATTGGTTGGGCTTTATTTTGAGTGACTGTCCTGGATTTTTAGCTTTCTTTACTCTATAGGCAAAACTCTAATTCTGGGTTTCTTATTGCTCTGTTACTCTCATAGGATTCCTCCCACCATGTCACTGTGCAGGCCATTATGGTTTCAGATTGGCCAAACTTTTTAAGTCCATCCGGAAACCAAAAGGAGAAAACTTGGATTTTGTAGAATGCCATTGCATGATCTTAATTTAAGTTGAGAGGATATTTAGAGTTGGGGTAAGAAAACACTTGAACTTCAAATATCAAATTCTAACTAACAGTTTTTAATTCAAAACTGAACAGGATATGCCATCTTAAACTTTTATATTCCATTAATGTAGACAGCAGTTCTTACAAAAAGACCAGAAGACCTAGAACTAGATGTTGAAGACCTGGCACTCAAACTTGGCATGTGATGTTGGGAGAAATATTCAGACTTTGGTCCTGGAGTCCCTACAGCTCTAAAGTGAGGCTAATAATAGTGACCTTACAGAATTTTTAAAAATAATTTTTAAAATTTTTTTAATTTATTTTTTTAAATCTTATTTTTGACTATGCTGGGTCTCTGTTGCTGTGTGAGGGCTTTCCTCAGTTGCAGAGAATGGGGAGCGTCTCGCTGTGGTGGCCTCTCTTGTTGGAGAGCATGGGCTTCAAGGTGCAGGGGCTTCAGTAGCTGTGGCTCCTGGGCTCTGGGGCGCTGGCTCAGTAGTTGTGGTGCAGGGACTTAGTTGCTCCATGACATGTGGGATCTTCCTGGACCAGGGATCAAACC
Source organism: Oryx dammah (assembly GCF_014754425.2). Lineage (NCBI taxonomy): Eukaryota > Metazoa > Chordata > Mammalia > Artiodactyla > Bovidae > Oryx > Oryx dammah. The sequence continues at coordinate 39,671,583 of NW_024070204.1, read as the reverse complement.
CATGTCCCCTGCATTGTAAAGGGATTGTTAACTGTTGGACCACTAGGGAAGCCCGCGTTACAGAATTTTTTTCAGTTCAGTTCAGTTCAGTTGTTCAGTCGTGTCCGACTCTTTGTGACCCCATGAACTGCAGCACGCCAGGCCTCCCTGTCCATCACCAACTCCCGGAGTTCACCCAAACCCATGGCCATTGAGTCGGTGATGCCATCCAACCATCTCATCCTCTGTCGTCCCCTTCTCCTGCCCTCAATCTTTCCCAGCATCAGGGTCCTTTCAAATAAGTCAGCTCTTCGCATCAGGTGGCCAAAGTATTGGAGTTTCAACTTCAACATCAGTCCTTCCAATGAACACCCAGGACTGATTTCCTTTAGGATGAATGGGTTGGATCTCCTTGCAGTCCAAGGGACTCTCAAGAGTCTTCTCCAACACCACAGTTCAAAAGCAAAAGGTCAACTAAAATAATTTATATCTACCAACTGATTAAAAACCTGTATTCTGTCATCATAATTGGATAATGTTTGTAAATGATGATAATCATATTGATATTTTGATATATGAAAATAATAGTATGAATTAATATTAGGGTTTTTTAAATGTTAATCAAATATAGAGAGGCCCATGATAGTAATGATTAAGAACAAACTCTAAAGAGTACAACTGTCAACTTTGAGCCAACTTACTAGTTGTATAATTTAGGCAAATCACTCACTCCTCTAGGCTTCAGTTTTTCTCATCTATAGAATGGGTATAGTAATAGCTTTCTCATATGATCAATAGAGATTAAATAAGTCAATAGATATAAAAATGCTTAAAATGGTAACATAGTAGGTTTTCAGTTAAAGATTAGTTTTCTTATGTGCAAATGAATTACAACAATAAGTGAGTACAGGTCTTTAGGCAAACAATAGAAGTAAATTTGGAGGTGTTATAGTTAGGCTATATGTCATTCATTCTCTTTAATTTTCTGTAGTATTAATATCTAACATATTATATAAAGACATGATCTAATTCTCATGTCAGTATTATGAAGTAGTTAGTATTCCTTTATTTAGGATGTAGAAATGGAGACAAAGAGGTTAAATGGTCATTTTGCCAATAGCAGTGTGAAAGGAATGGGATTCACACATAGATTTGGACTCAAAATATGTGCTTTTAGCATATTGATGTATGCTATATTGCCTTGTTTAATGATGCAATTTAGTAATATGAATTAACAAATACTTGTTTGTTATATGCCAACTACTTTCCTAGATACTGAGTCTGCAGAAGTGAATAAGACAGGCATGATCCCTAATTTTAGTGGGGAGACAGATAATAAGCAAATACAGAAATAAATATCCATAAAAATCCAAGTGTACTAGGAGCTGTCCCATGGATTAAAGTAAGATGGGGTGACAGTGTAACTGGACAACTATTCAATTTTAATTAATTAATTTTTGGTATATAAGTTTATTTTTACAATTTATTTTGTTGAAGCATCATTGATTTACAAAGTTATGTTAATTTCTGCTGTACAGCAAAGTGATTCAGTTATATATGTGTATGTTATATATATGTTTTATATATACATATATATAAAACAATCACTTTACAGGAGAAATTAACACGTTATAAATGTATATATGTACATATATACATATGGGCTTTCTAGGTGGTGCAGTGGTAAGGAATCTGTCTGCCAGTGCAGGAGACACAAGAGATGCACATTTGATCCCTGGGTTGGGAAAATCCCATGAAGTAGGAAGTAGCAACCTACTCCAGTATTCCTGCCCAGAAAATTCCATGGACAGAGGATCCTGGCAGGCTACAGTCCAGGGTGTTGCAGAGTCAGACTCAACTGAGCACACACACATACATACACACATATATACACATATTCTTTTTTATATTCTTTTCCCTTATGGTTTATCACAGAATGTTGAATAAAATTCCCTGTGTTATACAGTAGGACCATGTTGTTTATCCATATTATATATAACAGTTTGTATCTGCTAACCCCAAATTCCCACCCCATCCCTCCCTCAAACCCTCCCTTCCCCCTTGGCAGCCACAAGTCTATTCTCTATGCCTGTGAATCTGTTTCTGTTTTGTAGGTAAATTCACTTGTGTCATATTTTTGCAGGAGTTTGCAGGATGGGAAGTGTAACCAGATAGGTCTCAGACCAAGGTCATGACCTCCACTCCTAGGGACTCAGATCACTGAACTCATTTGGCCTGGTAGCACCCTAGTGAAATCAAAGACGCTGAGCATACCACTATAATCCCCACCCTCTAGCAGAGTATGGCTGCTTAATTGATGCTCAGTTATTTATAAACAGTGAAGGAATACAGTCAGTTTTGTTGCTAAGTAACTTTTGTCATTGTATTATTATATAAACCCAGGTCTTGAGGTATCAGTATTGGACTAAATGATGTTTGGAATATAGGTACGAAATGGCCAATGTGTGTCCTCCAAGGGCTTAGGAATGCCAGAGAAATTGATTGCAAGGCTCTTTGCTGAAGCTTTCTTCATAAAAAAAAAAAAAAAAGGAACATATTGTTTTCTTTTCCTATAGGCCTCTAACTGCTAGGCATAGATTTCTTCTCAGACTTTCCAGAAAACCTCATGCTTGGACTAAGATCAAGAAAAGAAAACTAGGCTTTTCTCCGGGTAAATGCAAATAAGATTTTGACTGAAGTCTTCAGCTCCTAGGAATGCTCTGTTTACTTTTATTGAAATTCGTGATTATCTAGTCAGGTGTCTGGGCTCTGCCAGTGGAAACCTGGGAAGGTGAGAGTCTGCTGGGAAATCACGTATAGATCAGGTATAGATCCCCTCATGCTGTCACACCAGCTCACAAACTCCTTAATTTAAACATCTTTCCCCAACACAAACATATAATCTTCCCGATTCTTGACTCCGTTTATTACTCACTTCTTTGGTTTCCACAGAGATCCTAAATGGCATTCAGTTCAGTTCAGTTCAGTCACTCAGTCGTGTCCGACTCTTTGCGACCCCATGAATCACAGCACGCTAGGCCTCCCTGTCCATCACCAACTCCTGGAGTTCACTCAGACTCACGTCCATCGAGTCAGTGATGCCATCCAGCCATCTCATCCTCAGTCGTCCCCTTCTCCTCCTGCCCCCAATCCCTCCCAGCATCAGAGTTTTTTCCAATGAGTCAACTCTTCTCATGAGGTGGCCAAAGTACTGGAGCTTCAGCTTCAGCATCGTTCCTTCCAAAGAAATCCCAGGGCTGATCTCCTTCAGAATGGACTGGTTGGATCTCCTTGCAGTCCAAGGGACTCTCAAGAGTCTTCTCCAACACCACAGTTCAAAAGCATCAATTCTTCGGTGCTCAGCTTTCTTCACAGTCCAACTCTCACATCCATACATAACCACTGGAGAAACCACAGCCTTGACAAGATGGACCTTTGTTGGCAAAGTAACGTCCCTGCTTTCGAATATGCTATCTAGGTTGGTCATAAGTTTTCTTCCAAGGAGTAAGCGTCTTTTAATTTCATGGCTGCAATCACCATCTGCAGTGATTTTGGAGCCCCCCAAAATAGTCTGACACTGTTTCCACTGTTTCCCCATCTATTTCCCATGAAGTGATGGGACCAGATGCCATGATCTTCGTTTTCTGAATGTTGAGCTTTAAGCCAACTTTTTCACTCTCCTCTTTCACTTTCATCAAGAGGCTTTTTAGTTCCTCTTCACTTTCTGCCATAAGGGTTACTTTAGGGGAAAAAAATCCCTCCCTTTTCTCAAGATAATAAACCATGTATAGTTAGTAATTATGGTCAGCAAGATGGCAAAGCATGAGTTTTAAGTCTCCTTTGAAAGCTAGTAGGGTAGACACGAGTCTGGCAACAAGTTTACAACAACAGTGTCAGTCTAATTTGACCATTCTTCCACTTCCAGACTTTTCTTCCAAGCTCCTTGTTAAGCCCTTGAATTCCTGCCAGAAGGGAGGTTTGGTTGCACAAGCAAAGACGGGCATTTGGAGAAGCTCTCTGGGACGTCGAAGCTGCACACTGCCCCTCCTCCTGCCTTCCAGTTACTGTGCATGAAAGTGACTTTTGAAAATCCAGATCTGATCATGTTACACACAAACTCCGACAGGTCTACACCGTCTGGTTTCTGTAGGTTTCATCTAGGCATGTGAAGAAGAGGCAAGATATGAAGAGGTCACTGTGGACAGTGCATTTTCTCTCCCAGCGTTCAGTCATTCATAGTCTAATTCTGGGAGTGAGGGCAGCTCATTAAAGTATTGTATCACTTGATAAGAAAAACAGTTGTATTAATAGCTAATACTACTGTTAAAAATCTGTGTTGCATTAGTAGCCTTTCAAAACTTGCCATTGATGGAGTATCAGTCCTACAGTATTCAAAAAGCTGAGAAAAACATTTATTCCATAGAAACAATTTCATAAAAACCTCTCAGCTGTTTAATACATCTAGAGAATCCTTTAAAGAATCTGGCTGCAAAGTACAACAGGAAATGTGAGGAAGCAAATTTTCAGATGCTTCAGCAGTTCTATTTTATTGAGTAGCACCTATATGCAGAGAACTGGGGTAAGCATTGTGGGGGAGGCTTTGAGGCATTGTTACCCAAAAGTTTGTTATCTAATAATAGAGTCAGGCAATGGCACCCCACTCCAGTACTCTTGCCTGGAAAATCCCATGGACAGAGGAGCCTGGTAGGCTGCAGTCCATGGGGTCGCTGAGAGTTGTACATGACTCAGTGAATTCACTTTCACTTTTCACTTTCATGCATTGGAGAAGGAAATGGCAGCCCACTCCAGTGTTCTTGCCTGGAGAATCCCAGGGACGGCGGAGCCTGGTGGGCTGCAGTCTATGGGGTTGCACAGAGTCGGACACGACTGAAGTGACTTAGCAGCAGCAGCAGCAGCATAGAGTCAGGAAATACAAATTTAATAACAATAGAACAAAAATTACATAGCCATAGAAGAGACTGCAGGCATAAGAGATGTGCCTAATGAGTGGTACACAATATAAGTCTGAAGGGCACTTTGAGAGGGGAGATATCACAGTCGGCTGGTATGGAGCCATTGAGACTAAAGTTGGGGTTTGAAATAACAACAGCTAACAGTTTTCCAGCACTTACTGCATGAGACATCACAAGAGGTGCTTATCCATATTTTCTTATTTAGTTCTTACAATGACAAAGCCGTTAGGTAACAGAAAACTGGTCATAGTAGCATAATCAAGCCGAGGCTTGTTTTTCCTCACATATAAGAATAAAAAGGAGAAAAACTATTAAAAATTCCAACATATGGAGGCTGAACAACATGCTGTTGGTTGCTGAATAACCAACAAATCACAGAAGAAATCAAAAAAAGAAATTAAAATATGCATAGAAATGAATGAAAATTCATTGTGAAAACACAACAACCCAAAACCTATGGGACACTGTAAAAGCAGTGCTAAGGGGAAGGTTCATAGCAATACAGGCTTACCTCAAGAAACAAGAAAAAAGTCAAATAAATTACCTAACTTTACACCTAAAGCAACTAGAAAAGGAAGAAATGAAGAACCCCAGGGTTAATAGAGGGAAAGAAATCTTAAAAATTAGGGCAGAAATAAATGCAAAAAACCAAAAGAGACCATAGCAAAAATCAACAAAGCCAAAAGCTGGTTCTTTGAGAAGATAAATAAAATTGACAAACCATTAGCCAGACTCATCAAGAAACAAAGGGAGAAAAATCAAATCAACAAAATTAGAAATGAAAATGGAGAGATCACAACAGACAACACAGAAATACAAAGGATCATAAGAGACTATTATCAGCAACTATATGCCAATAAAATGGACAGCTTGGAAGAAATGGACAAATTCTTAGAAAAGTACAACTTTCCAAAACTGAACCAGGAAGAAATAGAAAATCTTAACAGACCCATCACAAGCACGGAAATGGACATTGTAATCAGAAATCTTCCGACAAACAAAAGCCCAGGTCCAGATGGCTTGACAGCTGTATTCTACCAAAAATTTGGAGAAGAGCTAACACCTATCCTACTCAAACTTTTCCAGAAAATTGCAGAGGAAGGTAAACTTCCAAACTCATTCTGTGAGGCCACCATCACCCTAATACCAAAACCTGACAAAGATGCCACAAAAAAAAGAAAACTACAGGCCAAAATCACTGATGAACATGGATGCAAAAATCCTTAACAAAATTCTAGCAAGCAGAATCAAACAACATATTAAAAAGATCATACATCATGACCAAGTGGGCTTTATCCCAGGGATGCAAGGATTCTTCAATATCTGCAAATCAATCAATGTAATACAATTTGTAATACATTAACAAATTGAAAGATAAAACCCATATGATTATCTCAATAGATACAGAGAAAGCCCTTGACAAAATTCAACATCCATTTATGATAAAAACCCTCCAGAAAGCAGGAATAGAAGGAACATACCTCAACATAATAAAAGCTATATATATGACAAACCCACAGCAAACATTATCCTCAATTGTGAAAAATTGATCCTCTACATAGAAAACCCTAAAGACTCCACCAGAAAACTACTAGAGCTAATCAATGAATATAGTAAAGTTGCAGGATATAAAATCAACACACAGAAATCCTATACACTAACATTGAGAAAACAGAGAAATTAAGGAAACAATTCCATTCACCATTGCAACAAAAAGAATAAAATACTTAGGAATATATCTACCTAAAGCCAGGCTTCAGCAATACGTGAACCGTGAACTTCCAGATGTTCAAGCTGGTTTTAGAAAAGACAGAGGAACCAGAGATCAAATGGCCAACATCTGCTGGATCATTGAAAATGCAAGAGAGTTCCAGAAAAACATCTATTTCTGCTTTATTGACTATGCTAAAGCCTTTGATTGTGTGGTTCACAATAAACTGCGGAAAATTCTGAAAGAGATGGGAATACCAGACCACCTGACCTGCCTCTTGAGAAATCTGTATGCAGGTCAGGAAGCAACAGTTAGAACTGGACATGGAACAACAGACTGGTTCCAAATAGGAAAAGGAGTATGTCAAGGCTGTATATTGTCACCCTGCTTATTTAACTTCTATGCAGAGTACATCATGAGAAATGCTGGACTGGAAGAAACACAAGCTGGAATCAAGATTGCCAGGAGAAATATCAATAACCCCAGATATGCAGATGACACCACCCTTATGGCAGAAAGTGAAGAGGAAC
>NW_024070204.1:39433541-39664290 GCF_014754425.2 Oryx dammah | reverse complement strand
ACCTAGATAGCATATTCGAAAGCAGAGACATTACTTTGCCAACAAAGGTCCATCTAGTCAAGGCTATGGTTTTTCCAGTGGTCATGTATGGATATGAGAGTTGGACTGTGAAGAAGGCTGAATGCCGAAGAATTGATGCATTTGAACTGTGGTGTTGGAGAAGACTCTTGAGAGTCCCTTGGACTGCAAGGAGATCCAACCAGTCCATTCTGAAGGAGATCAGCCCTGGGATTTCTTTGGAAGGAATGATGCTAAAGCTGAAACTCCAGTACTGTGGCCACCTCATGCGAAGAGTTGACTCATTGGAAAAGACTCTGATGCTGGGAGGGATTGGGGGCAGGAGAAGAAGGGGACAGCAGAGGATGAGATGGCTGGATGGCATCACTGACTTGATGGATGTGAGTCTGAGTGAACTCCGGGAGCTGGTGATGGACAGGGAGGTCTGACGTGCTGCGATTCATGGGGTCGTAAAGAGTTGGAGATGACTGAGCAACTGAACTGAACTGAACTAAAAGAAACAAAAGACCTATATATAGAAAACTATAAAACACTGGTGAAAGAAATCAAAGAAGACACAAATAGATGGAGAAATATACTGTGTTCATGGATCAGAAGAATCAATATAGTGAAGATAAGTATACTACCCAAAGCAATCTATAGATTCAATGCAATCCCTATCAAGCTACCAACGGTATTTTTCAGAGAACTAGAACAAATAATTTCACAGTTTGTATGGAAATACAAAAAACCTCGAATAGCCAAAGCAATCTTGAGAAAGAAGAGTGGAGCTGGAGGAATCAACCTGCCTGAATTCAGGCTCTACTACAAAGCCACAATCATCAAGACAGTATGGTACTGGCACAAAGACAGAAATATAGATCAATGGAATAAAATAGAAAGCCCAGAGATAAATTCACATACCCATGGACACCTTATCTTTGACAAAGGAGGCAAGAATATACAATGGAGAACAGACAATCTCTTTAACAAGTGGTGCTGGGAATACTGGTCAACCACTTGTAAAAGAATGAAACTAGAACACTTTCTAACACCATACACAGAAATAAACTCAAAATGGATTAAAAATCTAAACGTAAGACCAGAAACTATAAAATCTCTAGAGGAAAACATAGGCAAAACGCTCTCCGACATACATCACAGCAGGATCCTCTATGACCCACCTCCCAGAATACTGGAAATAAAAGCAAAAATAAACAAATGGGACCTAAAACTAAAAGCTCTGCACAACAAGGGAAACTATAAGCAAGGTGAAAAGACAGCCTTCAGAATGGGAGGAAATAATAGCAACAAAGCCACTGACAAAGAATTAATCTCAAAAATATACAAGCAACTCCTGCAGCTCAATTCCAGAAAAATAAACGACCCAAACAAAAAGTGGGCCAAAGAACTAAACAGACATTTCTCCAAAGAAGACCTACAGGTGGCTAACAAACATATGAAAAGATGCTCAACATCACTCATTATTAGAGAAATGCAAATCAAAACCACAATAAGGTACCATTTCACACCAGTCAGAATGGCTATCCAAAAGTCTACAAGCAATAAATGCTGGAGAGGGTGTGGAGGAAAGGGAACCCTCTTACACTGTTGGTGGGAATGCAAACTAGTCCAGTCACTATGGAGAACAGTGTGGAGATTCCTCAAAAAACTGAAAATAGAACTGCCATATGACCCAGCAATCCCACTGCTGGGCATACACACCGAGGAAACCAGAATTGAAAGAGACACGTGTACCGCAATGTTCATCGCAGCACTGTTTATGATAGCCAGGACATGAAAGCAACCTAGATGTCCATCAGCAGATGAATGGATAAGAAAGCTGTGGTACATATACACAATGGAATAATACTCAGCCATTAAAAAGAATACATTTGAATCAGTTCTAATGAGGTGGATGAAAATGGAGCCTATTATACAGAGTGACGGAGAAGGCAATGGCACCCCACTCCAGTACTCTTGCCTGGAAAATCCCATGGGCAGAGGAGCCTGGTGGGCTGCAGTCCATGGGGTCGCTAAGAGTCAGACACAACTGAGCGACTTCACTTTCAGTTTTCACTTTCATGCATTGGAGAAGGAAATGGCAACCCACTCCAGTGTTCAAGCTTGGAGAATCCCAGGGATGGGGGGTGCCTGGTAGGCTGCTGTCTGTGGGGTTGCACAGAGTCGGACACGACTGAAGCAACTTAGCAGCAGCAGCAGCAGCGGCATACAGAGTGAAGTAGCCAGAAAGAAAAACACCAAGATAGTATACTAATGCATATATATGGAATTTAGAAAGATGGTAATGATAACGCTGTATGTGAGAGAGCAAAAGAGACACAGATGTGTAGAACAGTCTTTTGGACTCTGTGGGAAAGGGCGAGGGTGGGATGATATGGGAGAATGGCATTGAAACATGTAGATTATCACATGTGAAATGAATCGCCAGTCCAGGTTCAATGCATGATACAGAGTGCTAGGGGCTAGTGCACTGGGATGACCCAGAGGGATGTGTTGGGAATGGGGCAGAAGGTAGGTGGGGGGTTCAGGATGGAGAACACATGTACACCACCATGGGGCGGATTCATGTCAATGTATGGCAAAACCAATACAATATTGTAAAGTGAAGTAAATAAATGAATGGAAAAAAAAAAAGTCTAGGAGTAGACAGTCTGGGCTGATTGCAGGTGCTTGAAACATCATCAAGGTTCTGGCTCCTTCTAACTTCCTGCTCTGCCAAGCTCTGGGTTTGGTTATCCCTGGTACAAATGGGCCAATCCACTGCAGGCTGTGGATTGGCATCCCAGAAGAAAGGAAGCAACAAATGCTAATAAATGGAAAGAAAAACTTCCCTAGGAATCCCTACTGACTTCAGACTTCCCTTCTGTCCCACTGGTCAGACACCTCAGGGGCAGGATTGGGAGACAGAAGGAGGCTTTTATTTGTTAATCTGAGCACAGAGCTGTCTAAAAGTTTCCGAGCTGAAGAAAGAGGAAGGACCTGGGTGTTGGATCAGATGCTGGTGGTACCTCCACAAGTGGTACTGATACTATTCTCATTTTACACACGAGAAAACCTAAGTATTGAGAGTTAAGTCACACTTAATTACGACCATGTAGTTAATATGTGGGAAACCTGGACTCAAACCCAGGCAATCTGACTCCAGAGCCTGGATTCTTAACCCTGTGCTAGGATTTGAACTGGGAATAGAGGGAAAGGGACTCTGGGGGTAGGGGGATTTTGTTCCTGACAAAGTGGGGAGGATAGGGAGCACGTGAGGCTCTAAGGCTGGAGAAGGGAGCCACATTCAGGAGTCCTGGCAGATGAAGTGGGAGAGCTGGTTTGGCTTCATTCCATCTGCCTGGTTCAGTCTTCATGAGCCTTGTCAGTGCTGAGATCGAAATAATGATGCCATAAATAGGCAAGTGTTGGCAAGAAGTGGACACCTTGTCCAGAAGGCAGAATCCAGGTCAGTGAATATGATCTGGGTCAGTACATTGGGAAATGCCAAATGTGAGCAGAGCCAGACCCCACAGTTTGTGACAAATCCAAGGTTGAAGCTGGAACATGCTGAGAAACTGCAGCCAAGGTTAGGTCCAGGCATGTTCTGAAGGTTTGGATCCCTCAGGTGGTCTTAAAGATACAGGAGCTGGAGGCCAGGGTCTGGGTCTGATGATTAGGGGTCAGAGGTTTGAAGAACTGGAAACCTGGTATATTACACACCTAAGGCCTGATTCATTTTATAGAAATATTTGCCCATTCCTGCAATATTGTGGCAATTTACTGAGCACCAGCTTTCAGCCACTATAGTTAACGCTTAACATTTAAGAGGATGTGATGACCTCATCACCAAAGCACCATAGAAGGAAGTGTTTTCCATTGGAACTTAGTTACTTTCAAGTATTACCTTCACCTGTGTTATCTCCCAGGGTAACTGGAGAGGGAACATTAAGAAAAAGGTAGAATTCAGAAGGAAGGAGCCGGGTACAATGGTAGCCTCATAGCTTTAGACAATGTGCTTTTCTGTGCAGTTCCCAAATGCAGAGCTTACACCGTGAGATTTCAGGTTCTTGTGGGGAGACTTTACTTACGGTATGGAGACTTACGATATGGGAGGCTCTGTGAGGGAACATGTCGCCTCTTGGAGTGGTGAGCTCTTCACACTAGAAACGTTTGAGAATAGACTCGAAGACTCTCGAGGGGAGAGATTTTGGAATTGTTCCCTGTATGGAGTGTAAGCCTGGAGCTTCAGGATTTCAAATCTGCATTTTTGTCATTGTATAGCATATTCATCTGAAACTCATCTGATTTTTAGGTTCCAAGTACTGATAGTAATCTGAGAGCATTTCAGTCCTGAGTCAGGTGGCTACCAAACAGTAGGAGGGATTTGCAGAGCCTTCTTCCTCCTACTACAAAGTTCTTTCTCCTGAAAAACCTAAGAGTTAAAGTATTGTGGAAAATAGATATAATAACTCTTCTCTATTAACTAAGAGAATGAAATTCAACTTCAGATGCTGTGCATTTATTTAAATACATGCATACGTCTAGCCTTAAAAATGCTTATAATACATATATATGTATATATACATCCATACACATTTATAAGGAAAAGTAAACTCATGTTTATTGTAGCAGCTAAGCTCTTTTTGAACATTGGAATAGTTGAGTTCGGATCCCAGCTTTTGTCCTTTCTAGATCTGAATCTGGGGCAAGTTACTTAATATCCATTTGCTTCAGTTTTCTTATCTATAAAGTGAGGGTAATAGGCTATTGAGAAGATTAAATGAGCTATTACCTAGGAAAGACTTAGGATAGTGACAGGCATATAATAAAAGATAGCCATTTTACTATTGTAGTCTTTTTAGCCGTCGCTACTGTAGACTTTTTAGAAAAAAGCATATAAATACGAAGAACTGAAAACTCACCCTTACACTGAAGGAGAACTGCTGTGAATTCTATGTTCCTGCTCTTCTTTAATGCACTTGCCTTCTGTTTACTGTCACTCTGGAGTCATGCTCCAGTGTCTAGAGTTCCAGTGCATGGGGGTGTGCACACATGTGAACACAAGGCACACATATACACACATCCCTTTATGCTTTTTATAAAGATGAGACTGTGGCTTAATGATGAGATAACCCTGCACAAATATGCATTCAGGATTAAACTATGCACTAAAAGATCGAAACTTGTTTTAATTGTTATTATGGAGTGATTTTTCAAAAATAACAACTATTTTGTCATTTTTCCATTCATCCTCAAGTCAAGGAAAGTGTATGCCCTACTACTGATTACTTGGTTTGAGCACTTACATATTTGAATAACATAAACTTGAAAGCACTTACATATTTGAGTTACATAAACACTCATCTCACATGCTAGAAAAGTAATGCTCAAAATTCTGCAATCCAGGCTTCAGCAGTACATGAACCGTGAACTTCCAGATGTTCAAGCTGGTTTTAGAAAAGGCAGAGGAACCAGAGATCAAATGGCCAACATCTGCTGGATCATCGAAAAAGCAAGAGAGTTCCAGTAAAACATCTATTTCTGCTTTATTGATTACGTCAAAGCCTTTGACTGTATGGATCACAATAAACTGCAGAAAATTCTGAAAGAGATGGGAATACCAGACCACCTGACCTGCCTCTTGAGAAACCTCTATGCAGGTCAGGAAGCAACAGTTAGAACTAGACATGGAACAACAGATCTGTTTCAAATAGGAAAAGGAGTACGTCAAGGCTGTATATTGTCACCCTGTTTATTTAACTTCTATGCAGAGTACATCATGAGAAACGCTGGGCTGAAGAAGCACAAGCTGGAATCCAGTTTGCCGGGAGAAATATCAATAACCCCAGATATGCAGATGACACCACCCTTATGGCAGAAAGTGAAGAGGAACTAAAGAGCCTCTTGATGAAAGTGAAAAAGAGTGAAAAAGTTGGCTTAATGCTCAACATTCAGAAAACGAAGATCATGGCATCTGGTCCCATCACTTCATGGGAAATAGATGGGGAAACAGTGGAAACAGTGGCTGACTTTATTTTTCTGGGCTCCAAAATCACTGCAGATGGTGATTGTAGCCATGAAATTAAAAGACGCTTACTCCTTGGAAGAAAAGTTATGACCAACCTAGATAGCATATTCAAAAGCAGAGACATTACTTTGCCAACAAAGGACCATCTAGTCAAGGCTATGGTTTTTCCAGTGGTCATGTATGGATGTGAGAGTTGGACTGTGAAGAAAGCTGAGCGCCAAAGAACTGATGCTTTTGAACTGTGGTGTTGGAGAAGACTCTTGAGAGTCCCTTGGACTGCAAGGAGATCCAACTGGTCCATCCTAAAGGAGATCAGTCCTGGGTGTTCTTTGGAAGGACTGATGCTAAAGCTGAAACTCCAGTACTTTGGCCACCTCATGCGAAGAGTTGACTCATTGGAAAAGACTCTGATGCTGGGAGGGATTGGGGGCAAGAGGAAAAGAGGACGACAGAGGATGAGATGGCTGGATGGTATCACCAACTCGATGGACATAAGTTTGAGTGAACTCTGGGAGTTGGTGATGGACAGGGAAGCCTGGCGTGCTGTGATTCATGGGGTCACAAAGAGTTGGACACAACTGAGTGACTGAACTGAACTGAACTGAACTGAAACATGAAAGACTTTAAAAATGAAGTAGATGCCTCATTTATACAACCTATGTTTCATTTCAGAAGGGAGTGTATTGACAGCTGTAGTCAATAGTGAGCTGACACATCCTTTTTCCCACCTTGGTCTGCCCCTGCCTTCCCCACATTCCTTTTTTGTGTAGAGAAGTCTGGTGGCCTCTGCTCACTTGTTTATCCTTGAGGGAGGGTGATTTCTCCCGTCTCTGACAGTTTGTGATTCTGGGCTCCTCGAATGTGATAAAGAACCATAGACACTGTTACACAGATCAGAAAGCTGGGATAGAGGGTGGTAACAGAGGTTTCCAGGGAAAACTAGGAGTGGGAGAGAGCAACTAAGAGTTTGCTCTCTGTCCTCCAGAAGGAACATTCTGTGCTCAGTTTCTTCACTTTATCACATGATGATTCCCACAGGTCCAGGGGTCATATATCTCAATGGTGAAAAACATCACCCCCTACATACATGGTGAGCAGCATTTGATGATGACAACTTGGCCTACTGATATTCCCCACAGTTCTAAGCCCTAAGTTTCAGCATCCTTCACTCCGGGCCTCATTTCCTTAGATCCCAACCTTGCTGCCACACTGAGTAAGAGGGAATGGCTCCCTTCCCTCTCTGATAACCATTTTCTTTATACCAGGCCTTTATGGAGACATAGATGATTTTATTGGGAGGACTTAAGTCATACAGAAAGTTATTTTTATGCCCCTCAAATTAAAACCACATAGAAGATTATTTACCTGCCTACAAAGACAGATGCTTTGACAAACAACTGCTTTATAATTTTTTTTGAATGACATGATTGCTTTTACCAGCACTAGAGTGTTAATGATGGAGTAACAAAGGAGGAGAATTTAGAGCTAAATCCGAGTGCTGGTCTTACATATTTAATAGCTAGGATGGCCCCATGCTATCAGTATTACACTGAAACTAAGTTGTAGCAAAACCTAGTAAAGTGAAAAGACAACCCGCAGAATGGGAGAAATTAACAGCAAACGAAACAACTGACAGAGAATTTCCAAAATATACAAGTAGTTCATGTAGCTCAATACCAGAAAAAAAAACAACCCAATCAAAGAGTGAGCAGAAGACCTAAACAGACATTTCTCCCAAAGAGACATACAGATGGCTAATAAACACACAAAAAGATGCTCAATATCACTCATTATTAGAGAAATGCAAATCAAAACTACAATGAGATACACCTCACACTGGTCAGAATGACCATCATCAAAAAATCAACACACAATAAATTCTGGAGAGGGTGTGGAAAAAAGGGAACCATCTTACACCGTTGGTGGGAATGCAAATTGATACAGCCAATATGGAGTACTGTACAGAGATTTCTTAAAAAACTAGGAATAAAGCTACTGAATAACCTAGCAATACCACTACTGGGCGTTAACACTGTGGAAACTAGAATTTAAAATGATACATGCACCCCAATGTTCATTGCAGCATTATTTACAATAGCTACGACATGGAAGCAACCTAGGTATCCATCAACAGATGAATGGATAAGGAAGTTGTGGTACATATATACAATGGAATATAATTCAACTGGAAAAGGAACATACTTGAGTCTGTTCTAATGAGGTGGATGAGCCTAGAGCCTATTATACAGAGTGAAGTAAGTTAGAAAGAGAAAGACACATATGAATGCATATATATGGAATCTAGAAAGATAGTACTGATGATCCTACTTGCAAGACAGCAACGGAGACACAGACTTTTTGGATAGTCGGGGAAGGAGATGGGGGGATGATATGAGAGAATAGCATTGAAACATATACCTTACCATATGTAAAATAGATAGCCATGTATGAAGCAGGGAACCCAAAGCGAGTATTCTGTGATACCTAGAAGGGCGGGATGGGGAGGGATGTGGGCTCGAGGGGAAGGGGCCATATGTACACCTAATGATGATTCATGTTGATGTATGCAAAACCCATCACAATATTGTAAAGTTAATTATCCTCTAATTAAAACAAACAAACAAAAAAACCTAGTCTGAAAACTCCAAGAGAAACAGAGATGTCCTGTTTCTAGCTGGTGATTCAAGGATGTACGAAAAGTAAAATTCCTTCTGTACTTAGCCTTATATTGCTAATAAACCAGAATTTAAAATATGCATTCATGTAAGTTGATACATAACAAAGGTAAACATACAGAGAAAGTAAACTTTCCTTAATATGCAATAATGTTTGTAATAAATTTTAGAAGATTAATAGCAAAATAGCCAAGAGAGTACAAATGGTCAGTGCTAAGGGCTGTATTGTATTCGCCCAAATATGTGTGTTGAAGTTCTAATCCCAGTACCTCAGAATGTACTGGCTCTGGAGACAGAGCCTTGAAAGAGGTTGTTGTTCAGTTGCTTAATTGTGTCTGACTCTTTGCAACCCCATGAATGATAGCACACCAGACTTCCCTGTCCTCCACTATCTCCTGGAGTTTGCTCAAATTTATGTCCATTGAGTTGGTGATACTATCTAACCATCCCATCATCTGCCACCCTCTTCTCCTGTGTTCAATCTTTCCTAGCATCAGGGTCTTTTCCAATGAGTCAACTCCTCGAATCAGGTGGCCAAAGTATTGGTGCTTCAGCTTCAGCTTCAGCATCAGTCCTTCCAATGAATACTCAGGATTGATTTCCTTTAGGATTGACTGGTTTGATCTCCTTGCCATCCAAGGGACACTCAACTCCTACAGTACAATTCAAAAGAATCAGTTCTTTGCCTCTCACATCTGTACATGGCCTGACTCTCACATCTGTACATGGCTACTGGAAAAACCATAGCTTTGAATATATGGACCTTGGTCAGAAAGTAGTGTTTCTGCTTTTTCACGTATTGCTGAAGCCTGGCTTGGAGAATTTTGAGCATTACTTTACTAGCATGTGAGATGAGTGCAATTGTGCAGTAGTTTGAGCATTCTTTGGTATTGCCTTTCTTTGGGATTGGAATGAAAACTGACCTTTTCAGTCCTGTGGCCACTGCTGAGTTTTCCAAATTTGCTGGCATCTTGAGTGCAGCACTTTCACAGCATCATCTTTCAGGACAATACATGAACCGTGAATTCCCTGATGTTCAAGCTGGTTTTAGAAAAGGCAGAGGAACCAGAGATCAAATTGTCAACATCCGCTGGATCATGGAAAAAGCAAGACAGTTCCAGAAAAACATCTATTTCTGCTTTGACTATGCCAAAGCCTTTGACTGTGTGGATCACAAGAAACTGTGGAAAATTCTGAAAGAGATGGGAATACCAGACCACCTGACCTGCCTCTTGAGAAATCTGTATGCAGGTCAGGAAGCAACAGTTAGAAATGGACATGGAACAACAGACTGGTTCCAAATAGGAAAAGGAGTACATCAAGGCTGTATATTGTCACCCTGCTTATTTAACTTACATGCAGAGTACATCATGAGAAGCACTGGACTGGAAGAAACACAAGCTGGAATCCAGATTGCCGGGAGAAATATCAATAACCCCAGATATGCAGATGACACCACCCTTATGGCAGAAAGTGAAGAGGAACTAAAAAGCCTCTTGATGAAAGTTAAAGAGGAGAGTGAAAAGGTTGGCTTAAAGCTCAACATTCAGAAAACGAAGATCATGGCATCTGGTCCCATCACTTCATGGGAAATAGATGGGGAAACAGTAGAAAGTGTCAGACTTTATTTTTTTGGGCTCTAAAATCACTGCAGATGGTGACTGCAGCCATGAAATTAAAAGACGCTTACTCCTTGGAAGAAAAGTTATGACCAACCTAGATAGTATATTCAAAAGCAGAGACATTCCTTTGCTGACTAATGTCCATCTAGTCAAGGCTATGGTTTTTCCAGTGGTCATGTATGGATGTGAGAGTTGGACTGTGAAGAAAGCTGAGTGCCAAAGAATTGATGCATTTAAATTGTGGTGTTGAAGAAGACTCTTGAGAATCCCTTGGACTGCAAGGAAATCCAACCAGTCCATTCTGAAGGAGATCAGCCCTGGGATTTCTTTGGAAGGAATGATGCTAAAGCTGAAACTCCAATACTTTGGCCACCTCATGTGAAGAGTTGACTCATTGGAAAAGACTCTGATGCTGGGAGGGATTGGGAGCACGAGGAGAAGGGGACGACCGAGGATGAGATGGCTGGATGATATCACGGACTCGATGGATGTGAGTCTGAGTGAACTCCGAGAGATGGTGATGGACAGGGAGGCCTGGCGTGCTGCAGTTCATGGGGTCGCAAAGAGTCGGACGTGACTGAGCAACTGAACTGAACTGAACTGAACATGCTGTCTAGGTTTGTCATAGCTTTCCTTCTGTTGGGGAAGTGTGTAATTTCTTTGGTTCTGTCTCATCGCAACAAAAATTTGAAGTGATGGGTGGACCGGTGTTGCAGCCCCGTGTAATTTCCTTGGACAGACCAGTGTTACAGCTCCGTGTTACAGCTCAGTTTTATTTATAAAGTAAAGGAAAATACATCCTCGAGGTGTGAGGGTGGGCTGACCCAAAAGATGCGAAGAGAAGAGAAGCCCCTGGTGCAATTTTGGCTCCTCTTTTTATATATTTTTTTCTCCTCCCCCTGAGCCTGCCCTATGTAAACTGGGCTAGCCAGGAGGGCTGTTTGTTTTACCTGAGGTTCTCACTCCAGCCCTGGACCTTCCTTTGTTCTATTTTCTTGGGCTTTTCCCTTCTTTGTCTTTTAGCCACTGCCATTCTGGACTCCTTTTTCCTATTTTAACTACCTAACATTCCCCCCTCAAGAGATGGGAGGCCCAATTCTTTGGGAATAGGGGCATAGAGGTCTCTCTGGCTACTTCCTGCTGAACTTGGATGGTGAGGGGCATTGGGCCTCCCCCTCTTGCTAGTCTCAAGCCTTAGCGTCCTTACAGTGGTATCCATCTAAGGATGAGTGATATTTTCTGCGGTCAGCTGTAGTTTTATATATCCTTGTTGAACTGGCACTGCATGTTGTAGCTTGTTGATCTGAGCAGAGACAAAATGGGTTAGACAATTGATAATACATGGAGCAATCGTAAGCAGCACCAATATGGTGATGACAGAGACTAGTAGCGGCATTAGCCGACTCCTAATTTCTCATCACCAGGAGGATCCCCCAAAGAGAGATTGTAGCCACCCTGAGAATTCTCCAGCTCATTATTTGAGATCCTGTAGGGTCTGAATGTTTTTCTTGAGGGCTGTGAGACTTTCTTTAACTTAGCTGGAGGTATTTACCCAGAAACAACACCTCATTCAAGATGGCTGAAGTCCTTCCTTGTTCAGAGATCAGGAGATCTATCTTTTGGCTCTTTTGGAGTACAGCCCCTGCCAAGCTGTGTTGGCTTTTTAGAGCTATCCTGAGAAATCTTATCCCCAGAAACTTAATTTTGGGAGTGTTCATTAGAATGGCCCTCATTTGTAGTCCTGAATAGGTATTGGAGATCACCCAGGGGCTCATAGGTGTTTTGAGTATCCTCTTCTGTTTTCTTCCATGGCTTGACTCGTGAGTAGTGAATCCAGGAGTCGTGTCCTGGTACCTTGACTGCTGTGGGGGTACAAAGTATTACAGGGTAGGGACGCTGCCATGTGGGCTGGAGTTGAGCCTTTGGGGACCCATCTTTCCAAATTTTAATTAGGACTTGGGTCCCTGGAGCATATAGTGGTGACTCTTTAGAATCTTTTGGGTCCTGGTTGACACCCCACAAACGTATATCCTGTTGGAATTGCCCAGCGGCTATGGTGTAAGATTGGAAGGTCTGAGCCTCTGGATCTAGGAAGAGGTCATTGATATAAACAAAAGGTTTCCCATATAGCATCTCATAAGGGCTAAGACCAACATGTTCCTTAGGGGCAATACGGGTGCAGAGGAGAGCTCCTGGTAAAGCCTCTTTCCATCCCAGGGAGGTCTCCTGGATTATCTTTTTTATCGCTGATTTTAAGAATTGGTTGGCTCTTCCTAGTTTTCCTGAAGACTGAGGCCTCCAGGCACAATGGAGATAATAAGTAATGTCCAATGCTTTAGAGACCCCCTGGGTGACCTTAGAAGTAAATGATGTCCCACTATCACTTTGTAATGACCTGGACAGACCAAATCCTGGAATGATTTTATGGAGCAGTTTTTTTTAACCACTGCCTCAGACTTCTCAGTCCAGGTGGGAAAGCCTTCAATCCATCCTGTGAATGTACCTATCATGACTTATAGGTATTTATACCCTTGAGAAACTGGCATCTGAGTGAAGTCCATCGGCCAGTCCTCTCCTGGGTAGGTCCCATTCATTGGATGGGCTGGGGCAGCTGGGGTTTTGAGCTCCTTGGGGGTTGTTTAACTGGCAAGTGGGACAAGAGGAGACCACTTGCCTTATGGTCGTTTGGAGGCCTGTTCCTCTGAAGGACCTTTCTAGTAATCTTTGGAGGGC
This sequence comes from Oryx dammah, assembly GCF_014754425.2. NCBI lineage: Eukaryota > Metazoa > Chordata > Mammalia > Artiodactyla > Bovidae > Oryx > Oryx dammah. The sequence continues at coordinate 39,651,229 of NW_024070204.1, read as the reverse complement.
CTTTTCCTCTAAATGAGTGGTGGCATGTAAGGAGTTAACCAAATTCCATTGGAGATTCCCAGGCAGAAATAGGAGTCCCTCCTTGTGGAACCACCTGATATGATCTTCTTGAAAGCCCTCACTCTTATCTTTAAGAGTCTCACCTTCAGTATATGAAGGAGTTTCTGGCAGACAGAGTAGTCTTACTTCCATAGTCTGTGGAACTAAGGTGGCAACCCCTATTAGGTTCTGTAATGCTGCTCTCTTAGCTGCCTGATAACCTGCTTGGTTCCCTCATGCCAACTTCCGTGCTCCTTTTTTGGTCTCCTTTACAGTAGGAGACTGAAACCTCAGAGGGCAGATGAACTGCCTCCAGGAGCCTATGGATTTGATCACCATATTTGATTGGGGACCCTCAGATTGTCGAGTGGCTTCTTTCTTTCCAAGTAGCAGCATGTGCATGTAGCACCAGAAAGGCATACTTGGAGTCAGTGCAAATGGATACTCGAAATTCCTTTTCCCAGCTCTAAAGCTCGAGAGTCAGGGCTATGAGCTCAGCTAATTGGGCTGAAGTACCTGGTAGCAAAGGTTTAGTGTCTGTGGTCTCAAAATTGGAGACTACTGCATATCCAGCTCTGCTTTTTCCATCCAAGACAAAGCTGATTCCATCAGTATACCATATTTCCTCAGGATTGGTCAGAGGATCTTCTGACAATCCCTCTCGGGATTTTGTCTAGTGGTCCAAGGTTTCTAGGCAAGAGTGAAAGGGGAGAGAGCCCTCAGGGCTAGGAAGGAGGATGGCTGGGTTAAGAACCTCACAAGGGTAGATATAGTGAGGCCTGGATTTTCCATCAGCACTACTTGATATCTGAGGATTCTTTGATCAGACACCCATAAATGGCCTCTCCCAATTATGAGTTGTTTCACTTGAAAGTGAAAGTTTAGTTGCTCAGTCGTGTCCAACTCTTTAAAACCCCATGGAGGAAGGAGCCTACCAGGCTCCTCCGTAAATGGGATTTCCATACAAGAGTACTGGAGTGGTTGCCATTTCCTTTTCCAGAGGATCTTCCCGACTCAGGGATCAAAACCAGGTCTCACACCTTGTAGGCAGATGCTTAACTTCCCTTGGTGACTGGAAAAAATAGTCACCCCCCCCCCGCCCCCCAAAGAGAGTTTTAAAGCATCTTCGATCAGGATTGCAATAGCTGCAAGATTTCGAAGGCAAGGAGGCCAGCCTTAGGCGGTTGGGTCAAGCCTCTTGGATAAGTATGCTACAGGCTGGGGCTCAGGTCCCAACCTTGGAGTTAACACTCCCAAGGCTATTCCTTCTGAATTTTGGATATAAAGTTGGAATGCTTTTTCTGGGTCTGGCAACCTCAAGGCAGGTGCTTGAGTTAAGGCTTGTATTAGTGCAGCCTCTACCTTCTTTTGAGGAGTTACCCACATTAGTGGGATTGAATCATCCCATCCCTTCAAGCTTTCATATAAAGGCTGGGCAATTAGACCATAGCTGAGTATTCAGATTCTACAATACCCAGTTTGCCCCAGGAAAGCTCGCAGTTGTTTTTGCGTTGTGGGGGAGGGCAACTTGAGGATTCCTTGTACCCAATCAGGATAGGCTCCTGGACCCGTGTGTAATCTGAACCCCCATGTAAGTGACCTTTGTCTCAACCATCCGTGCCTTAGTGCAGGAGACTATATCCCTTCTCTGCCAAAAAGTTTAGACCCTGAATTGCATGTTGTTGGACATTTTTTCTCATCTGGAGAGCAGATTAGTAAGTTATCTATGTATTATAATATCTTCCCATTAGGTCCCAGGTCCAGATCTAGGAGATTTGGCTAGGAGAGCCTGCCCAAACAGGTGGGGCCTATCTCTGAAACCCTGAGCCAATACTGTCCAAGTCATCTGTTGTTGTTTTTCTCCTGGAGCCTCCCACTTGAGGGCAAAAAAGATACTGGGATTCTTTAGCCAGTGGTATGCAAAAGAATGCATCTTTGAGATCCAAGACTGTAAACCACTTGGCACTGGGTGGGATTTCTCCCAAGATTACATAGCGATTGGGTGCTGTGGGATGGAGGGGGCCACAGCTTCATTTATGATCCAGAGATCTTGAATCATTCGCCAGGTTCTGTCCTTTTTCTTTACAGGGAGGATTGGGGTGTTACATGGTGAATTGGTGGGGACCAATAGCCCACAGGCAAGGAATTTATTTATTAGAGGCTGTAGTCCTTCCCGAGCTTCTCTTCTGAGGGGATATTGTTTCTAGTTTGGAAACCGAGTGGGATCTTGGAGGACAATGATGACCAGTTCAGCTTGGTAGGCTTGTCCAGGACTCCCCTGGTCCCACACCTGGGGGTTAATTTTGTCCTCCCATAGTTTTTGGTCCCTTCCTATTGGAGAGGGTGTAATGGGTTTTTCCGTAGTAACCAGAAGCTATGGCGCTCTAGGGACTGAAAAGCTTCCCATCACAAGGGTGGTCCGCAGTTTAGTGAGTATATCTCTTCCCAGTAAGGGAGTAGGACACTCAGGGACCACCAGAAACTGGTCCCAGGAACAAAGAAGTGCTCGGGTGAATCATTTAGTAATTGTTTTTCCTGTAGCACCCAAAATGGTACAGGTTTGGGAGGAGAAGGCTCCAGAGTAGGAGGTCAGGACAGAGTAGGTAACCTCTGTGTCAACCAAGAAATTCTCGGACTTACCTGCCACATCCAGTTGCACCCGTGGCTCCAGCCCCTTGATGGTTATCTGTGACAGATGGGCTGGCTGGAGTGGGCCGCTTCAGTCCTGTTGAACCATCGTGAGGGAAGGCTTGGCGCTTGACCTTGAGGCTCTTGGGTCCCAAGGGCAGAGTGCCACCCAATGTCCCAATTGATGGCGTTTGTAGCAAGCCATTTTAGGAGACTTGTCATGGCTTGAACACTCTTTGGCCCAATGTCCTGCCTGTCTACAGATTAGGCATTTGCCTCATGCCTTGTGCTTCAAAGACTCAGGGTCTGCCATAAGGCTCCCTGGAGGGCGGCCAGCATCTGGGCATGCCTTATCTCTTTCCTTTTCTCCCTTTCCTAAGCCTTGGCCTCCCTCTCCTGTACTCTGTTATAAAAGATATTGGTGGCTGTCTGGACCATCTCATCTAAAGAAGCAGCAGGGTCCTGCTGCTGTAGCTGTTGCAACTTTATCCTGCTGTCTGATGCACATTGGGACAGGAATTTGTTCTTTAAAATCACCTGTCCCTCATAAGAGTCTAAGTCCAGATTGGGAAACTTTTGGAGGGCCTCTTTTAGCCTTTCCAGAAGGGCAATGGGGTTCTCTTTGGACTCCTGAGTTATTGCTGAGACCCAGGCATAGCTGATTACTTTTTGCTGGGCTGCTTTCAGCCCTGCCTTTGCACAGATCAGAAAATGATCCCTTTCCTAGATGTGCTCAGGGTTATTATAATTCCAATTAGGATCTGAGGAGGAGACCGCAGTTTCCCCTACTGGGTATTTATCACTTGACATGTGAAGCCCCATAGCATACCTTCAGGCTTCCTTTAAGACCCTAGCATGCTCAAAGGCCAAGGTAATGTGTTGGAATGTATCTATATATTTGACTGGGTCATCTGTATAACTTCCCAGGTCTTGTTTGATCTGTCTTAGTTCTAAGAGGGAGAACTGTTGGACCCGGGTTGGTCTGAATTCTCCAGTTTCGACTAAGGGTCATACTTAAGTTGGCTTTTGTGGAGGGGGTGCCCCCGGATATGGGGGCACGTTTGGATACAAGGAAAGAGCACCAGGCAACACAGGAGCCATGAGAGGTGAGACTAATGTCCAAATTTTCTTCTAAGAGATCTCTGTCCATTTCCCTTGTCTTTTGCAGAATAAGTCTAGCTGCAGGATAGTTCAGTTCAGTCCAGTTGCTCAGTTGTGTCCGACTCTTTGCGACTCCATGGACTGCAGCATGCCAAGCCTCCCTGTCCATTGCCAACTCCTGGAGTTTACTCAAACTAACATCCACTGAGTCGGTAATGCCATCCAACCATCTTATCCTCTGTCAGCCCCTTCTCCTCTTGCCTTCAATCTTTTCCAGCATCTAATGAGTCAGTTCTTCACATCAGGTGGCTAAAGTACTGGGTTTCAGCTTCAGCATCAGTCCTTCCAGTGAATATTCAGGATTGATTTCCTTTAGGATGGACTTGTTAGATCTTCTTGCATCCCAAGGGACTCTCAAGAGTCTTCTCCAACACCACAGTTCAAAAACATCAATTCTTCAGTGCTCAGCTTTCTTTATAGTCCAACTCTCACATCCACACATGACTGCTGGAAAAACCATAGCTTTGACTAGATGGATCTTTGTATTTAAATTCCCATCCTCAGGCCAGTGTTCCTTGTCCTGCAGAGGATACTGTGGCCAGGCAGTGGCACAAAAGAATTTTAAGTGACTTCTTCTTAGAGGATCGAACAGCTTCCAGTTATCAAGGGTGCATCTCAAGGGCGTCTGTTGGGAAGTGGATTGGTTATTTCCCCTCTGAAAGACAGTGATAACAGAGAGGAAAAGAAAAAAGAAAAAACTAATAGGCCTCCTTCAATTTCCATGTTGGACTTCTTTAGGAGTGAGTCTTTTTGAAGATTATCCTACCAGTACTGTTGCAACCTGCAACCTGAGCCAGGCATCCCTGGGTCAGGGTGCAGATCCCTAGGCAGGCTGAGGTGTGACAGCTTCCTGGGGATCGAATCCCCGGGCAGGTTGAGGCAGGTCGGCCTCCCGAGAATTGGGTCCCTGGGCAGGTTGAGGCATGTTGACCTCCTGGGACCCCTGGACTGGTGGATCCCTGAGCAGTTTGAGGCATGACAACCTTTCAAAGAACAGATTCCTAGGCAGTCGAGACAGGTTGACCTTCTGGGACCCCCGGACTGGAGTGAGACATCTCCAAGGTCTCCAGTGTGACCAGTGCTGGGTAGGATCAAGGGGTTGTAATCTTAACTCATTGCCAGTTTAACTCATTCACCACAGATGGGAATAGATATTGTGATGTAAAGCAATCCAAGCCTGTGCCCTGAGACTGGGAACCTGGTAAAGCAGCCATAAGACTTATCCTCTTATTGCTCTGAGGGAATGTAAGTCACTGATTTCTCCCCTAGTCCTCCATAAGAGGAGTTTAGGGTGTTTCCAATGGTAAACATTTCATTGTCATAGACCCACTTTAGGTAATAACAGAAGTAATGACAAAGGAGTGGTTTATCTGGTCCTGTTAGGGGCATTAAGAGTATTTTAATAATAAGCAGGGTGGTGCAATGTTGCCTAAAAGGGGGAAGGGTCCTGGTTGTAAGAGTTAGTAAGTGGCTTAAGAACAAACTGATAAGAGGCAACAAACCAGATGTTCCATAAAAGTGGAGTGGAGATTTGATCCAGGGGCATGTTGGTAACTTTAGGAGAAAGGTGGTAAGGGTTTGGGCGCAAACAGCCTGCAGGGCTAACACCCAAAGTGGTGGACATTATCCCTGGAAGCCCAATTGCCCTTGAAGAGATGCCACAAACAGATGAACTTCCAGCAGGCATCCTGTGTCTGTCACCTGCCCTAGTGGGTTCACTGAGAGATGCTGTTGTTGCACATGTTGTAGGAAACATGGAAGATGAAGGCCTGTATATCTAGAGGGACTGGCTATTATACAGTATTTCTCTCCCAAGGGCCAGCTATTTTCTGGTTGTCCCTCCAGAAGATTGTAGAAGCAACACTGGGGGCCTGGACGGGGCTTAATAAAAGAGCATGAAACATGAAGGGGGCAGGGCACAAATTTTGAAAGAATGGCAGAGCCCAAGGGCATAACATAAACCAATTAAAATCAAACGGGTCCAAGATGACAAGTCAAATTTAACTAAACCTTGATCCCCCAATCTGCAAGCTAAATGACAGACCCAGTTGCCAGGGTCTGTCCAAGGCACCGCCAAAAGAGGGAAGAGTTGGTGGTTCCCCAATTGTTGGGGTGATCCTCCCACTCATTAGCATATGAAATCACCCAGCTCTTGAAAACTAACCACACCACATTCCATAGCCCCTGCACACTCCTCTATGATGGCCCACACCCTGTGGACTGTGCTTCTCTCTGAATCTGAACAAATCCACCTCTTGCTTATCGCTGTGTCTCTCACTGGATTTTTGCAATGAGACGTCAGAGCCTGAGCTTCATTAGGTCCTGAAGCCAGGGACTGTGGGTTTTGGCAGGGCTCAAGTCCCAGGAGAGAGGAAGTGAAGGACGGGAGGAAATAGCAGTGGGAATAACATGCCGAGGAATCCCCTTCATAGCCTGCCAAAAAATCTGCTAAATACCTGACCTGTGCTCAGTTTTCCTTGTCCTGATCCTTGGCACAAAGAAGATAAGGACAGAAGAACCCCCACCTGATTGGGCAACAGTTACTAGGGCACAGCAGATAGTGGAGACTTTGGGACACACTGAGGAGTAGCCCCTGCCAGAGTCCCTCAGTTGCACCCACTGCTGCTCGCCTATTCACAGGGGGTTCAAGGAAACAAGAAACGAAAGATTGTAAAAGAATTAAGATTTTGTTAGCCATATGTCTTTCCAGCCATAGTAGTGAGGACCTCCTACTTTAACCGGAGGTCTTCTGGAATCTGAGACTGAGCCATGTGAGCTTTCTGTTGAGTTTGTTTTTGCTGTCCCAGTTTCCAGCACGGTGGGTCTCTGGTCACTTCCACTGCGCTGGGTTTTCCTCACATTCAGCTTCCACTGCAGGAGTTTTCCCCGAGTTGGGCTTCTGCTATGCTTGGCCTCCACCTTGCCGGGCCTGAGCCAAGGTTGTTTCAGCTGGGTTAAATATGAGTCACGGCACCACAGATGTCGGGGGGAGTGTATAATTTCCTCGCTTCTGTCTCTTTGCAACAAAAATCTGAAATGACGGACGGACTAGTGTTACAACCCTCAGATGGACCATTGTTACAGCCCAGTGTAATTGCTTCAGATGGATCGGTGTTACAGCCTCGTGTAATTTCCTCGGACAGACCAATGTTACAGCTCTGTGTTACAGCTTAGTTTTGTTTAGAAAGTAAAGGAAAATACATCCTTGAGGCATGAGGGTAGGCTGACCCAAAAGATGTGAAGAGAAGGAAAACCTCTGGCCCAATTTTGGCTCTTCATTTTATATGTTTTTTCTCCTCCCCCTGAGCCTCCTCCTGGGCTAGCCAGGAGGGCTGTTTGTTTTACCTGAGGTTCTCACTCCAGTCCTTTGTTTTATTTTCATGGGCTTTTCCCCTCTTTGCCTTTTAGCCACTGCATTCTGGACTCCTTTTTCCTATTCTAACACTTCTAAGGAGCAAGCATCTTATAATTTTGTGGCTGCAATTACCATCTGCAGGATTTTGGAGCCCAAGAAAATAAAATCTTGACCACTTCTACTTTTTCCCCATCTATTTATGAAGTGATGGGGCCAGCTGCCATGATTTTAGTGTTCTGAACATTGAATTTCAAGCCAGCTTTTTCACTCTCCTCTTTCACCCTAATCAAAAGGCTCTTTAGTTCCTCTTCACTTTCTTCCATTAGATTAGTATCATCTGCATATCTGAAGTCATTGATATTTCTCCTGGAAATCTTGATTCCAGCTTGTGATTCATTGAGCCTGCCATTTTGCATGATGTACTCTGCATAGAAGTTAAATAAACAGAGTGATAATATATAACCTTGGCATATTTTTTTCCCAATTTTGAACCAGTCAGTTGTTCCATGTCCAGGTCTAACTGTTGCTTCTTGACTCACACACATGTTTCTCAGGAGGCAGTTAAGGTAGTCTGGTATTCCCATCTCTTGAAGAGTTTTTCAGTTTGTTGAAAAAGGTACTTAAGGTAAAATGAGGTCATATGGATGATTCTAATGCAATGTGACTGGTGTCCTCTTAAGAAAAGGCTATTAGGACAGAGGCACATGCAGAGGAAGACCATGTGGAGACACAGAGAGACCATGGCCATCTAGGAGCCAAAAAAACCCAGCCCTTGATCTTGAACTTCTAGCCTCCAGAACTGTGAGGAAATAAATTTCTGTTATTTAAGCTGCCCAATGTGTAGAACTTTGCGATGGCAGCCCTAATGACCTAACACAATCAATAAACTTGAAAATAATGAAATAAACTCAAGTTAAATAACAATCTGATAATGGAAATAAGTACTGCTGTGTACGTCTGGGTGATAATATAATTTGGTATGCTTGAAAGGTCAATTTGGTAGTATCATTTGAAATTTGAAATATGTATTCAGTTTTAGCAGCAATTTTACTTCAAGCAGAAATTATATACCATTAATAAAGATATAAATGTATACACATAATCAATTACATTTTGAAAGCTATAAGTGAAGCTTACGTTAAAAGGGAGTATATATTATGGATCATTCATAGAATGAAATAATGTGCAGTTTTTAAAAAGAATGAGGTAACTTTGTGCATATTGACAGAGAAAGATGTCTATGCCTTGGGAAGATGTCCATGATATATTATTAAATTACAAATAGTTGTGAAACAATTATACAGAGAATGACTATAATTATTTATACCCAGCATATATATACTTTATATATACTTTTCCACCAGTATGGGATACAAATTAAGACCAATTTTTTTTTTTTTTGAAAAGTTGAACTATATATTTTTATTCTTTTATATTGAAAGTATAATTACTTTACAGGGTTATGTTAATTTCTGCTGTACTGTATCGTGAATCAGCTATATGATACATATATCCCCTCCCTCTTGATCCTCCCCCTTAAACCATCCCACCGCTTAGGTCATCACAGAGCACCAAGCTGAGCTCCCTGTGCTATACAGCAGCTTCCCACTAGTTATCTGTTTTGCACATTCAGTTCAGTCACTCAGTCATGTCCGACTCTTTGTGACCCCATGAATCGCAGCACGCCAGGCCTCTCTGTCCATCACCATCTCCCAGAGTTCACTCAGACTCACGTTCATCGAGTCTGTGATGCCATCCAGCCATCTCATCCTCGGTCGTCCCCTTCTCCTCCTGCCCCCAATCTCTCCCAGCATCAGAGTCTTTTCCAATGAGTCAACTCTTTGCATGAGGTGACCAAAGTACTGGAGCTTCACCTTTAGCATTATTCCTTCCAAAGAAATCCCAGGGCTGATCTCCTACAGAATGGACTGGTTGGATCTCCTTGCAGTCCAAGGGACCCTCAATAGTCTTCTCCAACACCACAGTTCAAATGCATCAATTCTTCGGCACTCAGCCTTCTTCACAGTCCAACTCTCACATCCATACATGACCACAGGAAAAACCATAGCCTTGACTAGATGGATCTTAGTCGGCAAAGTAATGTCTCTGCTTTTGAATATGCTATCTAGGTTGGTCATAACTTTTCTTCCAAGGAGTAAGCGTCTTTTAATTTCATGGCTACAATCACCATCTGCCATGATTTTGGAGCCCAAAAAATAAAGTCTGACACTGTTTCTACTGTTTCCCCATCTATTTCCCATGAAGTGATGGGACCAGATGCCATGATCTTCGTTTTCGGAATGTTGAGCTTTAAGCCAACTTTTTCACTCTCATCAAGAGGCTTTTTAGCTCCTCTTCACTTTCTGCCATAAGGGTGGTGTCATCTGCATATCTGAGGTTATTGATATTTCTCCCGGCAATCTGGATTCCAGCTTGTGTTTCTTCCAGTCCAGCGTTTCTCATGATGTACTCTGCATAGAAGTTAAATAAGCAGGGTGACAATATACAGCCTTGACGTACTCCTTTTCCTATTTGGAACCAGTCTGTTGTTGCATGTCCAGTTCTAACTGTTGCTTCCTGGCCTGCATACAGATTTCTCAAGAGGCAGGTCAGGTGGTCTGGTATTCCCATCTCTTTCAGAATTTTCCACAGTTTATTGTGATCCACACAGTCAAAGGCTTTGTGTCATAATCGTTTTACACATGGTAGTGGCAAATTAAGACTTCCAGAAAATGAAAGTAGGTTTTCTTGAAATATCCATTTAACTAAGATGATGGCAGTAATTCTGGAGAAAATGTTTCAACTATATAAATCCAGCCTTTTTGTAAACCAGTTAGCATGACAGACACACACTAAAAAACTCTAAATTTCAAAGAAAATGGGCATAAAGGGTACTTAGTGGTTAATCTAAGGCATTATTAGTTTTGAGAAGGAACTCATTAGACTGACTTATGTTTTCCATGTCTAGGATGTGTGAGGGAATGAATAATCACTTGAGCTGCATAAGAATTACTCTTATATCTCTTTGGAGTAAAAGTTACTTCAGGCTACTATTTTGGAGAAACTGCAGACATAAGAGGGCTTCCTAGGGCTTCCTTCCACCTTGTTTTTGGTGGCACAGTGGTAAAGAACCTGATTGCCAGTGTGGGAGATGCCAAGAGATGTGGGTTTGATCCCTGGGTTGGGAAGATCCTCTGGAGAAGAAAATGGTGACCCACACTAGTATTCTTGCCTGGAATATTCCATGGACAGAGGAACCTGGAACACTAGTCCATGGGGTCGTAAGAGTCGGATTCGACTGAGCATGTGTGTGTACAGACACAGGAGAAGCTCTGAAAATGGAATAGAAGTTATCCTTTTATAAGGGATATTTACATTTATAAGGGAAAACTCCATCTGTAAGGGTATCTCTGTCTCTGAAACAGGAAGAGGAGAATGACCAAATCTCTAGAAACTTATCAGTGGAGAAGACAACGACCTAAATCTGTGTAGTAACCTTACCTTTGTTTACTGTTCTTTCCCCAATAGCCTCTCATAACTAGCTCCCAACACCTTCTTTGGTCTTTAGCTTAAGATGGTATTTAAGGTGGTGATGTGGGCCATTTCTGGGAGTTATGCAGTTTTCCTGAGTCTCTCCCATATATTCAGGAGGTACACTTGTTATTGAAGGCAAACCATTCTGTATCACAATAATCCAAGTCTGTGCCCCAACCACTAATGCCAAAGAAGCTGAGGTTGAATGGTTCTGTGAAGACCTACAAAACCTTCTAGAACTAACACCAAAAAAAGATATCCTTTTCATCATAGGGGACTGAAATGCAAAAGTAGGAAGCCAAGAGATACCTGGAGTAACAGGCAAGTTTGGCCTTGGAGTACAAAATGAAGCAAGGCAAAGTCTAACAGAGTTTTTCCAAGAGAACACACTGGTCATAGCAAACACCCTCTTCCAACAACAAGAGAAGACTCTACACATGGGCATCACCAGACGGTCAATACCAAAATCAGATTGATTATATGCTTTGTAGCCAAAAATGGAGAAGCTCTATATAGTCAGCAAAAACAAGACAGAGCTGTCTGTGGCTCAGATCATGAACTCCTTATTGCAAAATTAAGACTTAAATTGAAGAAAGTAGAGAAAACCACTAGGCCATTCAGGATGACCTAAATCAAATCCCTTATGATTATACAGTGGAAGTGACAACAGATTCAAAGGATTAGGTCTGATAGGCAGAGTGCCTGAAGAACTATGAACAGAGGTTCCTAACATTGTACAGGAGGCAGTGATCCAAACCATCCCCAAGAAAAAGAAATGCAAAAAGGCAAAATGGAGGCCTTTCAAATAGCTGAGAAAAGAAGAGAAGTGAAAGACAAAGGAGAAAAGGAAGGATATACCCATCCAAATGCAGAGTTCCAGTAAATAGCAAGGAAAGAGAAGAAAGCCTTCCTAAGTGATCGATGCAAAGAAACAGAGGAAAATAATAGAATGCGAAAGACTAGAGACCTCTTCAAGAAAATTAGAAATACCAAGGGAAATTTTCATGCAAAGATGGACATAATAAAGGACACAAATGGTATGGACCTAACAGAAGCAGAAGATATTAAAGAAGAGGTGGCAAGAATACACAGAAGAACTATACAAAAAAGATCTTCATGACCCAGATAACCGTGAGGGTGTGATCACTCACCTAGAGCCAGACATCCTGGAATGCGAAGTCAAGTGGGCCTTAGGAAGCATCACTATGAACAAAGCTAGTGGTGATGGAATTCCAGCTGAGCTATTTCAAATCCTAAAAGATGATGTTGTTAAAGTGCTGCACCCAATATGCCAGCAAATTTGGGAAACTCAGCAGTGGCCACAGGACTGGAAAAAAATCAGTTTTCATCCAATCCCAAAGAAGCACAATGATAAAGAATGTTCAAACTACCACATAATTGTACTCATCTCACTCGCAAGCAAAGTAATACTCAAAATTCTCCAAACTAGGCTTCAACAATACATAAACTGAGAACTTCCAGATGTTCATGATGGATTTCGAAAAGGCAGAGGAACCAGAGATCAAATTGCCAATATCTGCTGGATCACAGAAAAAGCAAGAGAGTTCCAGAAAAACATCTACTTTTTCTTCATTGACTACACTAAAGCCTTTGACTGTGGGGATCACAACAAACTGTGGAAAATTCTTAAAGAGATGGGAATACAAGACCACCTTACCTGCCTCCTGAGAAATATGAATACAGGTTAAGAAGCAACAGTTAGACCTGGACATTGAACAATGGACTGGTTTCAGATTGGGAAAGGAGTACATCAAACCTGTATATTGTTACCCTGCTTATTTAACTTCTAAGAAGAGTACATCATGAGAAATGCTGGGCTGGATGAAGCACAAGCTAGAATCAAGATTGCCAGGGGAAATATCAATAACCTCAGATATGCAGATGACACCACCCTTATGGCAGAAAGCAAAGAGCAACTAAAGAGCCTCTTGATGAAGGTGAAAGAGGAGAGTGAAAAAGCTGGCTTAAAACTCAACATTCAAAAAACTAAGATCATGGCATCTGGTCCCATCACTTCATGGCAAATAGATGGGGAAACAATGGAAAGAGTGAGAGACTTTATTTTGGGGGGCTCCAAAATCACGGCAGATGGTGATTGCAGCCATGAAATTTTAAGACTCTTGCTTCTTGGAAGAAAAGCTATGACAAACCTAGATATTAACCTCTACACATTAAAAACTCTGCATGTTAAAAAGCAGAGACATTACTTTGTTGACAAAGGTCCATTTAGTCAAAGGTATGGTTTTTCCAGTAGTCATGTATGGATGTAAGAATTGAACCATAAAGAAGGCTGAGTGCTGAAGAATTGATGCTTTGACCTTTGTTGTTGGAGAACTCTTGAGAGTCCCTTGGACTGCAAGGAGATCAAACCAGTCAATCCTAAAGGAAATCAATTCTGAATATTCAAGGAAAAGACTGATGCTGAAGCTGAAGCTGCAATACTTTGGCCACCTGATGTTAAAACTGACTCATTGGATAAGACCCTGATGATGGAAAAGATTGAAGGCAGAAGGAGCAGGGGACGACAGAGGATGAGATGGTTGAATGACATCATCGACTCAATGGACATGAGTTTGAGCAAGCTCTGGGAGATGGTGAGGGACAGGGAAGCCTGGCATGCTGCAGTCCATGGGGTTGCAAACAGTCAGACATGACTGAGCGACTGAACAACAACAAAAACAACAACACTTGTTATCAAACTTCTGTTCGTTTTCTCTTGTTACTCTACGTTGTATTACATAGGAGTCTCAGCCACAAACCTAGAAGGGGAGAGGGAAAATCATTTTTCCTTCTTTATGTGTCATCAAGGGGCTATTTGATGTCCCCTCGCTTCTTGTATGTTGATGCTGTGTTCTGTGAGGAGCTGCTGGTGCTGGCTGTTTTACACAAGCTTTTAAAAAATTTTTTTTAAAAATTAATAACAGCCTATTTCAAACAGAAATTCTTCTGTTGTCTGTTACTCGCTGAATGTCCTCAGTCCTGCATGAAATCTGGCACTCTATGTAGTTACTCCCTTAACTGCATTCATGTTTGATATAGTAAACAGTTCTCAGATCTGTCAAACTTCTGAGCCTGAAGAAGAGCTCCCTTCAAAGCATATTTCAGTTCACATGAATCTCAAAGGTTTATATTACTCCTTATCTAATCCAAGCTTCTGGTCCATGCCTTCCTCTGGCCATTGTCCTTATTTTGCCCCTTTTTTTTTTTTTTTTTACTTTGAAAGCATCTTGTTTTTTCCTGGACAACCCTTGCATACTCAGTCACTTACCTTTCAACATGGATGTTCAAACAGTATTATATTGGGTATAATGCATAACATGAAGTCTAGGGTACCTTCATGTATTTGAAAGGGGAGGAAAAAGAATTTAGGTCAAAGGGTTCCATTTCTTAAAATATTGGGAAAAAAATCTTCTTTTACCTTTGCTTTTAAAACACCATCTGACAACCAAGCTAAGGGGGTTAATATTTTATATAGTTCCTTCATATGGTTATGACACTCCCTTGTTAATTATTTGAGACATCAGTGTTTTACAAACGTTAAATGCTAATGCCATATTATCACCTGCTACAGCTAATAATTTCCAGTGGTCATGTATGGATGTGAGAGTTGGACTGTCAAGAAAGCTGAGTGCCAAAGAATTGATGCTTTTGAACTGTGGTGTTGGAGAAGACTCTTGAGAGTCCCTTGGACTGCAAGGAGATCCAACCAGTCCATTCTGAAGGAGATCAGCCCTGGGATTTCTTTGGAAGGAATGATGCTAAAGCTAAAACTCCAGTACTTTGGCCACCTCATGCGAAGAGTTGACTCATTGGAGAAGACCCTGATGCTGGGATGGATTGGGGACAGGAGGAGAAGGGGACGACCATGGATGAGATGGCTGGATGGCATCACCATCTCGATGGACGTGAGTCTGAGTGAACTCTGGGAGTTGGTGATGGTCTGGCATGCTGTGATTCATGGGGTCTCAAAGAGTTGGACACGACTGAGCGACTGAACTGAACAGCTAATTGATTTCTAAAATCACAGTTCATAGTTGTTTTCTCTTCGAAGTCTATAATGAACTCAGATTCTTAGGGCCCTATTCTCCATGAAGATCACCCACGACACATTAAGAAGTTGAAACTGCTTATTAAAAACATAGTTTACACATTTACATAAACATTCTGAAGAAAAATGATAAGGATATGGAAGAATGAGAAAGTACGAAGAAAGATAGAATCTTGGCTCTAGGGCTGGAAGTTATGGGAGACGAGATCACTAGGATAAAGTACAGCTTGATGGCATACAGTCAGTCATCTTAATGTTCACTGTATGGTGGTACCTGGAACAAGCTTTCAGGAGATTTTAATCATCTGTTAAAAATTGAAACAAAATAATTTTCTCGACAGTCCTATGATCAGAGTTACTGGGGACTTTGGAAGTAGACTGAGAAATCTAAGATAAAGTGCCTGTTGAACTTGTGCTAACTGTCCTGTTGGCCCTGTCTCCAGGCCGCGTTAAGATGCTGCTCTTTTCATTTCCAAGGTTTCAACAGAACCTTGTGCTTACAGGCATTCTAGATATTGTCACACTTTCTAGTGTCTTTTCACTGCTTACTTATCTGTTGATTCTGTTAGATTTTGAAGTCCTTCAGAACAAGGAACTTATCATTGTGTCTAGCATAAGCCCCTAATAGATGTTTGATTTTGTTTGATTTAATGTAATTTAATACTCACTAAAAGTCTGTTCAAAACCTTTGCTTTTTTAAGAAACCTGACTAGACCTAGATTGCCCAGCACAGAAGAGGCTATGAAGAATGGATTCCCTTCAAACCCTCCTTCCCTGTAGTGGGAATGTAGATTGGTATAGCCACTATGGAAAACAGTATGGAGGGTCCTTCAAAAACTAAACTAGAGCTACCATATAATCTAGCAACCCTACTCCTAGGCATGTATCCAGAAAAGATGGAAACTGTTAACTTGGAAAGATACATGCACCCTACTGTTCATAGCAGCACTATTTATAATAGCTAAGACAGGTAAGCAAACTATGTGCCCATCAACAGTAACTTGTTTAAGAAGATGTGGTACATATATACAGTGGAATATTACTCAGCCAAAAGAAAAAATGAAATATTGCCATCTGCAGCAACACGGATGGATCTAGAGATTATCGTACTAAATGAAATCAGACAAGGACAAATATTATATCACTTATATGTAGAATCTAAAAAAATACAAATTAATCTATATACAAAACAGATTCACAGACATAGAAAACAAACAAGGTTATGAACAGGGAAAGGGGGAAGTAATAAATTAGAGGAGCATGGGATTAGCAAATACAAGCTACTATACATAAATAGCTAAGCAATAAAGATTTATTGGGCAACATGGGGAACTATATTCAACACCTTGTAATAATCTATAATAAAAAATAATCTAAAAACTATATCTGAAACACTTTGCTATATGTCTGAAACTAACACAAAAAGTTAACTATACTTCAGTTAAAAAAGCCTTCCCTTTTGAAGGATTCCCTTCAAATACTGCAAACTTCCCATTATCTCCTTTGGCCAGTTGGGGGCTTTAGGCATACACTCGCTTGGACACACACAATCCTGGGTGCTTGATTTTGGAGCTAGTTGCATACTTGCAGGGAATTCTTTGGTACAGGAGGCAAAGGCTAAGCCACATGTAAAGGAGGGAGGTGATGGTAATATACCTAATACTATGTTGCAAAAACACCCAACATGACTATTTAAATTTCTTAAGCAAATGAATCACAGGGGGAATTATCTGTTATATATGAAATATTTTCCCCCACAAGATTCTTTTAAAAAACAAGGATGTATATGTGCATTTTTTTTTCCCCCTGAGGAGAAACTAAGCATTTTACTGGATTCTCAAAGGGACCCTGAAAGATTAAGGTTACTGCTTGGTATGAGTAAACAGAATTTGGCTTTCAAATGCCAAGCTTCTACTTTGATAATATGTTTCCTTACAGAAAAGATCACATCTGAGCCTCTTTGTACTCTCTGTACCTTGTAAAGCAGTACCCAGCTCAGCAATCCATAGGGGTTCATTTGGACAAAGCACATTGGTAGGGAAAGCAAAGCTTACCTGAAAATCATCACTATCCAGGGCTGACATCTCTTGGCATTGCCACTTGCCTTACCTGTCATGGATGTGCTCATTGGTAGCAGTTAATAGAAAGACTGTATTACTGTCTGAAAGGGTAGTAATTCTCAATATATTTGTATACTTTGAAATGTCCATATTCTTTTCCATGTGCAGCTACTATCACAGTTAACTTATTTGTATGGTACTTAAATTGGTAAAGATTTCATAATAGATTCTTAAGAACTTCTATGGGATACATATGTCTTCCAGGGAGTGGGACTTCTGTGATGAGAAAACTGAAGGCTCGTTTCTCTCAGGCAGAAGCTCTGTTTCCTTATTCCTTCCCTTAAATGATTAAAAAAAAGAGCAGAAGTCCTGTGAGATCCCAGAGATTCAAGTTGTTTTTTTTTTTTTTTTTTTAATTTTTATTTTTACTTTATTTTTCTTTACAATACTGTATTGGTTTTGCCATACATTGACATGAATCAGCCACGGGTGTACATGAGTTCCCAATCCTGAACCTGCCCTCCCACCTCCCACCCCATAAGTTTTAAAGCAGCAAAATAACCCAAGCAGGTCTGTAACAGCAGGAGACTTTTCTAACAAAGCTCACACGGCTTGGGTTGGGCTATCACCTGACCACTACAAAGTTAAAGGAAAAAAACATTATTTTTCTTTTTTTAAAGTGACAGCTTACCTCGCTGGCTTAGCAAATATTTTTCCCTATTATAGTTTGTTTGGAAAAGAGCTTAACTTGGAAGCCTTCTTTATCCTTAGCTCTTCCTCCCGCCCCCGACTGTACCATTAAATCCTAGCAAACAGGGTGACTAAAAACGATAGGGAATATATCACAGTAATTACCCCCCAATTCCCCCCATTTTATGTATGCCAGCCCTTGTTACTTTTAAAAGTTGATTGTAATAATCAGTTCAGGGCTGGTCTCTCCTTGCAAGGTCACAGGCTGAGCATGCATTAAACTTCTGACTTTAGCTCAGAGGGTGAGGTAAACAACAGGACTATAAATAGCCAAGTTTCTCACTGTGGCTTTGTGGAGCCGCCCAGCTGAGCAAAGAGAAAGGAAGCAAGCTGGTCGGGAAGGGGTTGTGTAAGTAGAAACTTTATGTTTTCCAAACATGATTCCTTGAGAGTTTGCTAAATGATTTGATTTTCGGGTCTTGATAAAATGTTTTTGTCCTTAGAATAGATTTTTAAAAAAGAGATGGGTAAAGAAAATAACACAAGAGTCTAAACACCGGATGCTGTGGGGACATTGTCAGTTCTAGCTGATTTTTGCCCTGCCTTCTGCACAGCTGAGGATAAAGATAGGGGCAGAGGAGGCTGGAGAAGTGGAATACTTTTCCTCTGTAGAAAGTTGTGTTGTTATATAGGCAATACTATGTGTTCAAGCTTAAGTATTTCCCACTGAAATACGAAGGAGAGCTCTAATAGCAAAACAGCTGGTGGGTTTGAGGAGCAGAAGATCTGGCCTGTGTAGGGTGCTGTAGAAATGTCCAGGGATATTGTGAGCAATTTCAAGGTAAAAAAAAAGAGAAAGCAGGTTTGGTTCACTGTGCAAAATAGTCATCCTTGAAAGAGTTAAAACCCATGTCAAAATCAGTGGTTATTGGTGCTTTTAGGAGAATGAGAAGGGGACCCTCAGAAGTGGGTCTGAGGATGCAGGGGTTGGGGAAGAGGGTGGAAAATATTTCTGCATATTTTGTCTTTAAATGGGGAATTTTAAACAAATATAGGTCTGTTTGTGGTCAAGAAATCCAGGCTTGTGATTGAAAAGTGATGAGATTAGTGAAATTCACAACTACATTTTAATTGTTACTGCATTAAGTGAAGTCTCTCAGTAGTGTCCGACTCTTTGTGACCCCATAGACTGTACCTGCCAGGCTCCTCCATCCATGGGATTTTCCAGGCAAGATTACTGGAGTGGGTTGCCATTTCCTTCTCCAGGAGATCTTCCCAAGATTGAAGGGATTGAACCTAGGTCTCCTGCATCGCAGGCAAACTCTTTACCGTCTGAGCCACAAGGGCTTCCAGTAAATCTAATTTTATTTATGTCATTATTTTATATAGTTGTCTGACAGCTGTAATCAATCAAAAGTTTCTTATGTAAAAAGTTATTTTAAGAAAACAAAGTTAACAGCTTCTTGATTATAGTGATGGGAAAATCTCGAAGTGTGAACTCTGTAATCCACTACCCTCTGCCAATGGCTTTAGTTATTTTTTCATCAAAAAACTAAATGAGTGAAATAACCTTTTCATTTATATTCACTCTTCAGCCAGTTGGAATGGTGTGCAGAGTGAGGGTGCCAGGTGCTAAGTTTATGCTGAAGGGTCTGTAACTACTGAATTTACATTCTATAAAGAGGGGAAAATCTAGTCATTCTAGTAAGAAACAAAAGAAGCCTGAATAATTTTGATGTTTTCTTTGTCATCTTAGGGCATAAAAAACTCAATTCCCTTTGTCCTAACCTAGAGGGGTGGGGTAGAGGAGAGAGAGGGAGGCTTAAGAGGGAGGGGGTATATTGTACATACAGCTGATTCATGCTGTTGTGAGTGATGGAAAGCACAAAAATGAACACAACATTGTAAAGCGGTTATACTGCAATTAAATAAATAAATTAAAACCCCCAAATTCTGGCTACTGTAGTTACTAAAATGTAGGTAAGAGGTCATGTGTTGGAATTGGTAGAACTGGTTTGAATTCAGATTCCCTGTGACTTAGTACCTGTGTGGGACTTGGGCAAGCTGCCTAAACTCACACTTAGCCAGTTTTCTCAGCTGCAAAAAGAGATAATGGTCATATAGTTGTAATCAGGTTTTTAAAAGTTTTATCCACAGCTACTAGTGCATTTGAGCCCATATCAGTCTGATTCTAGCTTCTCTTCTCCCCTCTTAACTCTGGGCTCACTCTAGGTAATTTATCATTAGCTGCCTCCTCTCCCCCAACCACCCCGTCCCCAAAGTACTTTTACTTTTTTACCATAGATCAGTGCCTGAACATGTGCCGACTTCCTAGTTCTGGAATTTTGCCTTGATCTGTCTCCCAAACCTTCATATCAAAATAAGCACGCTTATCTTGATGACCCGATTTACTTGGTGTGTCTGAAATTAAATATTAAATGTATGGATTTTCTTTCTCTGCTCATCTCTGCTGAATATGTTTTTTTTTCCACCACCTATCTACAGTTCATGTGTTTTATTTGTACCTCTCTGCAGAGAGCTCTGGCCCTTGTTTTTGGAATATTTCTCATCATGTATTTAACTTTCCTACTCAGAGGGGCATTTTTTTTAAACCAAGAACATGCCATCTAGTCACAGGAACTTCCTGAAAGTAGTGGTAGCCAATAAGTAGACTCATAAGAGTGTAGATTTCAGTGAATCTTAAGTGGTACAAGGCCCAGTGATTTGTAGTATTTCTTCCTGGCCCAGGTATCTTCTGATTGGTCCGTATTGGTCTTGGCTATGACAGCAATATTTTGTCAGGCAATAACATCTGAATCTCATGTTGGCAGACAGCCCTCACTGCCACCTCCTTTCTTCCTAAGTTCTCTTCCCATGATGTCTTTTCATTTCTATGCAGAATTCCCTATGTACCCTTCCTGTGCCTAGATTGGTAGAGGAAAGAAAGAAGCAGTCAGAACTTGTTGTATCTCAAAAATCAAATCATGTCTACAGAATGTTACTTGGTTGTAGAGACCGTATTCTCAGAATTTCCCTAGACATGTATTTTCTCCTGGACATATATCTTCTACTAGAGAAGCACTTGACTGCCTGTTCAGGCTAATCATAGCAGGCTTATTCAAGTATCTTGCTAAGCCAGATAGTTAAGAGGTGCTTAGGCAGTTTCCCTGACTCCGGCTGATCTTTCCCCTTTACAGGGAGATTTGGTGCTAAGAATACAAAGAACCCAACAACATGGAGACAGAATTCACCGGCTAGATATTTGTAGAAAGTAGAATTATACCTGCTGGTTTATAGAGATTCCTTGTTAAAACTGTGAAGATGATAGGTTTTCTCTTTTACAGGACAACCCCAGCCATGTGGAGAGGCCTGGGGCTGGCTCTGGCTCTCTGCTTCCTCCTAACCGGAGGAACAGAGAGCCAGGGCCAAAGCTCCTATTGTAAGCAACCTCCAGCCTGGAGCATAAAGGATCAAGACCCTATGCTGAACTCCTATGGTTCAGTGACCGTGGTTGCTCTTCTTCAAGCCAGCTGATACCTGTGCATTCTGCAGGCATCTAGGTAAGGTAGTCTTTCTGTGGTCTAGAATTTCTTAAGGGGATAGCTATTCAATAGATACATGCATAAAACAATAAAAATAGAAAACATATATTTACTAAATTGCATTAAAAAAAAAAACTATATTTGTTGGCCTACAACATGTTAGAAGAGAGAAGACTAAGGGGATGTTTACAGTGGCTTTCCTGGAGCTATGTAAATATTTTTTTTCTTTTTGTGTACCTATATTTTATAGTAGCCTACTAAATATGTATTACTTGTGTAAGGAAAATGTTTTAAATTGTACTCCTGCAAATGGATTGCTGCTGCTGCTGCTAAGTCGCTTCAGTCATGTCTGACTCTGTGCGACCCCATAGACGGCAGCCCACCAGGCTCCCCTGTCCCTGGGATTCTCCAGGCAAGAACGCTGGAGTGGGTTGCCATTTCCTTCTCCAATGCATGAAAGTGAAAAGTGAAAGGGAAGTGGCTCAGTCATGTCTGACTCTTGGCAACCCCATAGACTGCAGCCTATCAGGCTCCTCCATCCATGGGATTTTCCAGGCAAGAGTACTCGAGTGGGGTGCCATTGCCTTCTCCACAAAGGGATTAGTTATTTCAATATAGGAAGCAGATATGAGAGCTTTGCCAGAGTAGAACAAACACTATACTTGCCACCAAAGGTCTTGAGTCATTTAATGAATTTATAAATATATATATTTGTTGGGTTATTTGCCAGATACTTATTGTATACAATTTCTCTGTAACTGGGAGATGGATTAAAAAGATACTCATTTCATAGGATTATTGTGAGGACCATATGGACTAATGTTTGTGCAAGCACTTGGCATATAGTTTTTACTGAGTATAAGAGTTCAATAAATAATTAGAAAAATACAAGTTTTAGTCTTTTAAAACAATATAAAAAAGAGGTCTGAGTAAGTAAAAAATAACAAAAGAGTTTCATGTAGGAAAATAGAGGAGAAAGGGTGAAGTCACTAATTAAATTATTCCTTATTTTAATATTTTTTCCAAATATTTTAGATTGGAGGACCTGCGAGTAAAACTGGAGAAAGAAGGATATTCTAACATCTCCTATGTTGTTGTTAATCATCAAGAAATCTCTTCTCGATTAAAATATGTACGTCTTAAAAATAAGGTTTCAGAACATATTCCTGTTTACCAACAAGAAGAAGACCAACCAGACGTCTGGACTCTCTTAAATGGAAATAAAGATGACTTCCTTATATATGACAGGTGTGTACCCACCTTTATGCACACGTGCATGCACACCCACCCCCAAATTACAATATACCTGCTTCATAGTTAATGTAATAAGTGATTTAAAATAAGACATCTGCTTTTATCTTGTTAACCAAATACTCAGTTTCAAAGTGAGCCCATTAGAATGTTTGGTTTTGCCAGATGACTTCCTTTTACACAAAAGAATTCACTACTCCAATAGGGCAATAAGGAAAAGTGACTATACTTTCTTCCCCCTGTACATTAACATTCTGATTAAATAAAAAGAAAAATCAATTTGTACCTTACGTACAATTCCCACTTAAAAATTTGCAGATGAATAACCATACTTTGCAGACTACTGGCTTATCTCTAAAATTACTATTAATACATTTTAAGGTTATATATCTGCATTTCTTAACTATAAAGTATGTTAATCATTTAGGGATCATCTGTATGAATCTGCTTTTGATTCCATGAATGAATAAAATGTTTGTATTATGAAAGAACTTCAATGCATACATTATTTGCTATCATCATTTCTAGTTGGTGTTGGTTTGTCTGATTTTTTCGGCTCTTCAGGGATGGTAAGCCAGACTCTTGTCTAGGTTTGAGACCTACTTGGTCTTACTCCAAGTATTTTTAATATTGCATGTTATTCTTTTAGGACTGCAAGCTTCTAATTTAATCTGTTGCAAAGTTTAACCTTTTGATATTCATATAAAATTGTATATACAGGATAAAATGGGGGCAAGAAGGACATTTAAACTCCACCGTTTCTGAAAATGCCAAGTGTATTTCCATTTCTTTCACTGTGCTGAAATTTTTGCTGCATCATATTCTTATTTAAATCAGTGGGCTACTGGCCAAGACTGAAGGATCTTTCTCATTATGCTGTGATTTCTTATTGTGTGGAATTTGTGCTGCCTTAGCAGTTATGAAAAGATCATGTGGTTTGCAGACCTGATTTATGAGGTCAGTGGTTTGAACTTTGATAGAATTTATGAGTCAATTACAAAATTGTATTTGACCAAATCACAATAACCAATCACATAATTTTGATATTATTTATTGTGACATATATCTATTTCATTTTTCACAATGCTAGTATCAGACTCACTGTAATCTTTTCTTTTGAAACTTTTTATTTTGTATTGGGGTATAGCTGATTAACAATGTTGTGGTAGTTACAGGTGAAGAGTGAAGGGACTCAGCCATACATACACATGTATCTGTTCTTCCCCAAGCTCCCTTCCCATTCAGGCTGCCATATAACATTGAGCAGAGTTCCATGTGCTATACAGTAGGTCCTTGCTGCTTATCCACTTTATAGCAGTGTGTACGTGTCCATCCCAAATTCCTTTACTATCCTTCCCACCTGGCAACCATATCAGACTCACTATAGTCTTGTCATGACCTGACCTGGTATGCAGTGCCAGGATGCTTGAGAGCCCCTTCAGGGAAATTTACTGAAGTTATAAAAGGGTCTTATAACAGTTATAAGACCATGAAACCTACAGTCTCATGCCAGATGGTACATGAGTAGGATCATGACACTGAAAATATTGTTCACTTTAGTTTAGTCACTCAGTCGTGTCCAATTCTTTGTGACTCAGTTCTTTGCACCAGGTGGCCACAGTATTGGAGTTTCAGCTTCAGCATCAGTCCTTCCAATGAATATTCAGGACTGATTTCCTTTAGGATTGACTGGTTTGATCTTACAGTCCAAGGGACTCTCAAGAGTCTTCTCCAACACCACAATTCAAAAGTATCAATTCTTCGGCACTCAGCTTTCTTTATAGCCCAACTCTCACATTTTGACTAGATGGACCTTTGTCAGCAAAGTAATGTCTCTGCTTTTTAATACGCTGTCTAGGTTGGTCATAACTTTTCTTCCAAGGAGCAAGCATCTTTTAATTTCATGGCTGCAGTCACCATCTGCAGTGATTTTGGAGCCTCCCAAAATAAAGTCTGTCACTGTTTCATTGTTCCACCATCTATTTGCCATGAAGTGATAGGACCAGATGCCATGATCTTAGTTTTTTGAATATTGAGTTTTAAGCCAAAATATTGTAATGACTGTTCTATTTTTCAGATGTGGCCGCCTTGTATATCATCTTGGTTTGCCTTATTCCTTCCTAACTTTCACATATGTAGAAGATTCCATTAAGACTGTTTACTGTGAAGATAAATGTGGAAACTGCTCTCTCAAGGTATTTTTCTCAATTATTTTTCTTTGGAGAAAAGAGGAAATCTTTTTAAGAGCTACCCAAATTAGTGTTTCATGACTAATTAGCTAAACCAGCGTTTCTTTTGGTATACAAGAAATAAACTACAATAGTCATTTTTATAATTACCTCTACTTCCTGTTATGTAACATACACTTTTAAAACATCTTTTCAAGATTCATATTGCTTTTATCTAGGATGAGTTTAGAGAACAAAAATCAATGCAGATTACGTATTTTAATTACCACCAAATGATACTGCATGACTTTAAGTGCTCAAATAACTCAGCCAACATAAAATACACTATTGCAATATTATGAATGTGCTCATATAAGAACATAGTGATAGCGAAGATTATCCATGGCATTACCTGAAGTGGAACAGGCCCAGATAACTACTTAATTCACCAAGAATGTAAGACTGTCAGCTTTTCTGTGATGCTCTTACACAATGCACTTGAAATTACTGATACTTTAAAAAAATCATTTTATTTACTTTTAAAATTAATAACTTTATTTATTTTTTACTTCTTCACAACCACTAGAATATTTATTATTATGAGAAACACTATATATATATGTATGATTTATAGAAAAGATACTCAAAGAATTGATTTTAATGTATATTAACTAAATTTCTTATATTAACTAAAATTCTTATATTAAATAAACTTCTTTTCCTCTCAGATTGAGAAGGAAAATAACTCCAAACAGTGTTTTCTTGACAGAGCAAGTTGGCAAAATTTGAACTCAGGTTCAAAAATAATTAAAAGTTTTATTTATGAGCTGTGCTTCCTTTAGATTTTTCCCAACTCTAAAGAAAGCCATTCACATTCTAATGACTCGCTTAAGTTAATAAGAAAACCAACAGTTTAATTAGTTTAACTTAGTTATGTCATTCTTCACATTTTAATCTGCATAATAATACTGTGAGGGTTATTTTACTGCTTTTACAGATGAGACTGAAGTAAAGCAAGTAAAGTACCAACTCAGTGTCTAACTTATACTCAGTGCCTAATGAATGTTAGCTATGTTGATTCCTATTTTGGGATTTGTTTCAGTATTTTGAAATTTGGAAAATGCCTAGTAATTATAAATATTAGCAGAGTTAATTTTATTGGCTCTCTTGAGTTATCAGAGAGGAATTAGTTTGTTTCAGAAAATAATATTAGATTCAATGCTTTGTTGACACTGGTGTGAAAGGTTCCATTTGGTAAACTGATTTTAGGATTTGATAGTTGTTTGATTTTACTGCAGTCAATCTAAGTTCTTTTAACCAGTTAGTTTATTTAGTTTTGCTTCTGTAGATGGAAATATAGTGGTTTTGTTTTCTTTTTAAGCCTTATGTATCTCTCAAATTCTTCCTCAGAATTCTTAAACATTTAGGAAATGCTTTTAATAAGGAAAGGAAATTTTGAATTCTGCTGTTGATTTAACTAGTATAGAAGCTTAAGTAAATTATTAAAGCTTTAACTTACTATATTTTTAAAAATCTATTTTCAAAACATTTACATTGATTTATTCACAAAATGTTTGAAGATTCTTTAGTTAAATGCAAACTTTGTACAAGAAGCACTTTATAATTAGGTATGGATGGGAACCAAATTTTAATAAAAAGTCTAGGTGTTGAGGCTGAGATAAATTTTTTTTTCTCTTATTAATATGATGCTGGAAACACAAAACCAGTTCAAATCTAATTAAGCAGTTTGACTTTCATATATGTTAACTCCAGAATTCATTTTTTCATGCATTCTTGCTAAATCTATAAATTTGTTAAGTGATTTATAAAATGTATTCCAGACACTGGAAGATGAAGACTTCTGTAAAAATGTATCCCTGGCTACCAAGGAGAAAACAGCTGAGGCTTCACAGCGACATCACCATCACCATCACCATCAGCATCCCCATCCCTACCCCCACCCCCACCCCCACCCCCATCCCCATCATGGGCATCAGCTTCGTGAAAATGCTCATCTTTCAGAGTCTCCAAAACCAGACACACCAGATACCCCTGAGAATCCCCCTCCTTCAGGTCTCCATCACCACCACCATAGGCACAAGGGTCACCAAAGACAGGGTCACTCAGATAACTGTGATACACCAGTAGGAAGTGAAAATTTACAACTTTCTCTTTCACAAAAGAAGCTCTGTTGAAAGAGATGCATAAATCAGTTACTCTGACAGTTTCCCAAAGATTCAGAGTCTGCCTTGAGTAGCTGCTGTTGCCACTGTCGACATCTGGAATTTGAAAACCCAGGGTCTGCAATCACCTGACAGTGTTCAGAAAACCTCCCCTCTTTATGTAGCTGACAGGGCCTTTTGGCAGAGGAGAACGTCATTGAATCTTGACAGTGACGTTTGCCTCCAGCTGCCTGACAGGCAGCAGGTCAGCAGCTCAACCCCACAGAAGCCAGCACCAAGTGAAGCTGAAAAAATAAGGCCAAAATGTGAAAATGACCTTCAAATTAAATATATGAAATTGGATATATTCCCCAAGTCAATCTACACAATTACATTTCCAGCATTTGTATAAGCTACCTAATTAATAGTGATCCAAAAATACGAATTGGATTTGTGCAAACATGGAGAAATTGACTTCTACATTTTAAAATTTAAGTCAAAGAAATTTTGACCCAAACCATATTTTTATTCAGCTGAAAGGTGGTTGCAGCATTTGGTTAATATGTTTTTCTTTTTCTTTTTCCAGTATTCTACTTGCATTAATGAGAACAGAAACGTAAACTATAACCTAGGGGTTTCTGTTGGATAGCTGGCAACTTAGAATGGAGGAAGAACAACAAAGACATGTTTTCCATTTTCTTATTTCTCAAAACAATATTATCTTTGTCTTTTGAATCTTATGTTTTTAACAGATTAAACCTTTAAAGCAAGAAGTGAATTCTGTCTTTGCAGACCCAGAAATACTCACACATGAATATTTTGCTATGACTACATCTTAGATATCCATTTATACTTTTTTATATCTAAGACTCATATCTTGATTTTTACTATCATATATGAATGAAGCCTTTATATCTTGTTTTTTTTAATCATACTCTTTGAGATTGCCAATCTTGAAAGATAGATGGGAAAAGATAAAAGAATGTTGTCTAACTCTTGATTGCTTAGAAAGTATTTCCATAGTCAGTGATGGTTCAATAGGCAAACCAGGTCCTATAAACCTGAATTTTTTTTATGGTTAATACTATTAAGCAGAAATGTAGAACAGGACTGGCAAAAATGTGGATGTTTAAATTCAATAAAAAAGGTTAAAGCTTTTTGTTTTCATTGTTGTTATTACTTAGGTAGTATGTTATATTGACAATCAAAATTAATTTTCAACTGGTTTTAAAGAAATTAAATAGCAACTAATGAATCTACTCAAAATCGTCTACGCTTAAAGTGAGGATCTTTGCCAACAAGTTTAACTTGAGAATCTTTGCTGACAGAGAGGCGTTGTTCTAAATCACGAATGGTATTACGAAGAACTGCAATCTCCTTGTCTTTTTCTTCCTGAAGATGCTGAAGTTTCTAAATGGAGCAGAACAATTTTGTTATTTCTAGTTCATAAATAATACAACTAAGTATTAATACAAGGAACAACAAAACAGCAAAAACGATGCTTCTGGTTTAAGTAGAAGTAGGTATTTAAAAAGATACCATATTTAAAAGGTCTATAATTTTGTTTTTGTAGGCATTAACAGGGTAAAACTGGTGTAAGGACAAAAAACACACATTAGCACTATTTGTTGAACAAGAAGAAATATGCTGAGTACCTAAACAACTTCAGAATAGTAAGTCAGCTTTAGTTCAAAATACATTGTGGAATTCCTGAGATAGTCCAGAGAGTCAAAGGACTTGTCTAATGTTTTAATTTACTACAAAGATTTACTAGTTTAAATTGAAAGTGACTTACAAAAATTATTTAAAATTTAATGTCTTTCTCATGGTGGGATAAATATATTTTCAGGAAAACTGCTAAGTATATTGTTTTAAATATAACTTTTATGGAAACACATTAAGAATTTTTTTTAATACTATTTAACTTCTTTTTTTAATTTTTTTATTTTTTAAATTTATTTATTTTTTATTTTACTTTACAATTCTGTATTGGTTTTGCCATTGAGCAACAGTCATGGAAGAAAAACTCACGTACCCTTTTGTAGATACTGTGGGGTGAAACAGTAGAATCTGGATATGGTTTTGTTTTAGTTTGAACTCTTGCTAGCTTGGCATCAAACTGAATCAAGTTTAAAAAGAAAGTTGAGAACATTCTAGTTAAATGAAACAATTGTTTCTATAAATATAATCCACTATATTCTTAGATGTATAATCTGTAGTTCAAGTGTATCCACTGTATAACAGAAGCTAGAAAAGTCTTCAGAACAAGGATTACCCAAACAAGATTGACCCCAGCTGCACTTTAAAATTATCTGGGCAGGTTTTTTAAAGAACCGAATACCTGGATACTACCTTAGAGATTTTGGGGTGGGGTCAGGAGTATTTTCCCTCAAGACATCTGTTGATTCCATCATGCAGGGTTAAGAATCTAGTTAACTAGAGTTGAGAATCTCATTAACTTAAAGGTAGATAAAAATATTTTCATGTTACTATAACTGTATTTTGTAAAGAAAATGTAGCATAATCAACAGTCATGGGAAAACATTTAAATACCCTTCTATAGAAACTGTGAGGCTAAGTAGTAGAATTTGGATATTATTTTACTGATTTAGTTTGAATGCTTGCTGGTTTGACATTAAACTGTATCAAGTTAAAAAAATTCTCATGGGCCATTCTTACAGGTCAGGTTTTTTTTTTTTTTTTTTTGGCAAAATCTTCCATTATTTTTCCTTCAGGTTGAGTTTAGTGTAGCCTCAGTGTGAACTAAGAATAAACTCAGTGAGATTGTGTTCTCATTTGGGGAGAGAATGGATAGTTACAATGAACATAAGTAGCAAGTAAAAGTCGCTCAGTTGTGTCCAGCTCTTTGTGACCCTATAGACTGTATAGTCCATGGAATTCTCCAGGTCAGAATACTGGAGTGGGTAGTTGTTCCCTTCTCCAGGGGATCTTCCCAACCGAGGGATCGAATCTTTCCTGCATTGCAGGCAGATTCTTCACTATCTATCTTTCTACATATTTATTAGGGAAAAAATAGTTATTTATTGTAAATGAAAAACTTTCAGTTGGTTCATCAGAGTTTCACAATTACTGCTGAGGAGAGAGTAACATTAAGGGTTAAAAACACTCTCCCTGCTGCTAGAACGGTATACCTAAAAAGGCTGCATAGACTCAGCTGTCAAATGCAAGTAATCTTTGAGCTGTTTCTGCAGCCAGAGGAGATAGTACCCTCTGTGGAAATCAGCATCTTTTGAACGACTGAAGAGTCCCACCTTGAGGCCAAGTGCTGAAAGGCAGTAACTAACAGTTGTGCAGGGTTTGAGCATTGCATGCTATGGATGAAGAATAAGCATGTGTGAAACTGTCTCACAGGGTTGTTTCTATTCCTGAAATTTACCGCACTGTGATGACAAAGAATGGCCTAGACTAAGGGATGCATCCTCAAATTCAGCAGAGCCTTAAACACTTACCTCTAGCTGTAGTTTGATCATTTCATTTTGTTTTTCCCTTTCTTGAGTTCTTAACTTTGCATTTAACTCGGAAATTTCCAACTCCTTTTTCTCTATCAGTTCTTTATTCTTTTCTTCACTTGATTTGACTGAATAAAAAAAATTCACCTTAACATTTCAAAAATCTTAGATTACTTTTTTGTATTTAAAAAAATGACAAGAAAGTACAACTTATTAATAAAAACGTATTTTAGAAACTGTTTATGTGCAGGGTAGCTTTTATATATTTTTAACAAGTCCCTTAAAAATGACTGAAACAAAAGGGCTGCCTGTTGAATGCTTTTGAATGAGTAAACTAACTTGTACTCTTAAATATCTAGAGAATAATGTTCTCTGAATGCCTGGAGAATAGGAGATTTATTGGTTAAAGAGAGACACAAAGCCTGGGTTCCTATGTATAGAGGGCTTCACATCACAGGATGACTAGAGCTTTACCAGCTTGTTCTGGCTCCCTCACTATTTCCCTTCATAGGCATTTTTGTCCAGTAAATTTCTTTGAATTTCTACTCGCATCTCAGTGGTTCCTTGGAGGATCTGAATTAGCACAAGAAACAGTTAGGATGGGCACTTACCACATTGTGAGGAAGAGGACGCCATCATCATAAAAGATTACTTTTGTTCCTAGTATACCACAGGGGCCTGATTACTCAAGATTTTGTTGTTGTTGTTTAGTCGCTAAGTCATGTCCAAATCTTTTGTGACCCCCCCCCCCCACTCAGAGTGTAGCCTGCCAGGCTCCTCTGTCCATGGGATTTCCCAGGCAAGAATACTTGAGTAGGTAGCCATTTCCTTCTCCAGGATCCTCTCCAGAGGATCCTCCCAGCCTAGGGATTGAACCCATCTCTCCTGCATTGGTAGGCTGATTCTTTACCACGGAGCCACCAGGGAAGCCCACTGAAGATTTTATCAGCATTTATCTGGGAAAACGTCCGGGTGGAGGTGAATGCCTTGTAGGTATAATAGTTCAGGCATTTGAAAGATGAGAGAAACAAAGCCCACAAAGACAGGAGAGTTATTTATTGCTCAATTAAATTGACCTGTGTGTGCATGCTTAGCTGGTCAGTTGTATCTGACTCTTTGTGACCCCATGGGCCACCAGGGTCCTCTGTCTCTGGGATTCTCCAGCCAAGAATACTGAGGTGAGTTGCCATGCCGTCCTCTGGGGGATCTTCCCAACCCAGGGATCGAACCTGTGTCTCTTACATCTACCTGCATTGGGATAATAAGAAACTGAGAGCTGTTAGAAGGTAAAGATTTAAAGAACATGTGTGAGAGTCAGAGGGTCTCTTTGGAAGCCCACAGACAGGCTCTTAGGAACTCTAGTGGAAGCACAGGCACAGCTGAGCAACAGAATCTAATCATTAAAGTTGCAGAACTCCAGAGTGGTTTAAATGCTCAGCCGAAACAGGTGTGCCATGCTAAATTAGGATCCTGGTTGGAAACACCTAATATCCTAAAAAATAGGACAGGGATATCTGGATCAATGCCTATGAGGAAACTGTTTTGACAGCTCCTCTAAATGCTCAGAATTGGCAGAAGTGACCTACTTTTTCCTAGTAAGAGCTAGCCTGCCGGGGTCCAGCCCCAGTGGGTCCAGGGAATTTGAAGCGGGGTCGGAGTCAGCGAGGAAAAACTTATTTATTTAGAAATATAAAGAAAGATTAGGAAAGAATAGTGTAGTAGGAAAATTAGTGGAGAAAAGCGGCTGAATAACTTGATTTACGTGGAAAACCAATAAAATTCCAAGACAAGGAACTTTCACCGTCTACGTAGGCCACCAGTGCCCGCTTGAATAACGGAGGGAAGGAGGGTGCCCCGCTTTGGGCTCCCTCTCACGTGAGTCTTAGAAGCCAGGGCAAATAAGTAGACTCGGTGAGCCTACGCGTTACAAGGGATCAGCCTGAAAAGGAGAAGGAGGGAGAGGGAGAAAGAGAGAGTCAACACGGGGGAGGCCAAGCTTGTGCAAAAACCCCATAACTTTATTTTTAAAAGGTGTTTATATACCCTAAGTTTTACATAATGGAAGATACAGAGTCATGCAGGGGCAGCAGTCCTGACCCTTTCTGTATATCTTTTTGTATACAAAAGGTCTCAGGTAATTTACATTATCTTCTGGCCAAGAGGCCTGTTAACACTCTATGGCTCTCTTCCTTAATGAATGTTAATCTCATTTCCCCTTAAGTGTTTTTCTTTAATCTGCATCACCCTCAAAGCACTGAAGTTACATCCCTATAGAACAAAGGTGCAGTGGGTTATAACAAAGAAGGTACTTAACTCAAAGATCTATGTTGCCACTTGTTTTTTTCTATATACCAACTATATCTACAAATAAAAGATATGAAAATTTGGCAGCAAGTATTGGCTCAACAATGAAGCCCTTAATCAGTCCTATTCTAATGATTTTGACTCCTCGGAAGCCCCTACATTCCTAGGATGTTTTGAGCTTCCTGTGCCTCTCGCTGTTGCAAGGCCGCAAACAATCACATGCACAGCTGTAAGAGTCCTGCAGGCAGGCTAGAAAGCCATCAGAGGGGTTTTTAGATTGAAAACACTCTTATTATGCCCAGGAGACTTATTATCTAAAAGCTCTAAATTAACTTTTTCCAGAGAAAGGTGGTGGGGGAATAGCCCCCTGTTAATGTCAGAAAAGTAGGCGAAAAGCACAGTGCAGTAAGGCAGGCAGATGCATGAGCAGATTCAGCGAGGCTCCCTTAAGGCCGGACTCGCCTTTGCCTGTCAGACCCCTTAACCTCATGACCTTTGCCACGGGCGGGACTCCTCATGCTGGCTCCCAGCATCAGCCCTTAGCTTAGCTGATGAAAGATGCTGCAGAGTATCCTCTCCAAAGCGGCCCTGGCCTCCTCTTTTGGTGGCTAGGCCAATAACTAGGGTTAAAGCTCAGTATCACCTGGCTGGGGGAATACTGGGGCTGGTAAGTGGGGAAAGTGAATATACCCCCAAAGAGCTGCAAGAATTAGCTAGATTGTATTGGGAAGAGCCATGTGAATACCCTTGAGAAGGCACTTTGAGGGTGCTGGATAGAAGATGACAGAAATTAAGACTAGGTAAGCAAGAATTTATGGACTTGAAGATACTGTTTAGGGTCAGGGGACATAATACCGTAGCAAGGACCCAGGATATGGGGCAGATTCTGTTGGAGTAGCCTTAGACCTCTAGAGAAACTGGCCAAAACAGAGTGAAGTGGCAACACCTGAGATGCCCTGGCAGCTAGCGAGAAAGGTATAATAAGGAGGCTCTCAAAAGTTGGCATGCTTGAGTAGATGTATCTTGTGAGGCAAGAAAACGCACCAAAGGATTATGTTCCTTAGGAGGACACAGAAGACACACTAATAATCAAGCCACAGGGAATATGCTGGTGAGAGACAAACCAGTATCACCAAGAAGTTCAACTTTCATTCTTATCTGCAAGCTAGGTCTGACAGTAAGAGGTTATAAAGTTGGGCTCATTAATATTCATGAATAGTGTCCTCCTTCCCCCACCAAGTTATAGAAGCCAGATGATGGTGCTTAACTGCCAGAAGCCAGGAGGCCACAATTATCATAATGACCAGAAAGGTCAGAAAGCAGCCAAAGGAGTGTTTTTGAGAATCATAGAGTTAGTTAACAGATGAGCAGTAAATGCTCCTTAACAAGTACAAAAGAAATAAGAATGGAGGAACAGGAGGCTGAGGGCACATGGCCCCATTAAAAATTATTCTTTGCTTGATTCCCTAACCTGAACCAAGGTTTTGGTCTAGAACCTGCTGGCTGAAAATACACAATTAGGTCCCCAGGAGGAAGAATACTTCAACAACCCCTCTTCTAGGTTTCTCCTGAGGAAGAAATGTCCACAAAAGTATGGAGAACCTGCTGCCTGAACTCCTATGGAGAAGGAGGTACGTGTAGCGTAAGGAGGGAACTGCTGTGCCCATGAAAATGCATCTTTCAGATCTCCAACTTCAGGGAACGTAACTGACTCATTGGTTTTCATGACCATGTTTATACTGAGGTCACAATTCCCAAGAGCTGCTCCTAGCCACTGACTGAACTTGGCCTGGATACTAAGGCAGATTTCTTCCTGAGAGTTGCAGAACTTGGTTGATGGGCAACTTTGGCCCAACTTTGCTGACTTTTTTCTTACAAATGTGTCACAGACTGACTTCTCCTGTCCAGCATACCTTTCTTCCTTCTCTTTTTCACATTGATTTGACTTGTAACAGCTAACCCATCTCCCTCAGTTTTCTCCCTATCTACTCTCACAAATGTTTTCCTTTATAAATCTCTCGAATGTCTAATTCTATCTAGGCATCTGCTTCTCAGAGAACCCAAAGAAACTTCAAAACTCTTTTCTAAAGTGGTTGTGTAATTTTACAGTCCCACTGGTAATGTATGAGAATTCTAATTGCTCCAAATCCTCACCAACTCTTGGCATTGAAGTTTTGAGTCCATGGGGTCGCCAGAGTCGGACATGACTGAGTGCCTGAACAACAACAGAAGGTACAATGTGGTATCTCACTGTGGTTTTAATTTGCATTTTTCTACTAACCAATTATGTTCAATATGTTTTCATGTGTTTATTTTCACCTGTACATATTATCTGTGTCCAAATATTTTGTTCATTTCCTTATTGGGTTGTTTGACTTATTATTGAATTAAGAGGTCCTTATAGATTTTTGAACATAGGTTCTTTATCAGTTATGCATTTGTAAGTATTATCTACTAGTCTGTAGCCTGTCTTTTCACTTTCTTTTGTGTTGAAGGACAGAAGTTAATAGTTTTTGATGTTTAATTTAGAACTTTTTCCTTTATTGTTTGTGCTTTTTGTTTCTTTGTAAGAAATTGTGGCTAACTCAGGGTCACAAAGATTATCTGCTATGCCTTCTCCTAGCTGTTTTATAGATATAGGTTTACATTCAGACCTATTATTCAAGTTAATTTTTGCATATGGTGTGCATCTAGGCTTGTTAAGAAACTTTTTAATACCTTTATGAAACCAGTTAACTCTCAACATTAGTTCATGAGACCTACTTTGCAGAAGGAAGAATATTATTTCATTAATGAAATTATATTCAATATAATGAGTATATAAATATCAAAGCTAACTTACATTTTATACTAATTTTACAATAATATTAACTATCTCACATTAAATAATGTTAAATTCAAACTCCATGAGTCCAATTTATAAATGTAATTTATATCACATAAATATATAGAAAGCAACAGACCTAAATTGAGATGTGTAAAGGCAGTGTTTATTCAAGAATATTGGTAATTACTGAAAAAATTATATATGCATGTAAGTTTTTTTTATGGTATCTTCAGTTCAGTTCAGTTGCTCAGTCATGTCCAACTCTTTGCGACCCCATGAATCACAGCACGCCAGGCCTCCCTGTCCATCACCAACTTCTGGAGTTCACTCAAACTCATGTCCATTGAGTCAGTGAAGCCATCCAGCTATCTCATCCTCTGTCGTCCCCTTCTCCTCCTGCCCCCAAACCCTCCCAGCATCAGTGTCTTTTCCAATGAGTCAACTCTTCACATGAGGTGGCCAAAGTATTGGAGTTTCAGCTTTAGCATCAGTCCTTCTAATGAACACCCAGGACTGATCTCCTTTAGGATGGACTGGATGGACCTCCTTGCAGTCCAAGAGACTCTTAAGAGTCTTCTCCAACACCACAGTTCAAAAGCATCAATTCTTTGGCGCTCAGCTTTCTTCACAGTCCAACTCATATCAATATATGACCACTGGAAAAACCTTAGCCTTGACTAGATGGACCTTTGTTGGCAAGGTAATGTTTCTGCTTTTCAATATGCTATCTAGGTTGGTCATAACTTTTCTTCCAAGGAGTAAGTGTCTTTTAATTTCATGGGTGCAATCACCATCTGCAGTGACTTTGGAGCCCAAAAAAATAAAGTCTGACACCGTTTCCACTGTTTCCCCATCTATTTGCCATGAAGTGATGGGACCAGATGCCATGGTTTTCATTTTCTGAATGTTGATCTTTAAGCCAACTTTTTCACTTTCCTCTTTCACTTTCATCAAGAGGCTCTTTAGTTCCTCTTCACTTTCTGCCATAAGGGTGGTATCATCTGCATATCTGAGGTTATTGATATTTCTCCCAACAATCTTGATTCCAGCTTGTGTTTCTTCCAGTCCAGCGTTTCTCAGGATGTACTCTGCATAGAAGTTAAATAAGCAGGGTGACAATATACAGCCTTGACGTACTCCTTTTCCTATTTGGAACCAGTCTGTTGTTCCATGTCCAGTCCTAACTGCTGCTTCCTGACCTGCATATAGGTTTCTCAAGAGGCAGGTCAGGTGGTCTGGTATTCCCATCTCTTTCAGAATTTTCCACAGTTTATTGTGATCCACACAGTCAAAGGCTTTGGCATAGTCAATAAAGCAGAAATAGATGTTTTTCTGGAACTCTCTTGCTTTTTTGATGATCCCGTGGATGTTGGCAATTTGATCTCTGGTTCCTCTGGCTTTTCTAAAAGCAGCTTGAACATCAGGGAGTTCACGGTTCATGTATTGCTGAAGCCTGGCTTGGAGAATTTTGAGCATTACTTTACTAGTGTGTGAGATGAGTGCAATTGTGCGGTAGTTTGAGCATTCTTTGACATTTCTTTTCTTTGGGATTGGAATGAAAACTGACCTTTTCCAGTCCTGTGGCCACTGCTGGGTTTTCCACATTTGCTGGCATATATGGTATCTTAGAATTCAGTAAATTAAAAATAAAAACTTACCTTTTTTCTGCATATCTTGATAAACTTTTGTTATTTCAATCTTATGTCCCTCCTCTTTGATTTTCATTTCACTCATAAGTTTTGCAATATTATTCCTATGTTCCTGTAGATTAAAACATATATTCATTGTTCAATTTAAGTATGTGTTCACATCTTTTGATTAGATGAAATTTTCAAAGTTTATATTAATTTTATATATATTATTATATCTAGAGAGGAAAGATATTGTTCATTGTTTGAATGCTAAACTTTGAGAAGGACCAATTTCTTGTTCAAGTAGACAGATCATCTAGACACAATGATTTTTTATTTTTGCCTCCTGAATTCTCATCACCATATCTATAACTTATCATGATGCTCAAAATATTTTAAGTGTATACAGAAATGCCATGAACAATAAAATATTTTTAAAAAGCCAAACTATATTGTAGAGCCAACTTTATGTATCATTTGATAGCCAGTGAGCAACTTCACTTTCACTTTTCACTTTCATGCATTGGAGAAGGAAATGGCAACCCACTCCAGTGTTCTTGCCTGGAGAATCCCAGGGACGGGGGAGCCTGGTGGGCTGCCATCTATGGGGTCGCACAGAGTTGGACACGACTGAAGTGACTTAGCAGCAGCAGCAGCAGCAGCAAGTTTATCCTGACATAGGGTGGATCTCTTTGAATATGGGCTGAATTTCCATTTCTGACAATTATATTGGAGAAGGAAATGGCAACCCACTCCAATTTCCAGGAGGAGGTTAAGCATTATCTATAGTAAGGGTCAGCTTTATGAGGAGGCTAAAGAAGGATGAATTTGGGATCTGAGAAGTGGTCAACAGCCTTCCGAGGTTAGTTTCATAGGTTGTTGATGCAGAGAAGTGATTTATTATGCTCATAAGGAGAGTGGCATTTAAAAAAGTGTTTATTTTATTTTTTCGGTTGTGCTGGGTCTTCATTGTTGTACAAGGGCTTTCTCTAGTTGCAGAGAGCAGGGGCTACTGTCTAGCTGGGGTGCCGGGGCTTCTCACTGTGGTGGTTTCTCTCGTTGCAGAGCACAGGCTTGGGCTTCAGTAGTTGTGGTGCATGGGCTCAGCTGCTCTGCGGCATGTGGAATCCGCCCTCCAGGGAAGTCCCTGAAGAGTAGCACTGAGAGAAGTGTGGAAAGAGAAATCCACCAGAGAGATTAAATTTTCAATTTTTCCAGAGGTATATTTCTAAATGGAGAGGAGTAAAGGAAAGAAGGAAGAATAAAAGTGAAGTGGGATAGTAAGAAAGAGACAATAATGAAGGCAAGAGGCCCAGAAAAATCTTCTAATAAACACACTAAGGCTTCCCAGATCTCACCAGTGGTAAAGAATCTACCTGTCAATGCAGGAGATGCAAGTAATGAGAGTTTGATCCCTGGGTCAGGAAGATCCCCTGGAGTAGGAAATGGCAACCCACTCCATTATTCTTGCCAAAATCCCATGGGCAGAGGAGCTTGGTGGACTACATTCCATGAGATCGCAAAGAGTTGGACATGACTGGGCACGCATGTGTGTTAAACACTATAAAAGCAGGGACTCTGTTTTTACTCACTGTTGTATTGCTATCTCCTGGTGTATATCCCTTGATATATATTCAATGAATGAGAATGCTAATAAGAATTATTTTTTAGAGGTTCTTACCCTAGACCCAGGGTTTTCAAGGGTCTGTTAACTTCCTGAAATTGTATGCAAAATCATGTGTGTATGCATGCATGTGCCCTTTAGAGCACTTTTTAATCAGGGTTCATGGGTTTTATACTGATAGATAGTATATTCAGATATTTGAGGAGATTAAAAAAAGTCAAGATCCATTGGTTTAAGCAGCTATAATTAAAAATAAAGATTAATTTATATAATAAGTAAAAATTAAAAATTTCCTTAAATTCAAGAGGATACAGTCAGGATTCCTACTTGTGCTACTTAGTTTGCCAGAAAACTTGCAGGAATGGCTGAACCTATCCAACCATTGCCTTTGATTAAAGTTAGGTAGGTGACTGAAGGGGTCAATCTCATAGACTGTGCTATTTTTCCTATGTTGTATCTAGATTTCTAGATGGACAACTACACAATGGCTTTCATAAATGACTCCTGATTCAAATGGGTGCACTAAGCAGTTGCTGCTCTGGGAAACTCTAGGAGACAAATCTACATGTCTTTTCATTCTCCACTGATTTTCCCACCTGACATGTTGCCATTAGTTTGTTAAGATGAGGATTTTCACGGTAGTCTCGAGGCATGAAGCCTATCTTAAATGTCTGGGCTGGTACCAGGCTCCTATCTCACTAGGTTCTTCTCCTCTCAGTTCAGTTCAGTCGCTCAGTCGTGTCCGACTCTTTCGACCCCATGAATCGCAGCACGCCAGGCATCCCTATCCACCAACTCCTGGAGTTCACCCAGACTCACGTCCATAGAGTCAGTGATGCCATCCAGCCATCTCATCCTCGGTCGTCCCCTCCTCCTCCTGCCCCCAATCCCT
Organism: Oryx dammah; assembly: GCF_014754425.2. Taxonomy (NCBI): domain Eukaryota; kingdom Metazoa; phylum Chordata; class Mammalia; order Artiodactyla; family Bovidae; genus Oryx; species Oryx dammah. The sequence continues at coordinate 39,611,822 of NW_024070204.1, read as the reverse complement.
CCGAGCATCAGAGTCTTTTCCAGTGAGTCAACTCTTTGCATGAGGTGGCCAAAGTACTGGAGTTTTAGCTTTAGCATCATTCCTTCCAAAGAGATCCCAGGGCTGATCTCCTTCAGAATAGACTGGTTGGATCTCCTTGCAGTCCAAGGGACTCTCAAGAGTCTTTTCCAACACCACAGTTCAAAAGCATCAATTCTTCAGTGCTTAGCCTTCTTGACAGTCCAACTCTCACATCCATACATGACAACTGGAAAAACCATAGCCTTGACTAGACGGACCTTAGTCAGCAAAGTAATGTCTCTGCTTTTGAATATGCTATCTAGGTTGGTCATAACTTTTCTTCCAAGGAGTAAGTGTCTTTTAATTTCATGGCTGCAGTCACCATCTGCAGTGATTTTGGAGCCCAAAAAAATCAAGTCTGACACTGTTTCCACTGTTTCCTCATCTATTTGCCATGAAGTGATGGGACCGGATGCCATGATCTTCGTTTTCTGAATGTTGAACTGTAAGCCAACTTTTTCACTCTCCACTTTCACTTTCATCAAGAGGCTTTTTAGTTCCTCTTCACTTTCTGCCATAAGGGTGGTGTCATCTGCATATCTGAGGTTATTGATATTTCTCCGGGCAATCTTGATTCCAGCTTGTGTTTCTTCCAGTTCAGCGTTTCTCAGGATGTACTCTGCATATAAGTTAAATAAGCAGGGTGACAATATACAGCCTTGATGTACTCCTTTTCCTATTTGGAACCAGTCTGTTGTTCCATGTCCAGTTCTAACTGTTGCTTCCTGACCTGCATAGAGGTTTCTCAAGAGGCAGGTCAGGTGGTCTGGTATTCCCATCTCTTTCAGAATTTTCCACAGTTTATTGGGATCCACACAGTCAAAGGCATTGGCACAGTCAATAAGACAGAAATAGATGTTTTTCTGGAACTCTCTTGCTTTTTCCATGATCCAGCAGATGTTGGCAATTTGATCTCTGGTTCCTCTGCCTTTTCTAAAACCAGCTTGAACATCAGGGAGTTCACGGTTCAAATATTGCTGAAGCCTGGCTTGGAGAATTTTGAGCATTACTTTACTAGCGTGTGAGATGAGTGCAATTGTGTGGTAGTTTGAGCATTCTTTGGCGTTGCCTTTCTTTGGGATTGGAATGAAAACTGACCTTTTCCAGTCCTGTGGCCACTGCTGAGTTTTCCAAATTTGATGGCATATTGAGTGCAGCACTTTCACAGCATCATCTTTCAGTATTTGAAATAGCTCTCCTGGAATTCCATCACCTCCACTAGCTTTGTTCGTAGAGATGCTTTCTAAGGCCCACCTGACTTCACATTCTAGGATATCTGGCTCTAGATGAGTGATCACACCATCATGATTATCTTGGTTGTAAAGCTCTTTTTTGTACAGTTCTTCTGTGTATTCTTGCCACCTCTTCTTAATATCTTCTGCTTCTGTTAGGTCCATACCATTTCTGTCCTTTATCGAGCCCATCTTTGCATGAAATGTTCCCTTGGTATCTCTGATTTTCTTGAAGAGATCTCTAGTCCTTCCCATTCTCTACTTCCCATCTGTTGTTTTCCTCTATTTCTTTGCACTGACCGCTGAAGAAGGCTTTCTTATCTCTCCTTGCTATTCTTTGGAACTCTGCAGATGCTTATATCTTTCCTTTTCTCCTTTGCTTTTCACTTCTCTTCTTTTCACAGCTATTTGTAAGGCCTCCCCAGACAGCCATTTTGCTTTTTTGCATTTCTTTTCCATGGGGATGGTCTTGATCCCTATCTCCTTTACAATGTCACGAACCTCATTCCATAGTTCATCAGGCACTCTATCAGATCTAGGCCCTTAAATCTATTTCTCAGTTCCACTGTATAATCATAAGGGATTTGATTTAGGTCATACCTGAATGGTCTAGTGGTTTTCCCTACTTTCTTCAATTTAAGTCTGAATGTGGTAATAAGGAGTTCATGATCTGAGCCACAGTCAGCTCCTGGTCTTGTTTTTGTTGACTGTATAGAGCTTCTCCATCTTTGGCTGCAAAGAATATAATCAATCTGATTTTAGTGTTGACCATCTGGTGATGTCCATGTGTAGAGTCTTCTCTTGTGTTGTTGGGAGAGGGTGTTTGCTATGACCAGTGCATTTTCTTGGCAAAACTCTATTAGTCTTTGTCCTGCTTCATTCCGCATTTTAAGGCCAAATTTGCCTGTTACCTCAGGTGTTTCTTGACTTCCTACTTTTGCATTCCAGTCCCCTATAATGAAAAGGACATCTTTTTTGGGCGTTAGTTCTATAACGTCTTGTAGGTCTTCATAGAACCGTTCAACTTCAGCTTCTTCAGTGTTACTGGTTGGGGCATACACTTGGATTACTGTGATATTGAATGGTTTGCCTTGGAAATGAACAGAGATCATTCTGTCATTTTTGAGATTGCATCCAAGTACTGCATTTCGGACTCTTTTGTTGACCATGATGGCTACTCCATTTCTTCTGAGGGATTCCTGCCCGCAGTAGTAGATATAATGGTCATCTGAGTTAAATTCACCCATTCCAGTCCATTTTAGTTCGCGGATTCCTAGAATGTCTTCTCTAGTATAACCTGTAACAGCCCCAAAGAGTCCATTCCTTTCTTCTTTTTAAGGGGACAAAATTCCAACAGGTTCTTGTTGATTGCCTTCTTTTCATTTGCTTTCTTGAGAACTTAAAATTCCAAGGGACAGCTTTTGGTTCTATCTTCTTATAAAACATAAGCATTCTTCATATACAAGTTACAAATCTTCCAGTCTCATAATTATGGCTGTTAAGTAACTCCAAAGTTTATTTCTAGGGAGTGGTTCTCCTATGTCTTGGATGTGCCTGGAGGTGTTGTACTAGAGAATGTTCTTTAGATTGAGGTAATCTTTACTTTGCTTTGGACAGCAGTTAATAAGCTCAGAATCTTGGGTTACGGTGTTTATTCTGTCATTCCCACTCCTCTGAAAATTCATATTATTTTAGACAAAGAAGTATACTACAATTTGACATTTTAGAAGAGGAGGGAAAAGTTTTCTCCCTTTCTGTTCCAATTACACCCTGACTACATTTATTGTTGAAATGTAGAGGAAAGATATGAAAAGGATGGAAAAATAAAGGAAAGATATAAAGGAAATATAAAGAATGGGATATAACCCAGAGAAATTTAAATTATTAAATTTAATAATTAGCTTGTGTTTAATCAAAGGCTCTTTAAGTGAAGAACCAGATTGAAACAGAGATGATTCTTCAAGTTGAAGTTCTAAGGTGGATACAGATCTAAGCTGAGTTTTGGAAATCTTAGATCTGCCAGAGTTTGACATATTGGCTCTTGGGAGATGAGAAAAAACTAGCATAATAAACCTCCCAAAGAGCAGAGGGGTGGGAACTTATATTCATTGAGGATATTTTATGTTCTAGGCACTAGGTTTTATGTTCTATAATTACTATCATGATGCTGTTCTTATAGGGGATAAGAAAAAGTAGCAGAGTGTATGCTAGCTCTTGGGAGAAAATTAATTGGTGACCCACATAAAATGCTCTCTTCATTTGGATGGTACCATAAAATTTCAATAGATTACTCAAATCATAAATACTGAAGGCATTCACTTTATCATAAAAAAGATTTTATAGAGTGCTAATTAAGAGTATACTGAAGAGTAAAAACTCTAACATAACTTTAAAATAAATGGCAAAATTGTTGCATCCCTTTTTGTTCGAAAGAAAGTAATGCAAGCAATATACTAGTGCATTAGTTTGTAAAACACTGAGGGTCTTCAAAACTTGCATCTTTTTGGCTGCCTATATTAATTAAAAATGATTTTTTTCCCTAATTTGGGAAGACAATGCTCCATAGGTATTTGATTGAATATAGACACATAAACTCACCTGTTCATGCATTTTAAACTTTTCTTTCATAAGATCAGCATTTCTTTTTAGTTGTTCATTTTCACCTGTGTAAAAGTCATTGAAGAGTATTATAATATATAGAACTTTTCAAATAATATGGGAATATTTTTAACCCATCAAGTTTCTGTTCATGTATATATTAAACATGTGAATACAAAATCTACTACACATTAGGCTCTGTGAATGACATTGGGAATGCTGAAACAAAAAAATTATTGCTCTTCAAAGAACTTACAGCCTAGTGGTAAGACAGATAGATGTGTAAGCAGTTATGATAATGCTGTGATAACTGTTTGGTAATGGCAGTGTGTCTGAAATATGGTGGGGTGATATGGAAGGAAAGCTTAGGTCAGTTCTAAGTCAGGAAAGGGTTTGTAGAAGAGGAAGCACTTGATCTGAGACTTAAATAGTAAGTTGGAGGGATGCATTCTAGATACAGAAAAATATCCAGAAGACTTCGGGCTTGAATCAATATAGCACATTTGGGAAAATTACAATTCAAGTACAGTATTGTTGGAGCGTAAATTATAAGGAGAATGTGTTAAATAGATTGGGAAAGTAACTTTATAGGAGGTAGACAGATTCAGTGAAATGAAACGATTAGTTACATGTTCAAAAAGATTATCTGGCAGTACAGAGGATGAATAGGGAAGGAGTTGACCCCAGAGGATGTCCATACATCAGTAATAGATCAAGTAAGAAATAATGGAGCCAAAATTAGGTCACTGGCAGTAGGAGACAATGGAAAATAAAGATAACTATATAGATGATAGAATTACCAGGAAACTTAATGCTGATTGGATAGCAGCGGCAAAAGCAAAAGGGGAAACTTTGCCTTCTAGGTTTCTGATTTGAGTGGATGAAAACTGTTAATCAATTTGGGAAAAATTTAAACGGGAAGATTTTTAGGAGTAGAATGATGGATCTCTGTCTTTATCATGCCAAATTTGAAATGCTTGAGATATCCAGGAGAATATTTCTTATAGGCTGAGAAACACTTAGAGGTGGCTAAAGGAAAACTATCCTATAAAGGAGACTAAGAAGTGTCTAGAGATGCAGGAGAAGGTGTTACTAAGAGAAGAGTGTTTATGGGGGTTATAATCCATGGCAGTAAATGCAATAAAAGGTGAAATTAGAGAACATTGAATCTGAAATCTTTGGGAGATGGCCAATTGTTCTAAGTTGAAGCCTAGATGAAAAGTGAAGTGAAAGTGAAAGTAGCTCAGTCATGTCCGACTCTTTGCAACCCCATGGACTGTATAGTCCATGTATGACTAATCCAGCCCAGAATACTGGGGTGGGTAGCCTTTCCCTTCTCCAGGGGATCTTCCCAACCCAGGGATTGAACCCAGGTCTCCCACATTGCAGGTGGATTCTTTACCAGCTGAACCACAAGGGAAGCCCAGGCATACTGGAGTGGGTAGCCTATCCCTTCTCCAGTGGATCTTCCTGACCTAGGAATAGAACAGGGGTCTCCTGCATTGCAGGCGGATTCTTTACCAACTGAGCTATCAGGGAAGCCCCAAAACTAGATGAAGGTAAGGAAATAGAGATAGTGAGTGCAGACTATTCCCTTGAGATTCTATTGCAAAAGGAAAGAGTGAGAGTAATTGGAGGGAATAAATCCAAAATCAAGGACACTTTGCTGTGTTTATTGAAAAGATGGGAGAGATCTGAGTTGTTTAAAAGCTGAGAGGAATGACCAATAGAAAGAGGGAAATGAAAGAGAGAAAGGAAGGGACAATAGAAGATGCAACATCCCAGAAGAGAGAGGTGAAGAGAGATGAGAGTTAAGTGGAAAAATAACTTGGATAGGAAGAAGGATTTTTTCTTCGAAGCTAAGGAGGAAGAAGTAAGGATATGTCTATGTATGAATACACTGGAGGAAGTGCAGTGGGAAGAAGGGATAGTGGGTGACAGGAAATCAGGTAGTTCATGTCTGACAGCTTTCATTTTTTCTGTGAAATAGAAAGTAAAGTAGGTTCAAAGAGAAATATTTAAAGTTTGGGACTTAAAGAATGAAAAATTTAAAAGCCTGGATAAATTAAGGGTACATGTGAAACTGGGACTCAAAATGACTTTGCAATTTATGTTTTTTTTACCAATAGCCTTCAGTGCCTATAGCACTGTAAGTCAAGCAAGTATATGGCTGGATTGATCTGTATTTGAGGATTAGTATAGTTTATATTCTAGGATAGGTGAGGGAAACAAAACCACTGTACAAAAAAGATGAGGGACTTCCCTGGTGGTCCAGTGGCTAAGACTCTGACCTCTCAATGTCGGGAGTCAGGGGTCGATCCCTGGTCAGGGAACTAGATCCCACACACTGCAACTAAGACTTGGTGTGGCTAAATAAGTAAATAAATATTTTTAAAAAGAAGATGAGTTGATAGAGTAAGCTAAGCTAAACTAGAAGGAAAGGAAGATTTAATCTTTGAACAACATTATTGAGAATCATAGTTATATAATGCCCTATTAAGTAAAATTTAGGAAAAAATGAATTTAAGTAAAATACAGTTTGCATCTTCAGTTTGCCCTATTATTTCATACCTATCATAATTTTGACTTTTTTTTTTAAACCAAAACTCTTCTCTTGAGAAGGCATGATGGAGAAGGAGGGGTGCTTCACATTTTTCTATATTCACTCTTGTTAACCACTAGGTGTTTTAAGGAAAATCAGATATACTTAGATCAGGAAAAAGTCAGTCCTGATTTAGTGTGTGGTGAGGGTTTGAAACAGAGCAAGGATCCGTACTTGAGCCAGACATTAAAGGTGCCCATTTAAAAATTCTCTTTGTTCCTGCTGATCAATCTGTAGAGCTCTTTGTATTGTAGATATAAACTACGTTGGTATTTAAAAGCAATTTTATTTCAAATAAATTATTTGCTTTTGGACTTTTGTTTCACACATAACATGCAGAGTTCTTTTTACATTGTTGTTGTTTGTACTTCTGTTGCATTGTTGTTAACAAGGGGTGCTAGGTCTTTTTTTTTTTTTTTTTCTTTATATAGTAACCGAGGTTTTCAGATTGGTTAAGATGATATTCCTCAGCTCCAGGTTGTATGCTTTTCCTGGATTTTAAGTTTCTATTGTTCTTCTTCTTTTTTTAATCCATCTGGAATTTATTTTTGATATGGTTGGAAAACTTTCCAGATGGTAAGCTAGTTGTGCCAGTACCATACTTTAAAATATCATTCTTTTTCAATAAATTGAACTATTCCTTGCATCATACTTTACGTTAGCAAATATTGGGGCCTGTTTCTAGAATCTAGATCATTCATTCTTTCCATGGATGTATTTCTCACTTTCTATGCCAATACCATATTGATTTCATTACAATGGCTTCAGAGCATGCTGTTTTCTGGTAGTGGAAGTCCTCCTCCTTTATGTTCTTCTTATTTTTCATACTTTCTGTTTTTCTTTGTTTCTTCTGTCAAGTGAACTGTAAGATTAGCTTATGCAATCTTCTCCTTTACCCCTAAATTTAGTATTTTAAACTACATGAAATGTGTATATTAAATTCAGGAAAATGACATTTTAATGATGTTAAACCTTCCCTCTGCCAGAAATATTGATCAATCCATCTAAATGTTATGTTAGTATCTAGCTTTGGCATATCTGTAATTATGCTAAATAGAAGCACATAACTTACCTATGCATTAAAGTCATCACTGAAGAAATAGCTAACCTCCTCAATATTTTATACTGCACCTCAGTTGGCTTTTTGTTGGCTTTCATCTGTAGTATAATCCATGTTATATTATTATTATTATAATTCATGATATATTATTATTGTTGGCATTGCTCTTTTTCATCATCTTCCCAGATTTTACATTAGATTTTCAAACACATATCTCCACTTCTTTAAGGCTACTTCCTTAAGGTATAAGGCTCTTGCTGCACTGGCTGGAGTAGAGATAAATTCAAATAGCATCTTGATCACTGTAGAGTCCACCTGGTCCTGATATTTGACAAGGATTGCTCTCTAACCTGAGCTAGACTTTGCTTTAATTCCAGAAAGAAGGAAATGGTCTTCTAAGAAACATGAATGACCAAGCAGCTCTATCATATCCTTTCTTACTACTTCTGTTACTTCTCTCTATTAGCCAAACAAAAAATGATGACATGGGACAAAAGGGAAAAATAGGGAAATTCATAGTTATTTTTCATTTCAGTCTTTTTTTTACTCATGAGTAAGCAGAAGGTAGAGAGTGTTGGTAGAATGTGCATGTCTCAAGAATTAAAATGAATGAAAAATGGTTGAGTTAGTTTTGTGCAGCATTTCCACTATTCTGGTAAGAATGAAATAGATATACGTGTATAAACTATGAAGTATTAATTGTGTACTTCTGTACTTCCACATATGAGTTGTGTTCTTTGAATTTAAAACTAGTTTGTACAATAGAAAGATGAATAGTAAAATTCATGCTCATAATTAAAATTAAAAGCATTTTTTCACTGAGAGCGATATTAACAAATTTCAGAACCTTTGATGTTATCTTTTTTCCTGATTTTTGAACATGGGCTCCACGTTTTCACTTTGCACTGTGCCCTGAAAATTATTTTGGTGGCCACAAATATTTATAGGTTTTGTTCTTTACCTTCCTTTTAATGTTCCTTTAGGAAGTCTTTCTTGGAAGGTGGCAATTTTTAAATAATGAAGATTCTACAGTATATATTCATAAGAAGTCATTTCCCCATACTTAGAAGATGCTTATATAAATATGATAGCATTCTTCAAAAGATATACTATAAGCTAACAAGTCTGATTATTTTAAGAAGGTCTTTCTCACAATTATGTTGAAAGAAGTATTTCTACATTTTTCAAACTAATTTTCATGTAAGCATTATTTTTTTCTTAAGTAGTAGTTGATCATGGATTAGCTGTTTCTTATACAATTCTTTTATAGAATAACACTGAATATATGCTTTTGCTCTTTTCAAAACATTCTGATCAGTGATCAGTTTGGGCTACATCATTTTGTTTAGCACAATTTTGTACAGTAAAACTGCACTGTCCATAACAATGTCTTCCTTAAAATCCACTCTTTTAGAGTATAAGGGCTCAAGTAAATTTAAGTTATTCAGGCTCAGTTCAGACAGGAAAAAGGCAATATTAAGTTGTAATAAATTATTTAGAGAAAAATTGGCAAATATGTTTGAATTCTACTGATTTCGGAGGTGCTCTGTATTTTCGGCTGACTTCACGTCTATTTTTTTCTCTTTTCACTGCCCATGTGTTTAAATTCCTAAAATTCAATTGATCTAGGGCTGGTTATATCAACATAATTCTCCTCTAGTGGAAAAAAGACTCTGAATCTTGTTTTCTTTGCCCAGGCAGTAATAATCACTGATGATAAGTTAGCAGGTATAATGTCACTATCTCTCATAGTGAATTACTGAGATTCTCCTAAAGTAGAATATAGAATAATGTACTTACAATAATATAAGAAGCAATATAAAAATATTTCTATCATTTATGATATATTGTGATGAACCATATTCTATTTTATGTTCATATCCTTAACTCCAAACACATATTACTTCAAAGATAGAATGAATTCATTCTTTGAAATATAAAGACCAAATTGGGAAGCAGAGGATAGGGTAATGAAACAGCAAGAAAACAAAGGCTCATAGTATAAAGGGCTGCCAACACTCTTGCATAATCTACACAATGGGCCCTTGCCTTTCTCCAGCCTGATAGACGGCATAACACATGTCATTAAATATTGTTTCATGACTTTCCTTCTCTGTGTCAGGTTATCAGTAATAAATTAAAAGCTTCTTTGGTCCTTGACAATGAGACCATCTCAGAAAATATATTTAACTTAATCATCCAATCGCTCATGAGAATGAGAGACTCAAGTTTTCCCTTAAGTTACGAAATTCCAATGCTATTGCCATAGATGGTTTGTTGTTGTTTAGTTGTTAAGTCATGTCTGACTCTTTGCAACCCCATGGACTACAGCGCACCAGGCTCCTCTGTCCATAGGATTCTCTAGGCAAGAATACTGGAGTGGGTTGCCATTTCCTTCTCCAGGGGATCTACCTGACCTAGGGATCGAACCCAAGTCTCCCGCATCGGCAGCCAGATTCTTTACCACTGAGCCATCAGGGAATGGTAAGAGGGATCATCCACTGTCTCATATGTAACTGGTAAATATTAGGAGGGAATAGGCAGGCCAACATAAATAACAAATCACAAAATCTAAAAAGTAGTGACAAACAGATAAAGTGTTCTAAACTAATAGTCTCCAAACTCTCATAATTGTGTGCCCTGTTAATGAAAATAATGAGAATGTACACCCCAATTCTTGTCTAGTTATTTATAAATTATATATATATGTCACTTTATTACTGTATATAATCTTAAAATGGATACAAGTAGAAGTTAAGAAGGTGAACTAAAGAGGAAAAAATGCTAATTTATCCTAATATTATTTAAAGCACTGTTATGAAACTTTAAAATTATTGAATCACTATTATTGTTAATAAATTTTAGTGAGATAATGCCACTGGAAATGCATCAGTAGCTTTTACAATGTTGATTTAACACTTTGATTATGAAAAATTTTTAAATATTCAGGCTGTCTTGATACTTGGATTTAATGGTTCAAATGCATCACTGGCTGCACTTACTAAATCACAACACAGTCATCCTTGGGTTTCCACTGGAGATTAGTTCCAGGACCGCTGTGGGTACCAAAATTCATGGATATACTCAAGCCCCTTACATAAAATGGTGTAGTATTTGCATATAACCTATGCACATCCTGTATATTTTTAATATTTTTTTATCTCTAGATTACTTATAACACCTAATACAATGTAAATGCTATGTGAATAGTTATAAATACAATGTAAATAGTTAATTCTGTTGTTGCCAGTCGCCAAGTCATGTCCAACTCTTGGTAACCCCATGGACTGTAGCATGCCAGGGCTTCCTGTCCCTCACCATCTCGTGGACTTTGCCCAAGTTCATGTCCATTGAATCAGTGATGCCCTCTAATCATCTCATCCTCTGTTGCCCTTTTTTCCTGCCTTCAATCTTTACCAACATCAGGGTCTTTTCCAAAGAGTAAGCTGTTCGCATCAGGTGGCCAAATCATTGGAGTTCAGCATCAGTCCTTCCAATGAATATTTAGTCTTGATTTCCTTTAGGATTGAGTGGTTTGATCTCTTTCCTGTCCAAGGGACTCTCAAGAGTCTTCTCCAGCACTACAGTTTGAAAGCATCAGTTCTTTGGTGCTCTGCCTTCTTTATGGTCCAGCTCTCACATCTGTACATGACTACTGGAAAAACCAAAGCTTTGACTAGATGGACCTTTGTCAGCAAAATGATGTCTCTGCTTTTTCATACACTGTCTAGGTTGGTCATAGATTTCCTGCCAAGAAGCAGTCATCTTCTAATTTCATGGCTGCAGTCACCATCCTCAGTGATTTTTAGAGCCCAAGAAGAGGAAATCTGTCACTGCTTCCACGTTTCCCCCTTCTATTTGCCATGAAGGGATGGAACTGGATGCCATGATCTTAGTTTATTTAATACTGAGTTTTAAGCCAGCTTTTTCATTCTCTTCTTTCACCTTCATCAAGAGGCTCTTTAGCTCCTCTTTGCTTTCTGCCATTAATAGTTACTAGCCCTTGGCAAATTCAAGTTTCGCTTTTTTGAAACTTTCTGAATTTTCTTTCAAGTATTTTCAGTCTAGGTTGGTTGAATCCATGGATGCAGGACCTGCAGATATGAAGGGCCGACTGTACTCATTTTTTAGTCCCAAACACTGATTATGCAAAAGTGATTTGTTTTTGAAATTCTATCAAATCCATCTTCCTTGATGTTGTTATAAGCCTCTCAAAAGATTTTTGAAAGCAAACATTTAACAAAGGGTTGAGAATCATGGTTACATCATTGTTTGAAGAATTTTAAATTGAATTTAGCTTTCTATGCCAAGTTTAATACGCAAGTAAGAATATTTAAAGTTGACACATTTTTGGCCCCCGATCACTTAATGATGGAACCATTTCTAAATATTCATTTGCAAACAGTCCTGCTATAGATTACTTTTTTAAAAGGCAGTTACACTTGGCCACCATTGGCTCACATTTCATCGGTTATGATAGTTTTTCATTATTTTTAAACTTTTTAATGTGTCTGAACTTGTACAAGGGTCGAAGTGACAGCTCTGCTACTTTTTTTGCTACTTTTTTATTGCTGATTTGTGCTTGCATTATTAGTATTATTGTCAAACATATTTTATTTCTTAAAGCTACTGTCCAGTTTGAAAGGATTATTTTGATTGTAAGTAGCTAATATAATATATAAACCCTCTTAAGCAGGTCCATGTAGACTGTACTACATATCAGTACACTGAGACAAGAAAAAATAAAGATGCAACTGTTTAGTTTTAGAACTCTCACTCTCCTTGGGAGAAGAAGAATCTTGTGTATCATAAATGATATATAACTGATACGCAGAAAGAATAAAGAATAACATTCCATTATTAAATTTTCATCAAAATATATTCAGTCGCTCAGTCATGTCCGACTCTTTGCAACCCCATGGACTGCAGCACGCCCGGCCTCCCTGTCCATCACCAACTCCCAGAGTTTACTCAAACTCATGTCCATTGAGTCGGTGATGCCGTCCAACCATCTCATCCTCTGTTGTCCCCTTCTTCTCTCGCCTTCAACCTTTCCCAGCATCAGGGTCTTTTCCAATGAGTCAGCTCTTCACATCAGGTGGCCAAAGTATTGGAGTTTCAGCTTCAGCATCAGTCCTTCCAGTGAACACCCAGGACTGATCTCCTTTAGGATGGACTGGTGGGATCTCCTTGCAGTTCAAGGGACTCAAGAGTTTTCTCCAACACCACAGTTCAAAAGCATCAATTCTTTGGCACTCAGCTTTCTTTACGGCCCAACTCTCACATCCATACATGACTGACTGCTGCTGCTGCTGCTAAGTTGCTTCAGTCATGTCTGACTGTGCTACTCCATAGACTGCAGCCCACCAGGCTCCTCTGTCCCTGGGATTCTCCAGGCAAGAATACTGGAGTGGGTTGTTATTTCCTTCTCCAATGCATTAAAGTGAAAAGTGAAAGTGAAGTCATTCAGTCATGTCCGGCTCTTCATGACCCCATGGACTGTAGCCTTCCAGGTTCCTCCGTCTGTGGGATTTTCCAGGCAAGAGTACTGGAGTGGGTTGCCATTTCCTTCTCCAGTACATGACTGACTGCTTTTAATAAAAAATAAGTGTTAATAGGAATTGTGTTTTTTCTTTCTGCATCTCAATGGATCATCTTTTACACAGCCCATAAGCACCTACTGAAAAGACTGATGGATGAGAGTAAAGGGAGGTATCATTTCTCTCATAGTGGCTGAAGAAACTCAAGCTTAGAGGGCAACTGATTCAGTAACTCAATAATGCAGTTAAGAGACCATGTCCTTTTAGTCTTTTCTTGCTGCTCTCCTCAATGCTGTCATCACTTTCAGGTTGAAAGCAAACAGTCTGTATCAATTTCAGGCATTATATGCAGACTTAACAACAACCAGAAGAACAGTTTTTTGGAAGAGAGGAAAATATTTCAGAAGCCCTCCCTTGGAATTGGGGTGTAACTAGCTTCTCCTGAGGCATATGATCACGTGGATTAAAAATGAATCTTAGAAAAAAAAAAAAGTCAGGTTTATATTAAGAAAAAGAAATAGTTTCTGGGGAGGCAGACATTTACAACCACTGTAACCTTGATAAGCAAATTATCCATACAGTCTTGAGAATCAAACAGATCAAAGAGAAGAAAGACAGGTAGTTCACATCTATTATGTTGGTCAAAACCTGTAGGAGCACTGGACAAATGAAATCAGTGAATCACTATTTTTTTCTGAGAGGCAGCATAGGATATCCATTTTTCAGAAATGGATTATTAAAAGATCTGTACTACCATATCTGTGAAAATACAATATTCTTGACTATTGGTCAATATTTGATAACCTCTTATAAAGCAATATGTTTAACATGTTTATAATTATAATCAACTTTCTGGAACTTCTAAGCATTTAATGTTAATCTCTGGTAGATGTTTTATTTGAACAAAATCCTGGAAAGAGTTAAACTCCTGGAAAGAGTTGAATCCTGTAAAGGTTTATGAACAGATACATTTAAAAAAATGCAGCTAGGTGTTATATTTAGTCAGAGAAAGGAAAGGTTGTTCTGAGCCCTTGGCACCGAGATGGAAAAATGAAAGCCCAAACCAGGTGTGGGATAGAGATCAAATACTGGGGAAAAAATGAGCAGGATGCTAGAACTAAGTCAAGCAAAAACCTATGGGACATACTGCGATCAGACATCTGCAGGAAAAAATTTTTAAAAAGATATTGGAGATGGTATGGTTCCCTGTCTACTACCCTTCTTGATCTCCAGAACAGCTCTTAGTGGGGTACCAATATGGAAATGAATCCTTATGTACTGCAGAAGCTGTTGGGCAGTGTAAGTGTGAAGTCTTCCGATCCAATTTCTATATTTGTTTCATTAACACTTGAGGAAATATTTTAAGGTAAAGCAATGGGGGAAAAGTAAGAACTAATATGGACAGGGAGGCCTGGCGTGCTGCGATTCATGGGGTCGCAAAGAGTCGGACACGACTGAGCGACTGAACTGAACTGAATAGTAATTCTTAAAAGACTATAAGGAATAACACATCAAATCAAATAAATACCATATAAGGTCAGTATTGTATCTCCCCTATATATGTAAAGTAGTTTCATTATGAGAAAAGCAGAGGACTAAGATAAAAAATTCCTATTGTTTGGTGTCAGTTTTATGAGACCTTGGAGGCAATTTAGTTTAAACTCTAATATAGTAGAGGAAGATCCTAGGAGAAGGGATAGGCTACCCACTCCAGTATTCTTGGGCTTCCCTGGTGGCTCAGCTAGTAAAGAATCTGCCTGCAATGCAGCAGACCTGGGTTCAATCCCTGGGTTGGGAAGATCCCCTGGAGAAGGGAAAGTCTACCCACTCTAGTATTCTGGCCTGGAGAATTCCATGGACTGTATGGTCATGGGGTTGCAAAGAATGGGACACAACTGAGTGACTTCTTAATTAATTATAGTAGAGGAAAATGCCACTAATATTGCACTGTAGCTAAATTAAAGCAAGACAAAACACTTGGTTGTCTTGTTTTGTCAATGGTGGCCTATTGGCTTAGTATGACTATCCAAGTAAGACAAGCTGAAGATGTTGGCTTCATTTACACAAATAAAACCCTACTTAATGACAGAAATTAAATAGTAAACTATCTCTGAAGTTTGAATAGAATGATGTAATTACTCCTAATACCCATCCTTTAAAACTGAACACAAGGTTATTAAAGACCAAGAATACTACTGAGAATACATATACTTCTAACCTTTCTAAAGTAATAAATAGAATTATTATAATCAACTATAAAACCCTGATGTTCTTATCAGGATATGACTGAATTGTTCTATTCAGCATGACATTTCTTATTTTACAATAATTTAGGAAGGTATTATTGAGTAGTAAGGAATCCTGCTCTTAGCTGATAAATTTAACAAGATCAGATTAAGAGAAGATTACTGTCAGCAATGTAAAAACTTTCTATTCTTAAAGATGTTTAAATACAACCATATTTTTTTTTTAGATTTTACTTTTTTTCTAACTTACCCTTCAAATTATGTTGATATTCAATGGTATGCTGTAGCCCTTTTATCATATCATGAAGAGTAGCACATTCTAAAACATAAAAGATAAATCTATTTGAATATTTACTTTCATTTTGGAATTATCTCAAAGTTAAAAAATACTTAATATTTAATTGATAATTATGAGACTTAATAAAGCAACCAGGTATCTCAAAATAAGTTATATAATACACACATTTTTTTTACATTGAAGGGTAATTGCTTTATAGAATTCTGTGGTTTTCTGTCATATATCAAGGACCAGCCATCGATACACACATGTCCCCTCTCTCCTGAGCCTCCCCCCCATCTCCTTCCCTATACCAGCCTTCAGCCTGTCACAGAGCCCTTGTTTGAATTCCCCGAGTCATACAGCAAATTCCCATTGGCTATCTATTTTACATATGGTATTGTAAATTTCCATTTTATTCTCTCCATACATCTCCCCTTCTCACTCCTCCCCTCCTCTATGTCCATAGGTTTGTTCTCTATTTCAGTTTCTCCATTGCTGCCCTGAAAATAAATTAATCAAAACCATCTTTTTAGATTCCATATATACGTGTGTCAATATACAATATTTATATTTCTCTTTCTGACTCACTTTGTACGATAGGCATTAGGTTTGTCCACCTCATTAGAATTGACTCAAATGCATTCCTTTTTATGACTGAGTAGTATTCCACTGTATACATGTACCACAGCTTCTTTATCTTTTCATCTGTAGATGAACATCTAGGTTGCTTCCATGTTCTAGCTATTGTAAATAGTGCTGCAATGAACACTGGGGTACATGTGTCTTTTTCAATTTTTTTTCTTAGGGTATATGCCTAGGAGTGGGATTGCTGGGTCATATGGTGGTAGGAATATTCCTTATTCCTAGCTTTTTAAGGAATCTCCATACCATCTTCCGCTGGTTGTATCAGTTACATTCCCACCAGCAATGCAAGACTGTTCCCTTTTCTCCATACCCTCTCCAGCATTTATTGGTAGATTTTATTATGATGGCCATTCTGACTGGTGTAAGGTGGTATCTCATTGTAGTTTTGATTTGTATTTCTCTTAATAATGAGTGACGTTAAGTATCTTTTCATGTGCTTGTTCAGTTCAGTTCAGTCGCTCAGTCGTGTCCGACTCTGCGACCCCATGAATCGCAGCACGGCAGGACTCCCTGTCCATCACCAACTCCTGGAGTTCACTCAGACTCACATGCACTGAGTCAGTGATGCCAACCAGCCATCTCATCCTCAGTCGTCCCCTTCTCCTCCTGCCCCCAAACCCTCCCAGCATCAGAGTCTTTTCCAAAGAGTCAACTCTTCTCATGAGATGGCCAAAGTACTGGAGTTTCAGCTTCAGCATCATCCCCTCCAAAGAAATCCCAGGGCTGATCTTCAGAATGGACTGGTTGGATCTCCTTGCAGTCCAAGGAACTCTCAAGAGTCTTCTCCAACACCACAGTTCAAAAGCATCAATTCTTCGGTGCTCAGCTTTCTTCACAGTCCAGCTCTCACATCCATACATGACCACTGGAAAAACCATAACCTTGACTAGATGGTCCTTTGTTGGCAAAGTAATGTCTCTGCTTTTCAATATGCTATCTAGGTTGGTCATAACTTTCCTTCCAAGGAGTAAGCATCTTTTAATTTCATGGCTGCAATCACCATCTGCAGTGATTTTGGAGCCCCCCCAAAATAAAGTCTGACACTGTTTCCACTGTTCCCCATCTATTTCCCATGAAGTGATGGGACCAGATGCCATGATCTTAGTTTTCTGAATGTTGAGCTTTAAGCCAACTACTTCACTCTTTACTTTCACTTTCATCAAGAGGCTTTTTAGTTCCTCTTTACTTTCTGCCATAAGGGTGGTGTCATCTGCATATCTGAGGTTATTGATATTTCTCCCAGCAATGTGGATTCCCTTGGGCTTCTTCCAGCCCAGCATTTCTCATGATGTACTCTGCATAGAAGTTAAATAAGCAGGGTGACAATATATAGCCTTGACATACTCCTTTTCCTATTTGGAACCAGTCTGTTGTTCCATGTCCAGTTCTAACTGTTGCTTCTTAACCTGCATACAGATTTCTCAAGAGGCAGGTCAAGTGGTCTGGTATTCTAATCTCTTTCAGAATTTTCCACAGTTTATTGGGATCCACACAGTCAAAGGCTTTGGCATAGTCAATAAAGCAGAAATAGATGTTTTTATGGAATTCTCTTGCTTTTTCCATGATCCAGCAAATGTTGGCAATTTGATCTCTGGTTCCTCTGCCTTTTCTAAAACCAGCTTGAACATCAGGGAGTTCACGGTTCATGTATTGCTGAAGCCTGGCTTGGAGAATTTTGAGCATTACTTTACTAGCGTGTGAGATGAGTGCAATTGTGTGGAAGTTTGAGCATTCTTTGGTATTGCCTTTCTTTGGGATTGGAATGAAAACTGACCTTTTCCAGTCCTGTAGCCACTGCTGAGTTTTCCAAATTTGATGGCATATTGAGTGCAACACTTTCACAGCATCATCTTTCAGGATTTGAAATAGCTCTCCTGGAATTCCATCACCTCCACCAGCTTTGTTCGTAGAGATGCTTTCTAAGGCCCACTTGACTTCACATTCCAGGATGTCTCGCTCTAGGTGAGTGATCACACCATCGTGATTATCTTGGTCGTGGAGATCTTTTTTGTACAGTTCTTCTGTGTATTCTTGCCACCTCTTCTTAATATCTTCTGCTTCTCTTAGGTCCATACCATTTCTGTCCTTTATCGAGCCCATCTTTGCATGAAATGTTCCCTTGGTATCTCTAATTTTCTTGAAGAGATCTCTAGTCCTTCCTATTCTCTCCTTCCCATCTGTTGTTTTCCTCTATTTCTTTGCACTGATCGCTGAAGAAGGCTTTCTTATCTCTTCTTGCTATTCTTTGGAACTCTGCATTCAGATGCTTATATCTTTCCTTTTCTCCTTTGCTTTTCACTTCTCTTCTTTTCACAGCTATTTGTAAGGCCTCCCCAGACAGCCATTTTGCTTTTTTGCATTTCTTTTCCATGGGGATGGTCTTGATCCCTATCTCCTTTACAATGTCACGAACCTCATTCCATAGTTCATCAGGCACTCTGTCTATCAGATCTAGGCCCTTAAATCTATGTCTCACTTCCACTGTATAATCATAAGGGATTTGATTTAGGTCATACCTGAATGGTCTAGTGGTTTTCCCTACTTTCTTCAATTTAAGTCTGAATGTGGTAATAAGGAGTTCATGATCTGAGCCACAGTCAGCTCCTGGTCTTGTTTTTGTTGACTGTATAGAGCTTCTCCATCTTTGGCTGCAAAGAATATAATCAATCTGATTTCAGTGTTGACCATCTGGTGATGTCCATGTGTAGAGTCTTGTGTTGTTGGGAGAGGGTGTTTGCTATGACCAGTGCATTTTCTTAGCAAAACTCTATTAGTCTTTGCCCTGTTTCATTCCGCATTCCAAGGACAAATTTGCCTGTTACCTCAGGTGTTTCTTGACTTCCTACTTTTACATTCCAGTCCCCTATAATGAAAAGGACATCTTTTTTGGGTGTTAAGTTCTAAAAGGTCTTGTAGGTCTTCATAGACCCATTCAACTTCAGCTTCTTCAGCGTTACTGGTTGGGGCATACACTTGGATTACTGTGATATTGAATGGTTTGCCTTGGAAACGAACAGAGATCATTCTGTCGTTTTTGAGATTGCATCCAAGTACTGCATTTTGGACTCTTTTGCTGACCATGATGGCTACTCCATTTCTTCTAAGGGATTCCTGCCCGCAGTAGTAGATGTAATGGTCATCTGAGTTAAATTCACCCATTCCAGTCCATTTTAGTTCGCTGATTCCTAAAATGTCGACTTTCACTCTTGCCATCTCCTGTTTGCCCACTCAGATGACCATGTGCTTGTTAGCCATCTGTAATACACACTTTTTAAATCAGTCTTTAAGTTAAACACACTCCATGATTTAGTTATGAGTTTTCTAAGGCATGAAAAACCCAGTAAAGTAGGGATTCCCTCTATGTGCCTTTAGCAACAGCTGCCCTAGAAATAAGGCACATTTGGACATGTCTGGAGAACTGTGAAGCATGTATCCCAGTGGCTTTTCCATAAAAAGAACATTCTGAGGAAAGAGAGTCAGAACATTCTAAGGAAAGAGAGTCAAGGAATATGAGGTTCTATTCAAAGATACAGTGAGAGCTGGTGAGCAAGTATCATTTGGGAGAAATAATGCTTTTCTTCCTCACTGTCCTCTAACCTGTCCTCTTGCCTGAATCCTAGGACAAGGGAGTAGCGACAAAGAGTAAAAACTCAGTGTGTTGGGTTACAAGGCATCAGCAACTTTGGTGCCAATGTCTTCTTGCATAATGGGAGAATTCTGTGCAATCAAGCCTGAAATGTGCAAATAAGCTTTCAGTATGTATATTCTTGGTATCACCAGCAACAGCTAAACATTTGAAGCAGGCAACAGTGGTGGAGACTTCTGTCACTTTAAGCAGCCCTTGGCTGTAAGCTTCAGGATAGCAGGGACTATCTTCTGTCTTGTTTACCATTTTTCTCTACTACTTAGAAGAGTTGCGGTCCATAAATGTCGTTTCATAAATATTTCTTAAGTGATTTGATTGACAGGCATTATAATGGTAAGAAAGGAGTAAATGGAGAAACTGTGGTATGAAAACAATAACACACTGCTATTTTAAGTGCTTAACCCTTTTAACTCTATGACATTGATTCTAGTATTTGCCTCATTTTTACATATGAGGAAACTGACACATAGAAGTTTAGCAAACTGTCCAAACTCACTCTTAAAAGTAGTATATGGTAGAGCTACAACATGAACTCAAAGCAGTCCAGCACTAATGTCAATGATTCTAACTACTTTAATATACCACCAAGATCGGCGCAGGATCACTTCTTCAGACTAATCTGAGTAGGTGAGAGGCCCTAGAAAGAGGGCAGGAATAGAGCCAGAGAAAGAATTTGTGATAGTTATTGCTATCACATTTTTACTATAAGGTTGAGAAACCCAGGTTGCACCAGTTTAAGTTTACAATTACAGTAGCTAAATATATAATGATGAAAATTTCACAAAGAGTAACAGTATTTTTAAAAAGAAAGATTAGGCGATCTTGTTCTTATGTGCTTGGCTTAATGGCTATTAAATATTGAACCTTATTCTCTTTCTTTCAGTTTTAGAGACCCACAGTGGATATTCAGCCAATGTGCATTAGTGTGACATACTTTTATCTAACAATAAAAAGTAGTCTAGGTACATTAAAGTATTATTATTGAATATTTACCCTGTCAGGCATTACATAAGTATATTATAATCAGTATTCAAACTGATGCTGAGAAGTTGGCATCATTATCTTGATTTCACAAAGGGAGGAAGTCACCCATAGATATCTGGTAACTTAACAAAGATTCCACAGTACATGGAAGGTCTAGGTTTGAACACAGGTTTTTCACATATCAAATCCTGTGTGCTTCATTCAAGACTTCCTCAGGAATTGTATAACATGCTGATGAAACCATGAAATTTGGAATCAGAAGAACTGGATTAGAGTTTTTTTCTTCTTTACTTTGTAACTATGATGCTCTGGGTAATGTACTTTTCTCCTATATTAGGTTGTTCTGACAACCAAATGAAAAAATATACTTTCTAAATTCATTCACAGATATTTAACATTGTTACTGTTTCTCTCCTCTGTGTCCCACAGTTTGTATATATTGCTTTTATCCATTGTTCACATTACATTTTAGTTAGATGGTTTCTCCCACTAGATAGTGAACTCTTTCAGGTAAAGATATTTGATAATCCTTACTTCTAATGTGATGACGATTTCATAAGTGTTCAATAGTTTTTGTATTTATTAACTAAATGAAAGAACCAATACTGTGAGGGGAGAGTTCAAAACTTCCCGTTTTCAGTTAGAGGTCCTATAACTCAGTCTCCATGTACTTCAACTACATTAATAGAAATGAAAGTATTCGGTAGAAGTTAAAAGCTTTATGCAAGTACAAGGTTCTACTCCTCCTTTTTCCCACTCTACCTGCCCTACCACCAACTCAAAGTTCCCACCATTCTTCATTTTGTTCTGTTGCTGAGTCCCAGTAACAGAATGATGGTTAAATGACAACTGACGTTACCTACTTCATGTATATTACTGTATTAGCTGCTGCAATTAAAAATGGAAGCATAGATCCTGCCATCACTTGTCCTTGCACCTTTAAAAGCATGAATCCAGCATGCATAAAGTATGTTATTTCAGTAATTAGCAAATTGAAAACAGAACCCTAAAACTGAAAGTATACTGAATGTTTCCAAACTGTGTATTTTCAAATTTAGAACACAAGGTGGCTCTCTAAACACATTTTTTAAAACAGGAAACTGGCTCAGTTAGGAATTTTACCTGGGTCTCCTGCACTGCATGCGGATTCTTTACCAAATGTGAGCCACAAGGGAAGCCCCATAAAATAGAATATCATTCATTATTTTAGAATAATATCTTTTAATTCTCTTTGCAAAACTTCTCCTATGCATCATTTCTGTTGGATTTTACAGTACAATTTGAAGAACTATCCTATCCAACTCTTAAAAACTAGAGCTAAGAACATTAAGCTATCACTTATATTGTATAATTTAGTAAATCAGTGATTGTTTTAAGGTCAAATTTAGGCTCTACCATTACAAGCAATTTGGGCATTAATATCTATATCATAAATCAGTTGGAAATATTAAATAAAATGTGCATGAAAAGGCTTTTTTTAATAGTACTTAATCTTCAATATCAATATTGTTACCATCTTAAGCTGGCAAAGACATTGTTTATCTGATATCAAGTGAAGAAAATAAAATATAAAGATATCATGATTTACTTTTGAACAAGTCCAGTCACATATATGGTTTGTCCTTCCTAAGTGAATTAGTACACACTTTGCTTTCTAAGAGATCATTCTCACTTGTTCTTTCACTTCTACTGTGTATTATTCATAAAAAGGTCATTAGATTTAGAATAAGCATAACTAATTCTTAAGGAAGTATTTGATTATGTTTTTCAAATAATACACACACATGAAACACAAGTTTAGTGATAAGTGAATATCTTGCCCCAAAACTAACCAGTTTCCCTCCCCTCAAAGCAAACACTGTTACTAGGACACTGTTTATCTTTCCAGGGGTCTACAAACATACAGGGGAGAGGGTGTTTGTGCGTTAAGATATATTTTTGTAAAAATGATAATACACTGCTGTGTACATTATTATTTTCGTTTACTACATGTGGGAGATTGAACGTTATGACCAACCCAGATAGCATATTAAAAAGAGACATTACTTTGCCAACAAAGGTCTGTCTAGTCAAGGCTATGGTTTTTCCAGTGTTCATGTATGGATATGAGAGTTGGACTGTGAAGAAAGCTGAGAGCTGAAGAATTGATGGTTTTGAACTGTGGTGTTGGAGAAGACTCTTGAGAGTCCCCTGGACTGCAAGGAGATCCAACCAGTCCATTCTAAAGGACATCAGTCCTGGGTGTTCTTTGGAAGGAATGATGCTAAAGCTGAAACTCCAGTACTTTGGCCACCTCATGCGAAGAGTTGACTCATTGGAAAAGACTCTGATGCTGGGAGGGATTGGGGGCAGGAGGAAAAGGGGATGACAGAGGATGAGATGGCTGGATGGCACCACCAAGTTGATGAATGTGAGTCTTGAGTGAACTCCAGGAGTTGGTGATGGACAGGGAGGCCTGGCATGCTGCAGTTCATGGGGTCGCAAGGAGTCAGACACGACTGAACTGAACTGATGCTATATCATATAAAGATACTTCATTCTTTTTGTCAGTTATATAGCAGTTCATTACAAAATATACCATAATTTATTTAACCAGATATCCACTGATAGATGTCACACTTGGAAAGGCTTTCTTCAGTCTTAAAAACATAAAAACAAAACTCTCTATATTCTCTTCTATTGTGGCTTCACTTTTTGACCTTTAATTAACTTTATTATTCAGAAAAGTTTTAGATGTATAGATGGGCTTCCCAGGTGGTGCTAGTGGTAAAAATCTGCCTGCCAGTGCAGGAGTCATAAGAGATGCTGGTTTGATCCCTGGGCCGGGAAGATCCTCTGGAGTATGAAATGACAACCTGCTCCAGTATTCTTGCCTGGAAAATCTCATGGACAGAGCAGCCTGGCAGGCTACAGTCTGCAGGGTTGCAAAGAGTTGGGCACAACTGAGTGACTGAGCACAGATGTACATAAAACTTGGGAAGATGCTACAGAGAGTTGTGAAATATCCTAAGCTGTTTCCCCTATTATTAATATCTTTAGTACAGTATGTTGATTACAATTAATGAACCAATGTTGGTACATTATTATTAACTAAAATCTAACTTTACTCAGGCTTCCCAGGTGGCGCAGGTGATAAAGAAACTGCCTGCCAATGGTCGGGAAGATCCCCTGGAGAAGGAAATGGTAACCCACTTCAGCATTCTTGCCTGGAGAATCTTATGACAGAGGAGCCTGGTGGGCTGCGGTCTATAGGGTTGCACAGAGTCAGTCACGACTGAAGCGACTTTGCATGCATGGGTACTTTACTCTGATTTTCTTAATTTTTACCTAATGTCCTTTCTCTACTCTGTGATTCCACCCACAATACCCCATTATATTCAGTTGTCATGTTTTCTTCAGGTCCTCTGTGCTGTGACAGTTTCTCAGAGCTTTCTTGTTTTTGATGCACTTAAGTTTTTCAGACTACTGGCCAGGTCTTTTCTAGATATCCCTCTATGAGAATATGATGCTTATCTCATGATGAGATGAGGTTATAGGGAAGAAGAACATAGAAGTAAAGTGCCATTTTCATCACATCATAGCAAGGGTACCTACTATCAACATGACATCAAGCTGACCTTGATTTCATGCCTTAAGTTGTGTATGTCAGATTTCCCCACTATATAATTACTCTTTATCACCCCCTTTTCCTTTCAGTATATGTTTCACTATAGTGAAGAAAATCACTATACACAGCCCACACCTGATGAGTGCCGTGTTATAATTGTATTTCCTTGAGGCCAAGTCATTTATATAAGCTATTTGGAATTCTGCAGAGATTTATCTCTTTACCCCATTTATTTATTTATTCATTTATTTTTATGAATATGTACTCATGGATATACCTGGGGTTTTAATCTAATACTACTTTATTTTGTTGCTCAAATTGTTCCAGCTTTGGCCATTGAGAACTTTTTCACTTGAGTCCTGTATCTTTGACATACCCCATTATTATGCAGTTTTTTCCTTTCTGAGTACTTTATTTCCTGATACTACAAGATGCTTTAGACTTATAGACTTCTTGCCCCCATCTTAGAATCAGCCATTTCTTCAAGAAGTCCTGGTTCCTTTTGTAATAAGGTAGTATTAGAAACCTGGTGCTAGTTTTGCTTGTTGCTATGGATTATGTGCCCTCTCAGTTGACATAACAAGGAAGTGTATGTATATGGCTTCTTTTTTTTTTTTCCTGATGCCCAGCACCTTATTAGTAAGGAGCCTTGGTCCAAGAAATGGGAGGCTGGGATGGACAGGACTAACATTCATCTAGGGGGATTTTCCTGGTCATCAGGTGGTTTCTCCATGCAGGTTTAGAAGAAATATGGATGAAACTCACACAGAGGGTATCACTGTGACTGGCAGGTAGCATAAGTAGGAGGGGAGCCCTAGGCATAGCTGGGTTCCTGAGACAGCAGTGTTTCCATGTTGGGCATAGATGTACTTTCCGGAACTTCTCCTAGTTCCAAGCAACATTGCTGCAGCACACAGAGACCAAGTGATGAGCTTGGAATCTGTTGAAAACAGTGGTTGTCAGGGGGGCAGGGCAAGGCCTTCCATAGGAAGGTGCAGAGCAGGTGCATCTGCATGCCACTCACCATACACTTCTGGAAAAGTGTCTGAACTTGAGGGAACTCAGGCTCTCTTTGTACCTAGCGTTCTCCTGAGGCCAGGAACGAATTGCATGGGAAGACTAGCACTACTAGGCCTGGGGTGAAGTTGCGAGGCAGCTTGTTCAACTGAGTGTAGCTCCAGACCTTTGTGCTGCAGAGCAATGCCACTTTCTCAATGAGTAGCACCATGCCAGCCTGGGTGCTCAGGCTCCCACACTCCCTGAGGGCTAGCGAGTGCACAGAGAAGGGGCAGAGTAGACATAAGGGGGGATGGTGGCAGCTTGGAGCTGAGCAGAGCACATGGCATGGATGTCTGAGAAGTGAGCGGGACTAGGACAGCATCTTTCTAACACTAAAATTTTTGACCCATCTGAAGTTTCTTCTGGTGTAATTGTGAGGCAGGAATTCAACTGTACTTCTTCCATGTGTTTGAAGGCCTGGACTGAGACTTGGATTTGTCATTTCTTTTTTTTTTAAAATAAATTTATTTATTTTAATTGGAGGTTAATTACTTTATAATATTGTATTGGTTTTCCCATACATCACCATGTATCTGCCACAGGTATACACGTGTTCCCCATCCTGAACCCCCCTCCCTCCTCCCTCCCTGTACCATCCCTCTGGGTCGTCCCAGTGCACCAGCCCCAAATATCCAGTATCATGCATTGAACCTGGGCTGGTGACTCGTTTCATATATGACATTATACATGTTTCAGTGCCATTCTCCCAAATCATTCCACCCTCTCCCTCTCCCACAGAGTCCAAAAGACTGTTCTATACATCTGTGTCTCTTTTGCTGTCTCACATACAGGGTTATCGTTACCATCTTTCTAAATTCCATATATATGCGTTAGTATACTGTATTGGTGTTTTTCTTTCATTTCTTAGCTGACTGGATGCAGACAGATTACCCTCCTTTGTTTATGTTTCTTCATTATCAAAGTGGAGTAATAATATCAGTCCTATCTATATAGTCTTTCAGGGCTATATTAAGGACAAAATGAAATGATAATCTGAAAAGTTCTATGTGAATTAAAAATATTTTACAAATGTAAAATTACTGTTACAGCAAAAAGCACACTCGTTACAATGACTGTTTCTATAGGTAGCAAAGAACTAACCTTGTTTCATTGCGACCTCTTTTGTTTGCATTACTCTTAATAAACAGTTAGCTTTTTCCAACTGCATATCCAGGATATTGTTCTTCCCACTGGATTCTATCATTTTCTATAGAAGAGACAGAATACATTTTATCACCAAATCAATGCCGCTATTTTGATTTTTTTTAACCTAAGAATATGAAAGTATAAACCATTTAATACATGAAGGTCTAATAATTAAGTTTGGCACATATTTTTAAATAAGTCAACTTCCTAATTTATCTTTAATTTAAAGAGTAACATAATAAAAAGTTAAAATAGGTGAACAGTTATGAAAAGTTATAAAAAGTAAAAATATGACCTAATTTGAACTCCCTTCTTTCCAACTATTCAACCTCCAGTCCTAAAACTAACCATTCCTTATAAATATTTCCAAAATATTTTATGACTATACAACTATAGGAAAGGGTCACATTATGCTCTGTTTTGCACCTTGGATTTTCCACTTAGTACTACTTTCTCAGAGATGATGGCATATAAGCATGTAAAAGTCTTACCTCATTCCCATGGACAGAGGAGCCTGGTAGGCTGCAGTCCATGGGGTCGCTAAGAGTCGGACACGACTGAGCGACTTCACTTTCACTTTTCACTTTCATGCATTGGAGAAGGAAATGGCACTCCAGTGTTCTTGCCTGGAGAATCCCAGGGACGGGGGAGCCTGGTGGGCTGCCGTCTATGGGGTCGCACAGAGTCGGACATGACTGAAGCGACTTAGCAGCAGCAGCAGCAGCAGCATTCTTTTTAACAGCTGCATTGAGTTTCATTCATGAATATAATTTATTTAAATAGTTCCCTATTGAGGAAAATTTGTGCTGTTCCCATTTTTTGCTATTACAGTCAATGAATAAGTATTCTCAAACATATATCTTTGTGAATAATGTAATAACTGCCATGTACCCTTCAAACACCTTCAAAAATCATCAATTCATAACCTATCCTGTATAATCTGTACTTCTACCCATTCTCTATTCTCATGGCTTCTGAATTTATCTCAAAGCAACTCCTTGACACTATATTATTTCATTGATAAATATTATCATTTACATGCCTCTCTAAGAGATGACTCAAAAGTACAATCACAATACCATTATGACATTAAAAAAGAACAATATTTCTAATTTAAAATATCTAAGAATATAAGAGATAATCCCAAATTAAGCTCCAAATGCTTTGTACCAGTTCCCCTCCCACCAAAGTGTTATTTCCTTCTCTCTCCTCTCTTACTTTGGTCAGAATCACTTGGTTAAAAAAATACAAGTCCATTGTTGAAAAAAAGCTCATTATATGAAAATACCCATCATCATGAAAATTTTATGATGGCAATACTACGTTGTACAGAGGAAAAGAAGGAATAGAGAAGGATGATAAGAAAAAGAGAGAAAATAGAGGTAGGGATTATTCTTCCTCCTATTCCTATTTCACAAATCCACTTCCCAAATCTGATTTATCCACTTACATTTCTCAACAGATATTCCTACTCCTCTCCCAGGCAGAGGAGACAAAAAGTCTAGTATATACTTGAGGATATGGTCTGACATATAATTTGTGTAGAGTTTGGGAGGGGGACTTCAAACAGGTCTGCTTTTAGGCAAAAGAGAAAAGGGAAACAGATAGAACAGGAAAGACTGAAAAGGAAATTAGTCATAACAGTAAGAGATTGAGGATTGAATCTACTTCAATCCATACTAAACCATTCTTGAGTTTATGGACATCCTGGGTATATACATATGTATTTCCCCTTTAACTTTAGCAAAAGTATATCAGTTGTTTGCTCCCTTGCCCCCAAAACATTCTGATACTAGTATTAATGACTTACAACCACATACATTCTAAATACAGATTTTAAAATGAGAGAGAAGGGGCTTAAAAAATACATTTCCATTATTTTTACCTTGCTTCTTTTTTGTATATTTTTTCCTAACTCCCTCCATTGACAAAATCTGTTACACTTTCCCTTATATTCTACAATTGTTTGATATCTTTACATACCTTTTCTATCTGTGAAAAGTCATTTATAAGTTTGTCAAGATTCACACTGCTAATCTTTTTCATACATCCTTCGCTGTTTTGATTCATCTCTAAACCAGTGAAGAGTAGATAGTGTTAAAACAAACAAACAAATAAAATACAAAGCACTATAATAATGATAATAGTTCAAATGCTAAAGTTCCTGTATTCCACTCATACAGCACATACTTGAGCTCCATTGCACTCAAGAGAATTTTTATTATATCCCCATTATTAACAACGATCAAATGAATTAAGGCTTCTCTACTCTTCTGCAAACCCACTCTAGCCAAGTTTTCTCTAAACAAATCTATAATTAGTGTAATGATATGTGCATATGTAGAAATTATTTGTCCCTATTACATAAAAATTATGTCACCATTCATCACTCAGCTCTTTGCCATCAGTGACTGCATTTAAAATCTGATGCATTACTAAATCTGATGCATGGCTTTTAAATATAGCTACCCATTTCCAGTATTCTTGCCTGGAGAATTCCATGGACAGAGAAGCCTGGCAGGCTACAGTCCATGGGGTTCGCCAAGAGCTGGACACAACTGACTGATACTTGTATTTGTATGTATTCTCAATTTAAACTGTTTAAAATATTTAACTATCATGCCACAAATAATTTTTGCTGTATTTCTTGGTAGTCTGCTTGTTGCTAGGAATTGAACTGTCTCCTTCAAAATTCGTATGTTGAAGCTCTAAATCCAACTGTGACTATATTTGGATATAGAATATTTAGGAGAATATTAAGGTTGAATGAAATCATAAAGGTGTGGCCCTAATCTGATAAGACTGTGGCCTTATAAGAAGAGGAAGAGAGTGATTTTGTTCTCTCTCCACACGTTCACACTGAGGATAGGCCCTGTGAGCACACAGTGAGGTGGTGGCTCTTTGAAACCCAAAAAGAGAGTCTTCATGAGGTATCAACACTGATGTCACCTTAATTTTGGACTTCTCAGCTTCCAGAACTATGAGAAAATAAATTTCTGTTCTTTAAGCCACTGAGCCTGTAGTATTTTGTTATAGCAGCAGCCTGAGTAGACATATACAATTAATTTTCTTATTTTGTTTAGCTGGCAACCTGTTTGGTAAATAATGAACATAAGGAAATTAATATGCTTAAAGCAAGCACTAAGTATTTCTATTCTTTTATTTTACATAAGAATACTTTGGGGTATAACCAAATAACAGCTGAAGTGAAGAATAAGAGTTCCAGTTTCAGTTCTATGGAATTCTGAATTCTATGGAATTCAGTTCTGCAGAATTCCAGAGGTAAGGTCAGTTTTCATTCCAATCCCAAAGAAAGGCAATGCCAAAGAATACTCAAACTACCGCACAATTGTACTCATCTCACATGCTAGTAAAGTAATGCTCAAAATTCTGCAATCCAGGCTTCTGCAATACATGAACCATGAACTTCCAGATGTTCAAGCTGGTTTTAGAAAAGGCAGAGGAACCAGAGATCAAATTGCCAATATCTGCTGGATCATCAAAAAAGCAAGAGAGTTCCAGAAAAACATCTATTTCTGCTTTATTGACTATGCCAAAGCCTTTGACTGTGTGGATCCCAATAAACTGGAAAATTCTGAAAGAGATTGGAATACCAGACCACCTGACCTGCCTCTTGAGAAATCTGTATGCAGGTCAGGAAGCAACAGTTAGAACTGGACGTGGAACAACAGACTGGTTCCAAATAGGAAAAGGAGTACGTCAAGGCTGTATATTGTCACCCTGCTTATTTAACTTCTATGCAGAGTACATCATGAGAAACGCTGGGCTGGAAGAAGCCCAAGGTGGAATCAAGATTGCCGGGAGAAATATCAATAACCTCAGATATGCAGATGACACCACCCTTATGGCAGAAAGTGAAGAGGAACTAAAAAGCCTCTTGATGAAAGTGAAAGAGGAGAGTGAAAAAGTTGGCTTAAAACTCAACATTCAGAAAACGAAGATCATGGCATCTGGTCCCATCACTTCATGGGAAATAGATGCGGAAACAGTGGAAACAGTGTCAGACTTTATTTTTTGGGCTCCAAAATCACTGCAGATGACAGCAGCCATGAAATTAATAAGACGCTTACTTCCTGGAAGAAAAGTTATGACCACCCTAGATAGCATATTGCAAAGCAGAGACATTACTTTGCCAACAAAGGTCCGTCTAATCAAGGCTATGGTTTTTCCAGTGGTCATGTATGGATGTGAGAGTTGGACTGTGAAGAAAGCTGAGCGCTGAAGAATTGATGCTTTTGAACTGTGATGTTGGAGAAGACTCTTGAGAGTCCCTTGGACTGCAAGGAGATCCAACCAGTCCATTCTGAAGGAGATCAGCCCTGGGATTTCTTTGGAAGGAATGATGCTAAAGCTGAAAGTTCAGTACTTTGGCCACCTCATGTGAAGAGTTGACTCATTGGAAAAGACTCTGATGCTGGGAGGGATTGGGGGCAGGAGGAGAAGGGGATGACAGAGGATGAGATGGCTGGATGGCATCACTGACCCGATGGACGTGAGTCTGAGTGAACTCTGGGTGTTGGTGATGGACAGGGAGGCCTGGCGTGCTGTGGTTCATGGGGTCACAGAGTTGGACACGACTGAGTGACTCAGGGTCTTTTCCAATGAGTCAACTCTTCGTATGAGGTGGCCAAAGTATTGGAGCTTCAGCTTTAGCATCAATCCTTCCAAAGAACACCCAGGACTGATCTCTTTTAGAATGGACTGGTTAGATCTCCTTGCAGTCCAAGGGACTCTCAAGAATCTTCTCTAACACCACAGTTCAAAAGCATCAATTCTTCAGCGCTCAGTTTTCTTCACAGTCCAACTCTCACATCCATACATGATGAATGGAAAAACCATAGCCTTGACTAGACGGACTTTTGTTGGCAAAGTAATGTCTCTGCTTTTCAATATGCTATCTAGGTTCGTCATAACTCTCCTTCCAAGGAGTAAGCGTCTTTTAATTTCATGCAATCACCATCTGCAGTGATTTTGGAGCCCCCCAAAATAAAGTCTCACACTGTTTCCGCATCTATTTCCCATGAAGATATGGGACCAGATGCCATGATCTTCGTTTTCTGAATGTTGAGTTTTAAGCCAACTTTTTCACTCTCCTCTTTCACTTTCATCAAGAGGCTTTTTAGTTCCTCTTCACTTTCTGCCATAAGGGTGGTGTCATCTGCATATCTGAGGTTATTGATATTTCTCCCGGCAATCTTGATTCCACCTTGGGCTTCTTCCAGCCCAGTGTGTCTCATGATGTACTCTGCATGTAAGTTAAATAAGCAGGGTGACAATATACAGCCTTGACGTACTCCTTTTCCTATTTGGAACCAGTCTGTTGTTCCATGTACAGTTCTAACTGTTGCTTCCTGACTTGCATACAGATTTCTCAAAAGGCAGGTCAGGTGGTCTAGTATTCTCATCTCTTTCAGAATTTTCCACAGTTGATTGTGATCCACATAGTCAAAGGCTTTGGCATAGTCAATAAAGCAGAAATAGATGTTTTTCTGGAACTCTCTTGTTTTTTTGCTGATCCAGCAGATGTTGGCAATTTGATCTCTGGTTCCGACAGGGCATGTGCAAATGCCTGGTGTGTGACAGTGGCAGTGATAAGTAGTCCAAAGTAAAAGGTAAGTAAAATTCCTAAAGTAATTACTCAAAGTAATTTTGGGGACATATTGTTTAAAATGAGGTACCCCAAAACAGACATTGTTTGACAATTTGTTACTTTATAAAGAAATCCAATTTCTTTCTTTTTATATTATACTGCATTAACAACTATTAGTGGTTTTAAATTTGAATTTTAGCTGTGTATTTTCAGTTTACTGTATTATTATCCTCTGTATCACATATAGTAGTAAAACTAAAATAGTTAAAACTTGATCCTTAAGATAGAAGACTAACTGTAATAGCATCCCATGATGCTATTAAAATATTTAAATGCAGTAAAATTCCTTTTGGGGCAAAATTTAGAAATCATCACAATATATATTTTTGTTTAATTTATAGGATAATCTGAAGTAATGATGCAAAATCTTTCCTCACAAATTTTTTCCTTAATTTCTAACTTTTTTTTAACATTTTTTAAATTAAAATATTTTTATTGAAATACAGATGATTTAACAATGTTGTGTCATGCTCTGCTATACAGCAAAGTGACTCAATAATGTACATATATTCTTTTCCATTATGATTTATCATGGGATATTGAATATAGTTTCCTGTGCTATAAAATAGAACCTTGTTCTTTGTCTTTCCTACATATAACAGTTTGCATCTGCTAATCCCAAACTCCTAGTCTTTCTCTCCCCTACCCTCCTCCCTCTTGGCAAACACAAGTCTCTTCTCTATGTCTGCAAGTCTGTTTCTTTTTTATAGATAGGTTCATTTATGCCATATTTTAGTTTCCACATACAAGTGATACTGTATGGTATTTCTATTTCTCGTTCTGACTTATTTCACTTAGTATTATACTCTATAGTTGCATCCATGCGGCTGCAAATGGCATTAGTTCATTCTTTTTTATGGCTGAGTAGTATTCCATTGTGTATATGTACCACATCTTCTTTATCTATTCATCTGTTAATAGATATTTAAGTTGTTTGCATCTTTTGGCTATTGTGAATGGTGTTGCTATGAACATAGGGGTTCACAGCATGTATCTGAATTACAGTTTTGTCTGGGTATATGCCCAGGAGTGGGACTGCTAGATCATATAGTAACTCTACTTTTAGTTTTCTGAGGAAGCTCCACACTGTTTTCCATAGTTGCTGTAGGAATTTACATTCCTACAAACAGTGTAGGAGAGTTCCCTTTTCTCCACAACATCTTCAGCATTTGTTACTTGTAGACTTTTAAATGATGGCCATTCTGACCAGTGTGACTTGGTACCTCATTATAGCTTTGACCTACATCTTTTCATGTATCTACTGGTCATCTGTATGTCTTCTCTGTAGTTCCTAACATTTTAAATAAATAAAAGGTTTTACTACAGCTTTGTCTCTGAATCTGGCTCCTGAACTAAGTTTGTTTTAATTTGA
Organism: Oryx dammah; assembly: GCF_014754425.2. Lineage (NCBI taxonomy): Eukaryota > Metazoa > Chordata > Mammalia > Artiodactyla > Bovidae > Oryx > Oryx dammah. The sequence continues at coordinate 39,578,074 of NW_024070204.1, read as the reverse complement.
GCTTGATTTCTCCCAACTCCTTCCTCTTAATGAGACCCTTGAGGTGCTTTTCCTCATAAAATCATCACTAATATTACACTGGCTATCAACACATGCTATCACTTTGGTCACACTGGCCATCTGATTGTTTCTAGATGTCTTCAGTACCTCTCCTCCAATGCAGGAGGGACAAGAGCAAGATCTCTTCAGTTGGTACAGTCTTCTTGCCCGGTGAACTAGGTCACAGGCTGCTGATTCAGTGACTGGCAAATTCTTGCTGAGAAGCTGGAACTGACTCGTGACCTCTACAACCCAAATTCAACCACCCCACAGTGGGCTGCAGCCCATTTCCTTCCTTGCCCTCGCCCCCACCCTGCTCAGGCCAGCCCTCCGCACCCCAGGATAGGTTTGTGTTATCTCCCCAACCCCCCTCTTCGCCATACTGCGTGAATTCACCCTCAGTCCTGAGGCCTAGGGCTCCTGGTTTCCTCTACTCCCATTCTGGTGAACCTAGGAGCTCAACTCTACAGCACGACAAAAATCCCCCGCGGTGGGAGAGGTGGCTGGGTCAGACTTTTGTCTCGAACCAGGATAGTGTGAAGAAGTCCTAAGTAAAGAATACCTGCGGAAAAGGAAATTTCGAATTCGCGGAGGAAAAGCCTGGAGCGTTACCTGTTGTCGTTCGCGGTTTCCACAGCCTCCCCACGCACAGCTTCCTCCTGGTACTGGTCCGCCCCTAACTGTTGTCCCCTCCTCAGGAAGCGTGTTCCCCCAACAATGGGCCCCGCCCTTCTCCACCGAGACTGCCCTTAGGGCCCCACCTCCAGCCTTACCTTCTTGGGCTTCTTAGGCATTTTTATGTAGATACTAGAATATGATTCAACACATAGTGACTATCAGATCAATAATTATTTTCTGAGCAAAGAATAAATCACATTGGATTAAGTTGTGATTAATGAGTTAGCACTACTGAATAAATAGTAATCCATGTTTATTCTAATAACATAAAGTAGGCTTATAAAGTGGAGAAGGCGATGGCACCCCACTCCAGTACTCTTGCCTGGAAAATCCCATGGATGGAGGAGCCTGGTGGGCTGCAGTCCATGGGGTCGCGAAGAGTCTGACACGACTGAGCGACTTCACTTTCACTTTTCACTTTCATGCACTGGAGAAGGAAATGGCAACCCACTCCAGTGTTCTTGCCTGGAGAATCCCAGGGAAGGGGGAGCCTGGTGGGCTTCCGTCTATGGGGTCGCACAGAGTCGGACACGACTGAAGTGACGCAGCAGCAGCAGCAGCCGGCTTATAAAGTACCAGACACTGTGCTAAGTGATGGAGATGAAATCACGGATATAATACAATCTGTGCAGTCTGGAGTCAGTTAATGGATATGATCTCCTTTCTACAGAGTTTTGTCTTAGTAGCTCAGTGTTTAACGGCATGGGTTTTAGTGGGTCCAAGCCCCAACTCTTCTATTTACCAAGAGGGTGATCAGTGAGCAGATTCTAAATTATACCTGCTTCAGTCTCTTTGTAAAAATAGACGTTAGTTAATGCCTACCTTATGGGCTTTCCTGGTGGCTCAGCTCATAAAGAAACTGCCTGCAATACAGGAGATTTGGGTTCCTCCCTGACTTGGGAAAATCTTCTGGAGAAGGGAATGGTTACCTGCTCCAGTATTCTTGTCTGGAGAATTCCATGGACAGAGGAGCCTGGCGGGAGACAGCCCATGGGGTTGCAGAGTTGGACAGGACTGAATGACTAACACTACAGGCTAATGCCTACTTTATAGGGCAGTTGTAATGTTTAAATGAAATGATGCACTTTAAAAGTGCTTAATGTACTTCATGACAAAGGTTAAGTGTTAAAAGTATTAATTATTATAATTTAAAAAATCTGATAACCATTTGAAAGTGTATCCACTGCAATCTTTTCTCTGTCTACTTTTTTAATTTGAGTTAGAGAGGGAAGGTATATTAATTTGATTTTTCTATGAACAAAATTGACAAGCAGAAAAATGCAAAGTGTAATAGGATAAATCACATATTATTATCTGAAAGGTATGATAGCATGGTGGCAACAGAACTAGATCAAAGTGGGAAATATGTGGGTGTGGGGGGGAAACCTCTTCATGCTGCTGACCAGTTAGTAATCTTGGAAAGATTGAAATTCCCAAGTCTTTTTTTTTTTTTCTCACTTTAAAATAAGGAAAGTGGACTAAAGAACAGATAAAATTTTAAGATTTTAAATTTGTCTCATGATAAAACATAGCTCATCAAAATTTTTTGAAAATGTTATCTTCTCATATTTTTTACTGTATTGATTTCACAAAATTCACATATACAAACACACACATAGTTTAATTTTTAGAGATCTTACAAGAGCTTAAACTTCTGACTACCCAAGAGGCTTTCCTTGACATTAGTAACAACATATAGGGATATTGAGAAATGGCCTTTTGAATTGCTGATTCAAAATAATTGTTGTTGTTTTGTTAGTTACTCAATTGTGTTTGACTCTTTGCACCAGGCTCCTCAGTTCATGGGGTTCTCCAGACAAGAATCCTGGAGTGGGTTGCCATTTCCTTCTCCAGGGGATCTTCTGGACCCAGAGATCAAACTCAGGTCGCCTGTATTACATGCAGATTCTTTACCACCGAGCCATGAAGGAATCCAATTCAAAATAATAAGTACGCAAATAATGTTCTGTGTTACTTATATTATTTATTGAGATGAACCCACTTTAAGACCTTCCTAAAATGTTACCTTCTCCATGAGGCATTCACTGATTTTATCAATCATCAATGACTTACTTTTCCTTGTTCTATGCTTTTATTACTTTTTTTCCCATTACTTTGGATCATACTGGTCTTCTTTGGTATTTGTTAGGGCTGTTTGAATTGATATCTTATCTTTCCTGCTGCACTGTCTGCTCCTTGGAGAAAGAAACTATGTGTTTGTGTGTATATAATATTATATGTATGTGTTTCTGTATTGTGCCAGCATAGTTAGGCTAAATAGATGAACCAACATGCCAGAAACAAATCACGAAAACCTGGCTTGATTTTTCTAGTTTGAAATGAGTCACAAGCTTCTCTTCCAGTTTGTATATGTTAGCATTTTTCTTTTTTTTTTAATCCTGGTGAGTTAAAAATATATCTGTGGATGAGAAACTATATGAACTGCCCATGATTTCATCTTTAAAAAGGAAATGCCTTTCACGGTTGTATTCAATATCATCTGACTGAGAAACAGAAAGGACTCATTGAACATTTGCTCAGAAACTGCCTGGAAAACCATAAGAGAGAAATAACTTACATTATTATAACACAGTAACAAAGGGAGTAGAAAGAAACTAATGTTAGAATCTATTAAAAAGTACCTTGATTTGGAAAATAAATGCAACTGAAAAAAATTGGAAGTTACCAATTAATGTATGTAAGGATCTTAAGATGAATGATACATTAATGTTTTTCTTGTAACAGACAACTTCATTTATTAATCTGTTTTAAAATATTTAAGTTCTTTCAAGGTATCAGCTACTAAGAGTCTAGATGCTAGGGAGAGCAAGACAATACATTCTCCTTATTATTATAGAGGATAATATAACGTCTTCAGAGCTTATAGTATCATGAGATGGCCTTTTTAAGATCATCAGCACTAACTCATCTATTTGTTAAAAAAAAAAAAAAAACACGTTGGGCACCAACCATGTTTGGGGATCTATGAGAACACTAGGAATAAACAAAACAGACATGGTTCCTTACCCCAGGGGACTTACAGTGTAGAGAGGAAAATAGATAATCAACAAGTAAATAAATGATAAATAAAAATTAGAAGTGCAAGGAAAGAAACACAAATCCATGATTTTGATTTAAAAAGTGAACAGGAGTTGCATTAAATATAGTGCACTGTCATGGAAAATGTCTCAGAGCAGATAAGATGGAAGTAAGCCCCGAGGGATACATCAGAATGTTAGCGGGGGGCAACAGATAGATGCTGGGGTTGCTTTTATTTGCCTCTCCTGCACTCTTGGCACACTTCTCCATGCTGTTATCTCTGTATTTATCTGATTCCCATATTTCACTATCTGCTACTGAACCATCTTGTCCTGTCTTCAGCTACAACTTCAGGTCCCAGTTCTGTGACTCCCTGGTTTTCAGCATTATTTGCAATAATTTGGTAAAAGACACTCTGTACAGAGTGTGTACAGGGTCTATGACCCCATGGAACTATGTTGGTTGGACCTCTCTCCTCCATGTAGAGGGAAGGATTTGGGCATGACTCCAGGATAAATCCTAAACCATGAAATATTTGGACTACTTTTCTTGAAACAATTATCCTTATATATGTAAATATCCCATCTTTTAACAGGCTTCTGTTAAAACTAGAATCACATTGCTAACTGGGCAGAATTTGCATTTTTGGTTGAGGACAGAAAGTACAAATATTCTATTTACTCAGAAGAAACCAATATAGTTTAGACATGAGCATATGATAAAGGTGACTTATTTTTGTGAAAATTAAGGAATCTAGCCAACTCTTGGTAGCTTTGTCTTCCATAGTTGGTTGGAGGTGACTATGGGGGTACTCTCAGTAGAAGTCAGATTTTTTTTCTCAAAGTTTTAAATCTGCACAGGTACATAAACAAGTGATCCATGATGGCTTTAATGTCATAGCATGAATATTTAAAATGGATAACCAGTAAGAACCTACTGTGTAGCACAGGGAACTATGCTCAATGTTATGTGGCAGCCTGGATAGGAGGGGAGTTTGGGGGAGAGTAGATACATGAATATGTATGGCTGAATCCCTTTGCTGTTCACCTGAGATTATCACAACATTGTTTGTTAATTGGCTATACCCCAATACAAAATAAAAACTTGTAAAAAGATAATATGTCATGAGTTTAATGGCTTAAGTCTAGAATATTCCTTTGCTCCTGAGAATATCAACTTTTTCATAACATACCTTCTTAGTGATAACTTGGTTGTAGGTCAAGGGAATAAATAAATGGTTAAGTATCCATGGGGTTGCAAAGAGTTGGACACAACTGAACGACTAAGCACAGCACAACACAGCTTCAATCCTGGCTTTGCACCTATGAGCTGTGTGATTCTAGGCAACTCAGTTTCTCTCTCTACCCCTTAGGTTCATAATTTTCAAATGAGAACAAACTTGTGAAGATCGTGGAAGGGAGAAAATGAAATATTATATCTTATCAGGGCAGGCTTAGAGTATGCCACAGGTATTTGTTGAATGACTTGGTGAATCAGTGAACAATGTTAGTTTCTGAATCAATAAGCTATTGTGGTGTAATAAACTACTCTAAAGCTTAGTGGTTTAAAACAAACATTTATTTACCTAATGCTATTTCTTCTTAGAAATTTAAACTGAGCTCAGTGAGCAGTTTTTCTGGTCTTGCCTGGGTTTGCTTATGAACTTTGGGTCAGCTGTGGATCAAGGACGTGCTGTGAGTGGCTTTGTTGGTCTTGATTGGGCTTTCACATCTTGGGATAGGAGTTGGGATGACTTTTCACTCTGTCACTTGGTCTCTCATCTTCAAGCAGGCTTATTCAGGCTTCTTCTTAGGGAGTGTCAGGTTTTCAGGACAGAAGCAGCAGTATGCAAGGCTGTCTAGAGGGCAATGCTCAACACTGCCCGCAGTGACTTCTGCACCATTATATTGGCCAAAGTGCATTACAGGGCCACCCAGATAGAAGCAGTGAAGGAACAGATTCCACTTCTTGATGACAGCAATTTTAAACAGGATAAATATAGGGAAGGTAATATTGTAGTCATTAAAAAAAAAGAGATTAGGTACACCTGTCAAAATAAAATTGTTACAGAATGCATACTTCAGTAAAGGGGGAAAAAATGGCCTGTTGTTATATAATGGTTAAGTATAAACCCAGTGCAATTTGGAGGACATCTGACAAATGATTTTTGTGTTAAAAAAAATGGAACTTTGGTCATTAGTTCTAACAGCGATTAGATAGCAATGTCTTTTGAGACAACTCCTAGTTTAAATCATCCATATACAGGTGTGTATGTATTCTCCCAGGAAGTTATAGATAATCAAACAATATTTAAAAAGAAATGGAGAAAATGAAGAGGCAGGCAATTCTTAAAACAGAGGTAAATGGGATGTCCTCCACGCTCTTGCCTTCCACCAAGGGAGTCATTAGCAGCCTTGCCATTGGTAACTCCAGAAAGGATTCATGAGTAAAAAACAAAACAAATAAGCAAAAAACTAACACACTGAAGCTAGATATATAAATAGGCAATATAGGTAACTATACTTATACTTATACCATAGCAGTATAACTATAAACATTAGAGATAGAACCTTCTTCTTGAAAAGAAACTGAGTCAGGTCAGAAAAGAAATCAATATTACTCTATGAGTCTAAACTTTTAATGAAAGTCCTCCTTTTTCTTCACCATTTTATTTGTCTTTGTTTAGTAAATCCTCAGATAATTACCCTCTTATAATCTCCTTAATAACTCCTTTTTACTATACTCAATTGGTGCCCAGTAAACTTAAGAAGGGGGCTTCCCTGGTGGCTCAGACCATAAAGAATCTGCCTGCAAAGCAGGAGAACTGGGTTTGATCCCTGGGTTGGGAAGATCCCCTGGAGAAGGGAATGGCAGCCCACTCCAGTATTCTTGCCTGGAGAATTCCATGGACAGAGGAGCCTGGTAGGCTATAGTCCATGGGGTTGCAAAGAGTTGGACGTGACTGAGCAACTAATACTGCACTACTTCACTTCAACCTTAAGAAGAGGATGGGTGTTTGCTATGATCAATGCATTCTGTTGGCAAAACTCTGTTAGCCTTTGCCCTGTTTCATTTTGTACTCCAAGGCCAAACTTGACTATTACTCTGGGGTGTCTGTCACCCTCTTCAAACAACACAAGAGAAGCCTCTACACATGGACATCACCAGATGGTCGATGCCAAAATCAGATTGATTACATTCTTTGCAGCTGAAGTTGGAGAAGCTCTATACAGTTAGGAAAAGCAAGACAGGGAGCTGACTGTGGCTCAGATCATGAACTCCTTATTGCAAAATTCAGACTTAAATCGAAGAAAATATGGAAAACCACTAGAGCATTGAGGTATGACCTAAATCAAATCCCTTACAATTATACAGTGGAAGTGACAAATAGATTCAAGGGATTAGCTCTGATAGAAAGAGTACCTGAAGAACTATGGATGAAGGTTCCTAACATTGTACAGGAGGCAGTGATCAAAACCATCCCCAAGAAAAAGAAATGCAAAAGAGTGAAACGGTTGCCTGAGGAGGCCTTACAAATAGCTGAGAAAAGAACAGAAGCAAAAGACAAAGGAGAAAAGGAAAGATATATCCATCTGAATGAAGAGTTCCAAAGAAGAGCAAGGAGATATAAGAAAGCTTTCCAAGGTGAACAATGCAGATAGAGGAACATAATATAATGGGAAAGACTAGAGGTCTCTTCAAGAAAATTAGAGATACCAAGTGGACATTTCATGGAGAGATGGGCACAATAGAGGACAGAAATGATATGGTCCTAACAGAAGCAGAAGATATTAAGAAGAGGTGGCAAGAATACACAGAAGAACTATACAAAAAAGATCTTCATGACCCAGATAACCATGATAGTGTGATCACTCACCTAGAGCCAGACATCCTGGAATGTGAAGTCAAGTGGGCCTTAAGAAACATCATTCCAAACAAAGCTAATGGAGGTGATGGAATTTCAGCTGAGCTATTTCAAATCTTAAAAGATGATGCTGTGAAAGTGCTGCACTCAATATGCCAGCAAATTTGGGAAACTCAGCAGTGGCCACAGGACTGGAAAATATCAGTTTTCATTCCAACCCAAAAGAAGGGCAATGGCAAAGAATGTTCAAACTACTGCACAATTACATGCATTTCACATGCTGGCAAGGTCATGCTCAAAATTTTCCAAGCTAGGCTTCAACAGTACATGAACCAAGAACTTCTAGATGCACAAGCTAGATTTAGAAAAAAGGCAGAGGAACCAGAGATCAAATTGCCAACATCAGTTGGATCATCGAAAAAAGCAAGGGAATTCCAGAAAAGCGTCTGCTGCTGCTGCTGCTGTTAAGTCGCTTCAGTTGTGTCCGACTCTATGAGACCCCATAGACGGCCTCCCACCAGGCTCCCCTGTCCCTGGGATTCTCCAGGCAAGAATACTGGAGTGGGTTGCCATTTCCTTCTCCAATGCGTGAAAGTGAAGTCACTCAGTTGTGTCTGACTCTTAGAGACCCCATGGACTACAGCCTACCAGGCTTCTCCATCCATGGGGTTTTCCAGGCAAGAGTACTGGAGTGGGGTGCCATTGCTTTCTCCAGAAAAGCATCTACTTCTGCTTTATTGACTATGCTAAAGCCTTTGACTGTGTGGATTACAACAAACTGTGGAAAATTCTTCAAGAGATGGGAATACCAGACCACCTTATCTGCCTTCTGAGAAACGTGTATGCAGGTCAAGAAGTAACAGTTAGAACCAGACATGAAACAATGGACTGGTTCCAAATCAGGAAAGGAGTATGTCAAAGCTGTATATTTTCACCCTGCTCATTTAACTTACATGCAGAGTACATCACAGGACATGCTGGGCTATATGAAGCACAAATTGGAATCAAGATTGCTGGGAGAAATATCGATAACCTCAGATATGCAGGTGACACCACCCTGATGGCAAAAAAGGAAGAGGAATTAAAAAGCCTCTTGATGAAGGTGAAAGAGAAGAATGAAAAGCTGAATTAAAACTCAACATTCAAAAAATGAAGATCATGGCATCTGGTCCCATCACTTCATGGCATATAGAAGGGGAAACATTGGAAACAGTGAAAGACTTTATTTTCTTGGGCTGCAGAATCACTGTGGATGGTGACTGCAGCCATGAATTTAAAAGACACTTGCTCCTTGGAAGAACAGCTATGACAAATCTAGACAGCATATTAAAAAGGATAGACATAACTTTTCTGGCAAAGATCCATGTAGGTAAAGCTATGGTTTTACCAGTAGTCATGTTTTTCCAGGATGTGAGAGTTAGACCATAAAGAAGCCTGAACACTGAAGAACTGATGCTTTTGAACTGTGGTGTTGGAGAAGACTCTTGAGGGTCCCTTGGACTGCAAGATCAAACCAGTCAATTGTAAACAAAATCAACCGTGAATATTTATTGGAGGGACTGATGCTGAAACTGAAGCTCCAATATTTTTGCCACCTGAGGGGAAGAGCCGACTCACTTGAAATGATCCTGATGCTGGGAAAGATATGAGTCGGGAGGAGAAGTGGATGACAGAGGATGAGATGGTTGGATGGCATCACTGACTCAAGGGACATGAGTTTGAGTAAGCTCTGGGAGATGGTGAAGGACAGGGAAGTGTGGCGTGCTGCAGTTCATGGGGTTGCAAAGAGTTGGACACGACTGATCAACTGAATAACGACAATAACCTTAAGAAATCTCTTTCTTAGATTAATTCATATGTTACCAAAATAAAATTAGTTTTGTCTAATAAATGCAATGTGACCCACATAAGAGAAAATGTAAAGTTGGGAGCCAGTGTGAACACCTCCAAATCCCTTGCAAGTTTCTTGAAGTCCTCTTCATCCTTCTCACACAAGCCTCCCTCTGCCCCCTCACCTTGTGCTAGTTAAATGTTCTTCTCAAACATGAAGAGAAGGGTACTTTTATTTATTTATTTTTTTGAGCACCAAAAGTTGGATTTATTGTTTCTGACAATTGCACAGCAACTTTTAGTTTGTTCATATTCTCAGCATCACAAATCTGAAATACAATTTTGCTTCTCAATTTTTGCTTCTCAATTAAAAACATATACTGTGAAAAGTGATTGATAGCTTTTAAGAATCATCATTTTATAGACTATCTTAAAAATCTTTGCCAAGTAAGATACTATCTTTACCTTTATAAATCTCTGCATCAGATGAAAAATCAAGGCATACAAATTTCATTTTGTTCTGTTTTTAAATACCATCTTTTGTTTTCCTTAAAAGATTTTTATCTATTCATTCAAAAGTATTCTGAAGTTCCACTGTCCATTTAAGACAGAATGAAAGCATTTTAGAGCATCTGAACTAAGCACTGTCTTGACTGAACCGAAACAGGAATTCAATCAGGGTCCTCGTGGGCCTCCCCGCCATGCCTTTGTGAAGATAAGGAACCTCATCTTTGTTGGTCATCACACCTGCTATGTCTAAATGTGCCCACTTAGGATGAGTCACAAATTCTTTCAGGAATGCTGCAGCTGTACATGCTCCTGCAGATCTATATTTTCCAATGTTATTAACATCAGCAAGTTGGCAATCTATAACCTGTCTTCTGTAATGTTCAAAGAGAGGCATCCTCCAGACACGGTCTCCTGTTTCAATGCTGGCCTCAAATAGTTTGTTCCACAGCCAAGAAGAGTTGGTAAAGACCCCAGTGGCACCAGATCCCAAAGCTATGTCCATGACACCTGTCAGGGTGGCGGCATTAATGATGACCTTTGGGTTAAAAGTGTGAGCATAGCAGAGCGCATCGGCCAGGATGAGTCTCCCCTCAGCATTGGTGTTATACACCTGTATGGTCTTCCCGTTCCTGGCTCTAACAACATCCCCAGGCTTGTTGGCCTTCCCACTGGGCATATTTTCACAAAGAGGAGCCAAACCTACGATGTTGATGGGCAGGTCGAGCTTGGCAGCAGCCACGATGGCTGAACAGATGGTGGCAGCTCCTCCCATGTCGGCCCTCACGAGGTCCATGTTTGCAGCAGCCTTGATGGAGATGCCACCACTGTCAAAGGTAATCCCCTTCCCAGCAAACACCAAGGGAGGTTCACTTGCATTGGGACTGCCTTTGTAGTGAATTTCCAGGAAGACTGAAGGCTCTTCGGACCCTTTGGCCACACTTAGAAATGATCCCATTTCCTGTTCCTCAATCCAAGACTTGGGTCTGATGAAGACGTCTGTTTTACTACTAGCACTTTTGAGATTCTCCTCAACAATTTCAGCACATTTGGTTGGCGTCATCTCGTTGGCAGGAGTCTCCATCAAGCGGCGTGCCAGGTTCTGCCCAGAAGCAAAGAGGACGCCTCTCTGCCAGGCCTCCTGGTCCTCGCTTCCATGGAGCTTGGCTGACACCACCACCTTCCTCTCCTGCTTCAGGTCATCATACTCATAGAGCCCAAGCACCGCTCCTTCCACAGCCGCCTGGGCATCTCTGCAGGGGTCCATCTCCATGGACGGGATCTCCAGGTCCTGAGTCTGTCTGCACCCCGCTGCAACAGCGGCTCTGATGTTTTCTTTGCCTTCATGCCAGTTCTCCTGTTCATCAATTCCAGCCGTCTTTTTGCCGAGGCCAGCCACCACCACACTGGGGAAGTCCTCATGTAGACCATAAAATGTTCGGGTTTTGCCTGCCTTCAGGGGTGGTTCAGGTATGTTCAAAATTTCTCTCAGCTTTCCAGACACCAATTTATTAAAATTCTGTTCTGCACTTATAAACTGAGGCGCATCTTCTTTTTCTTCGCTATAGATTCCTAAAACAAGGCCCTCGTCATGTCTGCAGTGGCTGGACTGGGTGGCCACAAACGCTTCACGCTCAGATGTCGGACGGCGACTCCGAAAAGAAGGGTACTTTTAAAACTGTTTCTTAATCACAGAATTAATTTTCTTAGTGCACAGAATCTACAATTTCATCTTGAATGTATAGCATTTCAGTTACACTGAGGTTTAACTGTTAAGCATCTATAGGTGTACTTAATCATAGAATCTGACCATTTCTACAGAAAGATACTTCCCAAGTACTGAATATTTGAATTAATAATGAAATCTGGGACATATTAATTTTATATATTATATAAAATAAACTGGAATAATTTTTTTTTAGATTTATTTATTAGCTGTGGTGATCTTTGTTGCTGCAAGTGGGCTTTCTGTAGTTGTGGCGAGTGGGGGCTCCTCTTCACTGCGGTACCTGATCTTCTCAGTGTGGTGGCTTCTCTTGTAGAGCACAGGCTCTAGGCATACAGGCTTCAATAGTTGCGGCCTGGGGGCTCTAGAGAGCTGGCCTAGTAGTTGCAGCACACGGGCTTAGTTGCTCTGCAGCCAGAGACCCAACCGGTATCTCTTGCATTGAAAGGTGGATTCTTAACCACTGGACCACAAGGGGAGCCAAACTGGGTTAATTTTTTAAGGAGAAAAAATTTTTCATACTGACTGCATAAAATTTAGAAACATTTGAAGAACATGGAATATTCTGAACAAAATAACAAAGATCAAAAAGAAATTGCAAAATAAAAAGCAAATTGTTGCAGAATGTTGACTTCTCTAAATTAATCCTTAAGTTTAAAGCTAAACTAATAAAAATAAGTTTAGCTCCAGTATCGTGGTGGTTGTTGCTTTTAAAACATGAAATTTATTGAGGTAAATTAAATGACTTTTACATATTTTAAATAACATCCTCATAACCTGTTAAATGGTCTTTATTATTTAAAATGGGTCCATCTGATCATGTAAAATTTCTATTTTGCTTGAAGTAATAGGTGATTATTCAATCAAAATACCATCAGTATGCTTTTAGATTCTAGAGTGTTCAAATGTAGTTGGAAATATGTTCATAAGCATTAATTACAAAACATTTTTGGGGAAAATAAAATTCTATCAAACTTCAATAGGAGCATAACTAGCATCAGTTAAATAACTGCAATTAAACTAAAAAGAAATGAATTACTTTTAGAGACACAAAACACAGCTAGATGCCCTGTTGTGGCTGTGGATGTTCAGAGGTCGGCTGCTGCTGGCAAAGCTGAATCAGACCTGCTTGTCCACTGGATTCCTGTGTCCTCACAGTATTACCCTTTTTCTCTGAGGACTTGATCTTCCAGCAGTCCTGATCCTCGCAGGCCTCTGCCCAGGACTGCATGTGAAACAGTAGGGGCAAAAGGGCCACTTGGAAAAAGCTGGAATTTAAACTGTGTTTTCACCAGTTTTGTCCATCATAACCTCTCCCTACTCTAGCTCAGTTTTCTCTTTGAGCTTTCTCTCAGTTGGCAGAACTGCCAGTCATCCTTCTTGAGGTTTGTCTTACTGGAAATAGTCTGCCCTTTCTAGAAGGAAGGCATTCTTTCTCACTCTTTCCCCAGGTCTTCTGCCATCTTCCTGGTTCAGCTGATGTTTTCACAGTTTGGGAAGTTATTCGTGTTCTTATATTTTACTTTTCACTAATCTCTCTTAGTGATCTATGAATCTCCCGTCAGAGTACCTCATGGCATTCACCATGGAGAAGGAAGTCAGTTCTCATTTTCCTGGGTTTGAGGGCACTTATCACTCTTTGAATTTCATGACCAGGTTAAGAGGGAGGCTTTTGGCTCTTTGGAGTTTGAGGAAATGTAATGTCTATTATATCTATTCTTGTAAATTCAAATATAAATTTCATATCGTACCTTAAGTTATTTCATTAATCTAGCTTGCCTCTAAATTCTGTGTGAAGCCTGGGAAGTGAGGTCTAACCACTTTCTTGTGTATGAGAACAACTCAGATAAAGCTGTTTGCAGCTTTTCCTGGAAAAACTGATTAGGCTGTCTCCTCTGAAATTGTGTTAAATCTTCACAAATAGAGTTTACCTCTTTAATAAGAGCTCATTTCGGCTCCATGGGTGATATCTTCATGAGAGATTGTTAAACTCAATCTGGAGTTCTGGGAGCCTGTGTTCTACAAGAAAGTCAGCCCAGGATTTTCCTTTCCTCCATCTCACCTGGTAGTTTTAACCCCTCCTCCACCCTTCCCTAATCACAAGAAAGTAACAATATTTAGTCTACTTCTCTCCATCATTAGAAGGTATAAGCAGAAGTTTCAGGACTTTCCTGACTCAACAGTGAGGCTTGCAGGAGGGGAGGGTGGGTAGAAGAGCTCTTATTCACCATCCTCCATTTCTTCTCCTGATTGTCATCTTCTAAATATGTGACATAAGGTCATGACTCTTCTCTTGTCTGTTTCTTGTCATTGAACATTGTGACTGCTTTCATCTTTTTTTTTTTCTTTTGGTTCATTTTCAGTTCAGTTCAGTCGCTCAGTCATGTCCGACTCTTTGCGACCCTATGAATCGCAGCGCGCCAGGCCTCCCTGTCCATCACCATCTCCCAGAATTCACTCAGACTCATATCCATCGAGTCCGTGATGCCATCCAGCCATTTCATTCTCGGTTGTCCCCTTCTCCTCCTGCCCCCAATCCCTCCCAGCATCAGAGTCTTTTCCAATAAGTCAACTCTTCGCATGAGGTGGCCAAAGTACTGGAGCTTCTGCTTTAGCATCATTCCTTCCAAAGAAATTCCAGGGCTGATCTCCTTCAGAATGGACTGGTTGGATCTCCTTGCAGTCCAAGGGACTCTCAAGAGTCTTCTCTAACACCACAGTTCAAAAGCATCAATTCTTCGGCGCTCAGCCTTCTTCATAGTCCAACTCTCACATCCATACATGACCACAGGAAAAACCATAGCCTTGACTAGACAGACCTTAGTCGGCAAAGTAATGTCTCTGCTTTCGAATATACTATCTAGGCTGGTCATAACTTTTCTTCCAAGGAGTAAGCGTCTTTTAATTTCATGGCTGCAGTCACCATCTGCAGTGATTTTGGAGCCCCAAAATATAAAGTCTGACACTGTTTCTACTGTTTCCCCATCTATTTCCCATGAAGTGATGGGACCAGATGCCATGATCTTCGTTTTCTGAATGTTGAGCTTTAAGCCAACTTTTTCACTCTCCTCTTTCACTTTCATCAAAAGGCTTTTTAGCTCTTCACTTTCTGCCATAAGGGTGGTGTCATCTGCATATCTGAGGTTATTGATATTTCTCCCGGCAATCTGGATTCCAGCTTGTGTTTCTTCCAGTCCAGCGTTTCTCATGATGTACTCTGCATATAATTTAAATAAGCAGGGTGACAATATACAGCCTTGACGTACTCCTTTTCCTATTTGGAACCAGTCTGTTGTTCCATGTCCACTTCTAACTGTTGCTTCCTGACCTGCATACAGATTTCTCAAGAGGCAGGTTAGGTGGTCTGCTACTCCCATCTCTTTCAGAATTTTCCACAGTTGATTGTGATCCACACAGTCAAAGGCTTTGGCATAGTCAATAAAGCAGAAATAGATGTTTTTATGGAACTCTCTTGCTTTTTCTATGATCCAGCAGATGTTGGCAATTTGATCTCTGGTTCCTCTGGCTTTTCTAAAACCAGCTTGAACATCAGGGAGTTCATGGTTCATGAACTGCTGAAGCCTGGCTTGGAGAATTTTGAGCATTACTTTACTAGCATGTGAGATGAGTGCAATTGTGCGTTAGTTTGAGCATTCTTTTGCATTGCCTTTCTGTGGAATTGGAATGAAAACTGACCTTTTCCAGCCCTGTGGCCATTGCTGAGTTTTCCAAATTTGCTGCCATATTGAGTGCAGCACTTTCACAGCATCATCTTTCAGACTTTGAAACAGCTCAACTGAAATTCCATCACCTCCACTAACTTTGTTCGTAGTGATGCTTTCTAAGGCCCACTTGACTTCACATTCCAAGATGTCTGGCTCTAGATTAGTGATCACATTATCATGATTATCTGGGTTGTGAAGATCTTTTGGTTCATTTTACTAATTTGTAATGTGGTGAGATTCTGTCATCATTTTATGATCTCCCATCTTTACCAAGAAGCATTAATAATAATTTGATTGTAAAGCAATTGTGCATACAGTTTGAAATGATTTAAAGAGATATATAGTATTTTAATATTATTATAACTCATATGAAACAATTTATTCATTAGTTTCCTATGACTGCATGATTTTCAATTTGAGTCATCTCCTCAGCTATACAACATGAACTAAGACCACTTGTGTTAGGTAAAGACGACCAGGTACACCAAAAAAAAAATCTCTGACAGGCTTTAATGGCAGAGCGCTCCTGGGCGGGGTTCCCGGACCCGAACAGGGCAGGTCAAGGGGATCCGCGCGGAACCATGTTGGGAGTTTGTTTATATATGCACGTTGCGAGGGATGGCTGGGTTAGCGGATGGGAGTTTGGATAGGCTGCTGGTTCGCGTCGTTGCGAGCTGATAGGTTTCTCCATGCTGCTGAGGCGGGGCGGCTTATGCAGCTGAGGTGGCGCGGTTTATGCAGCTGGGGGCGGGGCGGCTTTAGCTGGCAGAGTATGCTGTCCTTGGTCCCTGGCATCTGGGAGGCTCCCTCTGTTAGGGACTTCCCCTGCCGGCGGGGGGAGAGGAGGGGCGGCCCATCATGGCCCCCGGGGTCCGACCTTATAACTTGGTGTCCACTTCTTAATTGACATTGCTGCAGAAAGGTGATTTATAGTTCCATTTAAGCTGATATTGTAGAGGAAGAAGTGGCAACCTGTGATTTGACCCCTTTGTCCGCTGGGCTGTGTGACTGTACCTTGCAACCAGGTCCCCATCAGGAGCTTGGTTATTTATTTGCTAAAACTTGTTGAACTCTCTCAAAGCCATGTCTTGGAACAAACAAGATAACAGTGGAAAATAAAATATCTCTGAGAACCAAAAGGACTCATTTCAGTTTTAGGAACAAGAAATACTACAGAAACCTAAGTTACAGAGGGCTCACAGACTCAGCTGAAGGGTTAAACACCTCTAAACTGCTGGGCTGAGGGTACCAACCTCTCCATCTGAATCTTTAGGCCAAAAACACACAAAACCAGCTCCCAACAATGAAGCTTTTTCCATCATCACTGTTGGGGAATATTGGAAAATAATATTGCCCCACTCCCCCCCCCCCCAAAATGGGAAAATAAGCACATGGGAAACAAAAGGAATAACTTCCACCTGGATCCTTTTGCTTACTGAAGGAATCACAGAATATCATGGAAAACCAGCTGCCAGGGTCAGCAAGTTGTATAAAGTGAATACTGGTGAGATAGCTGTAGGGTCAGGCCATTCAAGATGGCTGTTCTCTTGCTCTGTGTGCATCCCCTGATTGACCAGGCTCTGCTTCACTCACACTGTAACCAAGCAGGACCCCACGTGGCCTTGAGGGGGAGGGAACGACAGGCCTTCCCCCATATCCTCTGCTTTGGTTCCTCTCTGAAGTACCTGCTGCTGCTGCTGCTAAGTCACTTCAGTCATGTCTGACTCTGTGCGACCCCATAGATGGCCTCCCACCAGGCTCCCCTGTCCCTGGGATCCTCCAGGCAAGAACACTGGAGTGGGTTGCCATTTCTTTCTCCAATGCATGAAAGTGAAAAGTGAACGTGAAGTCGCTCAGTCGTGCCTGACTCTTAGCGACGCCATGGACTTCAGCCTACCAGGCTCCTCCATCCTGGGATTTTCCAGGCAAGAGTACTGGAGCCGGTTGCCATTGCCTTCTCCCCTGAAGTACCTGGATAATAGTATCTGATGCACATTTCCTGGGTTGTTTTTGTAACAACTCCCCAGTCTCCAACAAACAGAAGACAGTGAGCTACTTGATGACCATGAGCACATAGCCCCAGGCCTCCTGCAGCCTAAGGACTGATACTGTTAAACCCTGTGACACCGCTCTGCTACCTCACCATCAGCCAATCAGAGAGTTGTGCAGAAGCTAACCATAGACCCAGCAACCCTCCCCCTTCTTCACCTGGCCTTTAAAAGTGTTATGCCAAAAACCTTCAGGGAGCTCAGGACATTTCAGGGCATGAGCCACCCATCTCTTCACAGGGCCCTGCAGTAAAATTTGTTTGCTCTAAACTCTGAAGTTTCAGTTTGTTTGGGCTCACTGTGCGTTGAGCATGTGAACTTGCATGAATAACACGACTATCCAGTTCTCTTAATTACAGGGCATCATCAGTGACTGCCTACCATGCTTGCCCCCCTCCCCCCCAGCTGCAGGTTTCCCTGGTAACTGATGAGCCATGCTGACGTCACTGGCCCCGTAAGTGGTGCATCCTCCTCTGCTCTGGGTCGTGAAGGTTCCTGCAGTCGTTAGTCCGCCACCCCCAGCCACAGTGGGGTGTAGTTCCATGACCTTTCGCTTCAGACAGGTAAGATTCCCTTCCCAGTAAACAGCTGATGTTTTTGTTGCTATTTCTGGGCTTTTTCTTTGGTCTTGAGGCTGGCAACTACAAGGCTTACGGTTCTGTGGGGTGCAGCCCAACAATTGATGAGTAAACCAGGAGGCCGAAGAGACTCCTGTGAGAGCCAAGATGTCGGGAAATAAGAACGGGGAATGGAAAGGTGCTGGGGCAGGGGGGACCCTGGCGTGGCTGTGCACTAAGGAATGGGTGCCCACAAGAGGGTCCAGATGGTCAGGGCCCGTCTGAATTGGGA
This sequence comes from Oryx dammah, assembly GCF_014754425.2. Classification (NCBI taxonomy): domain Eukaryota; kingdom Metazoa; phylum Chordata; class Mammalia; order Artiodactyla; family Bovidae; genus Oryx; species Oryx dammah. Next base: position 39,559,768 of record NW_024070204.1, on the reverse strand, counting down.
CGACCCCAAGGTGTGCGACCCTACTGAGGGCACTGAAGAAGAGGAAGAAGGCTGGGAGGAGGCCACAGAGCCCCGGTCTAGCAGGACAGAGGCGAAGAGCAGCTCCCTTCTTCAGAGCGGAGGCAGCTGACTACTGTGAGAGATGCTTATCATGATGCTGATGATATCCTATTAACCTCAGAGTCTCGTTTCTACTTTTAAAAGTAGCAGCCCTGCATTTGTGCTCATCTGACTGCACAGGGGTGGCCGCTGAATACAGACAAAATGCAGGAACCTGGATTATCTAGCAAATACTTGGGTGTTATGTGGTTGGGTAAGATGAGCATTTACAGAATTACAGACACAGGCTTTAGGGATATTAACCCAGGGGCAGGCTTGTGAATTCGAAGTGGCCAGTTAACCAGAAGAGTTTGGTTGGGGCCTGTGCCAATGACAAAATGAGTACCTTTGGTCTTCTGGTCCCAGCTATAGAAAGGGGCACAGTAATGACACTGTGTGTTGGAGCAACCGCTACATGTGGGCTAGTGTGTGACAACAGGCGGAAGGCATTACGAAAGGCCTACCTGAGTCTTTGAACAACACACTAAAACCACTCTTGGGGAGCCCATAACATGTGTGCATGATGCATGAACTCTGCTGGACCAAGGGGCCCGCTTTACCAGCCATGCACTTCAGGTTTGGGCCAACAGAAATGACACACACTGGCCTTTCCACTTGCCCTACAGTCCCACTGCTGCCGGGCTCATGGAAAGTGTAGGTAGACTACTTAAATGACAGGATGAAAACTTGCTCAGGGCCAGGAGGCTAACCAAGCCCTGTGGACTATAACTGAATGTCCAGTGTTTGCACCATGGACCCAGAGGCAACGAGGTCCTTCACTCAAGACAATAACTCACTTTGACCCTTGCCACAGGATCTAACCCCTCCGTCTCCACCCTGCCAGGGGAACAAACCATAAAATGGGCCTGAGACTGGCAGGTAAATCCCTGGTAGTTTGGGTTTGCTGCCTTTTGGGGAATAGGATCAAAAAGGGACACCTGTCTTCTACCTGGTCACACCTAAAACTACTAAAGTAATCTGGGCCCTTATGGGAGAGGTACCATTACCTTAACCTTGGCGTCTGTTGATGTGTGTGGTCTCCAGTCCTCGGCTCCAACTGTGGCAGCTGAGGCTGGACAAGTAGTGTGGCACTGCCAGCCAGGACAAAACCCCAGGCAGGGGTGGTATTGTCTCAGAATGCTGTGACTGCCTGGACTTTGCTTAATGGTCACATGTCCCCTGTATTGTGCCTGTCAAACATCTCATGTTTCATGCCTAGGCTGAGCAGAGGAAATCTGCTGAGTTCTGGGTGACAAGGGTGGTCTCACTATGAAGTGAATCTGATTGCTGGGTCAGCAGTGAGATGCTCTGGAAAGTTGACCAGGCTAATGGTACCACGTGGGGACAATTGAAAACGCCTACCTCCTTCCTGTCCTGAATGCCAGGAGTCTGGCTCCAGAATTTGCCCACCTCTTGGTGAATCACTGTTTTTAGCATACTAAGTATCTTAACTCTTGATACCCTTTAGCTGCTGTTGTTTGTATTGCATTTGTGGTATTTGGTGTCAGTGCACTTCTGTATAGCTGACCCCAGGGATATCACGGAAGAGGGGCAGACCAAGATTGCAAGGGTTGTACAGTGTATGTAGGGGTGGAGTGAATAGTCAGGCCATTTAAGATGACTGTTCTCTTGCTCTCTGTATACTCCCTCACATGACACTCCAATCCTCTTAATTATAGGGCTTAATCAGTAGCTAGACCACATAGTGAAAGTTGTGCAAGAATACTGAAGTGGGTTTCCATTCCCTTCTGCAGGGGATTGTCCCAACCCAGGGGTCAAGCCCAGGTCTCTTGCATTATAGGCAGATTTGTTTACCATTTGAGCCATCAGGGAAGCCCTCCTGCTTGCCTCGGGCCTAGTCCCTGGTTTCCCTGGTAACTGATGAGCCCACCTGCTGTCAATCTCACCTGTAAATGGTAGCCGCCTTCTCCACAGGTAGTGAGGGCTGCTGTCACATTCTGTCTGCTCCCTACCATAGGTGGTGGGTTGTCACTCCAGAACGTTCTGCTTTGGACTGGTAAGATTCTCTATCCAATGAACTGTTGATTGTCTCTGTAGCTGTTTCCAGGCTCTTCCTTTGGTCTTGAGACTGGGAAACAAGGTTTGCAGGCCTGCGGGGTGCAGCCCAGCAATACCTTATAGCTAGTTTTAGATGTGACTGAAAGACTTTATTACTGATTTTTTGGCTGTGCTGGGTCTTCACTGTTGTGCGCGCTTTTCTCTAGTTGTGGCGAGTGGGGGTTACTTTCTAGTTGTGTTGCGTGGGTTTCTCATCACAGTGGCCTCTCTTGTTGCGGAGCACAGGCTCTAGGGTATGTGGGCTTCAGTGGTTGTGGCATGTGAGCTCTAGAGCACAAGGACTTAGATGCTCCGAGGCATGTGGGATCTTCACGGATCAGGGATCAAACCCACGTCTCCTGCATTGGCAGGAGGCTTCTTTATCACCGAGCCACGAGGGAAGCCCAAATGATTTTATGACTCGACATGGGTTGTGTTTAAAGAAAAAAAAAAAATCAAAGCCTTCCTTAGGGAAGGTTAGATATGGCTGGAAGTGCCAGCCTCCAAACCCTCTGACCAGAACCGGCTACACAAATTATGAGGCCACTTGCATTAAAAACTAAACTTCAAGACAGAACAGAGCATTGACCAAGGACAGACCCTTCAGTATGTGGAGCCTTGTGCTTGTACACAGGCCACACGCTGATGAAGCTGGCCTGCCTTCTACTCCTGAATTTTTGCTCCACTGCTTTTTATCTTTTTCTAGCTTTCCTGTTTTTTGTCTTCGACGTTTAGGGTCTGTAGCTGCTTGCTGGGAATGCTGGAGATGCAGAGGTAGAGGGAGGTGCAGCGCCCCCTGGTGACATTCCTGAAACATTGCACAACCTCCTGGGAGGACTGCAGGCATCTTCTGGGTTCCCTTTTGGGCTTAGTTACAATCAGTTTTCTAACTATAGTCCAGTGTAAACAATACTTTAGGATACAAGTGAATTTAGTTATTCCAAAATTTATTCGTTTAGAGCCAAGCCTCCTCCCTGACCCTTTCTGTTGGTTAGATTTGATGGAGTCAGGGAGGGTCAGCACACAAGGCAAGGCTAAGACCACTAAGTCAGTTCACTGCAAATGAAATCCACATGGGCCATCAATCTCCCAACAAAGTTAAAAGTCAGCTTTGATTAAGGTTTTGTTCTAGATTAAGATAAGAATTAGAAATGCCTAACCTGAAACTCTGCAACAGGCTAGAGCCCTGAATAAGCTTGTGATGAGTTTTGAATATCAGACAAAAGAACATAAAAGATTGCTTTGGTTAAGACATGTGGCTGCCAAAGGATTGGCACAATCATATGTATGTTATAGAAAGATACTTCTAAAGCCACAATTTATGGAAAAAGTTGAAGCTGGGAAATTGGACAATAAAACTCTGAACTCTTGAAGACGAGATATGTAAAAGTTGAATTCTTATTCGTTTTTTCATTTTTTACTTGAAGTAGAATTGATTTATAATATTATACAACTGTGACTCAAATTCTTATACTCCATTTAAAGTTATTATAAAATATTGGCTATATTCCCTGTGCTATATAGTATATCCTTTTAGCTTATTTTACACATAGTAGTTTGTACCTCTTAATCCCCTACCCCTATCTTGCCTCTCCCCGCTTCCTTCTCCCTACTGGCAACCACTAGTTTGTTTGCTAGATCTGTGAGTCTGTTTCATGATATGCATTCATTTTGAGTTCACACACTAGTGATAACATGGAATATTTGTCTTTCTCTGACTTGTTAAGCATAACAACCTCCAGGTCTAGCCATGTTGCAAAAGGCAAAACGTCTTTCTTTTTTATGACTGAATAATACTCTGTTGTGTATATATACCACATCCTTATTCATCTATTGATGAACACGGAGGTTGCTTCCATGTCTCGACTATAGTAAATCTGCTATGAACATTGGGGGGTATGTATCTTTTTGAATTAGTGTTTTCATCTTCTTCAGATATATACCCAGGGGTGGAATTGCTGGGTCATCTGGTATTTCTATTTTAACTTTTTGAGGAAACGTCATACTGTTTTCTATAGTGGCTGTACCAATTTACATTTTCAACAACAGTGTAGGAGTGTCCCCTTTTGTAGAAATTGAATTTTGATGATGGAATTTGATGGAATGGGTATCTGGGAGTCAGAGTGGACATTTGGGGCTTAGATATTTTGTAACTTAGATTAACATAAATGCTGATGCCATTATTTGATATAGGGAGCACCAGCAAATTGTCATTAAAATTCCTACCAGGGGTGATTTTTTTGGGGGCCTCTACTCTACATAGTAAGATAGTAATAGGATACTTACCCTTTGGATTTCCATTTTCAGTCACATCTTTAGAGATCTAGTCCATTTGACTTTTGAAATTATCAAGCAAGATTAAAAGTTTATTAGAAAATAAGCTTCAGTAAAGCTAGTGAAAGTGAAAGCCTCTCAGTCGTGTCTGACTCTTTGTGACCCCATGGACTATACAGTTCATGGAATTCTCCAGGGCAGAATACTGGAGTGGGTAGCCTTTCCCTTCTCCAGAGGATCTTCCAACCCAGGGATCTAAAGTAACTATTAAAAAAAAAAAAAACAAACTAGAATATAGCTGAGATAGATGTCTTCCAAAGAGTTTCAATAAAAAGCTGTTATAATGTAAGGCATTACACTATGGATAATACCGTTACATTCTGTAGAAAACTGTCAGAATGACTGACTTCCTCAATTTGGGGTAAAATGTGTGAATTCTGCTGTAATCACATATGCATTCTAGTGGCAATGAGATTTTCTTTACAGAGGCTTTGAGGGCTCTGTAATCTCACAAGTTTAGAATAGAAAGCTGTGTAGTAACAGTATTTTTTCAAGTTTGAATTGAGAGGCAAGTTACCAGGATTTGATAACCTCTAGAAACATAAAAAATCCTTAGTGATGGTGGAGACTTTCCCCCCGCCCCTCTGTTCATCTTCCTGAGGGAGCTGCCTGAGCCTGTATTTCTGAATCTATACACTGACTAAACCCAACTTTGCTGATAAAATTTTTAAATTGTACTAACTTTTTAAAACAAAGTTTAAAAGCTTCAAAAACTAAATCTTTTGATTAATGTGGCCTGAAAACTCAATCCTGTAATGCCCGTCTAATTTCTTTTTCAAATGTCTGTAGTTATAGAAGGAATGTACTTTACTTTGTAAAGAGTCTGTGAGAAATTTATTCATGCATTTTCCCCCCATATGTGTAAGGGTGTTTTTTGGGTTGTCACAATGAGTGAGGACCTTATTTGAATTAGTATCTGGAAACCAAAGGTATATCCTATAATGCAGGGGACAGATGTATAACTGAAATCCTGGATAACTATAGGCTTCTTTGCCTTTAAAAATATTACCAGAATATGTGTAGCTGTATTCATATAAGCCTGTTGTATTGTTCACTTGGCATATACATGCTATCTCAGTATTCAGGGTTTCTTTATATCTCTCTTCTCCAGTCTCTGGATGATCCAGTTGTTATTGTGGCAGAACAAACTATCCCCAAACATAGTGATGCTCACACCAAACCTTTTAGTAAAGTTCACATAATCAGTAGATCAGGAATTTGAACAAGGCTTGGCTGAGCAATTCTTTTGCTGCTTGTATCATCAATTGAAGGTATTTCGTAGTACCCAACTGGTGGATGGGCTGGTATGAGACATACAAGATAATGTCCCTGCTCTTCTGGCTTCCTAGCAGGAGTGGTTGGGAGGCTGGGCTTAGTGGGGACTATTGTCCAGAGTGCCTACACAATGATGTCACCAGCATGGGGGCCTCAGTGTTGTCAGAGTTATGTGGTGGCTGGATTTTCCAAAAAGGTCCCAGGAGAGCTGAGAAGAAGGTGTATCACCTTTTGTGACTTAATGTTTGAAACCACACAGTATCACTTATCACAGTATCGCCACACAATGGCAGATACTATTGGTTGAAGCAGTCGCAGATTCCAAGGATGAAAACATAGAAAGCTATCTTTTAAAGGGATAAGCATGAAAAAGTTTGTGGCCATTTCATATAAACTACAGATTTCCCTGGTGGCTCCAAGGGTAAAGAATCTGCCTGTAATGCCAGAGACCTGGGTTCGATCCCTGGGTCGGGAAGATTCCCTGGAGAAGGAAATGGCAATCCACTGTTGCCTGAAGAATTCCATGAACAGAAGAGGCTGGTGGGCTACAGTCCACCAGCCCACAAAGAATCGGACATGACTGAAGGACTTACTCATTTAATATTGAGTGTCTAATATGTGCTAAATACTCTGCTGGTCTTAGGGATAATGAACATAGGAAATAAAAATGCATGCCTTCCTATTGGGTGGAAGAAACATGAAAACAGAATCAGCACAAATAACTACATAATAAAAGTAAGTGCTGGAGACTTCCCTGGAGGTCAAGTATGCAGAAGGTCTGGGTTCAATCCCTAGTCAGGGAACTAGACTTGCATGCCACAACTTAGACTTGGTGCAGCCAAATAAATAAATATATTTTTAAAAAGTACTGTGAAGAGCTAACCTGCTCTGGAGATCAAAGGAAGAACTTCCTGTAAAAAGGGTATTTCAGGAACTGAAGAATGAGCAGAATGTAGCCAAGCTGGGGAGGGAAGGAGCAGACATTCAGGCTGAAGGAGGATGGTCTGGGAAGGTACAAAGTGTTCAAGGAACAGAGAAATGCTATATGGCTGGATATTGAGAGTAAGGTGGAAGTGGCCCGTATTGTGCCTACTTTTTAAAGGATTTTGTAAATTATCACAGAATAAATTACAAGATGCTGGGAGCCAGCATGAGGAATTCCACCCGTGACAAGGTCATGCGGCAAGAGCTCTGATGGGACCTCAGGTTTTCCCCCTGGAATTTCCTGAGCATCCACCCCCCCAAAATAAGAATCTGCCTGCTTTTCCACTTTTCTAATATTCTCTGGAAAAAAGTCAACTCAGGGCTTTAGTCTTCTGCATTTGAAAGGGATGTTTCAGTTAACCCCCTCTGATTGCTCTCTAGCTTGCCTAACAGGTTCCCTGGATTTCTTACAGCTTGTGAATTGCTTGCAGCCCCCAACCGCAAGAGGCACAAAGCTTAAAAACATCTTAAAGATACATCTTAAAGAGCCTTTTCTAAAGAGTTAAAAATTATATTGGTGACGGGATTTCACTGTTGACTCAATGATTGCTGCCAGGCCTCCATATTCTTTATCTTTTAGGCACCTGGGAGGATGTTAATCAATGTAAAGGGGATATGGAAGAAGATATATAATAGTTTTGATGTTAGCAACATTAGACTTTTGAGTTAATTACTTCTTTTGTTGTATATCACTGCACTCCTCTTGTGTCCTTGCTATGTAAGAATGTAACTTTATTTAGTGCTTTCTGAGAGTGGCACCAGACTTTGGGAAGATCAACACAAATAAGTCTTCTGGTTGACAAACCCTTATCAGAAAAAAGGCTGTAAAATGTTAATTGGCCCCTTTTGCTGGAAGATGATGTAAATTACCTAAGACTTGTGTATACAATTAGATATGCAGAGAGAAAAGCCTGGTTTTGATGAGTCTGGACTGCTAATGCTGCATAACTTTGTGTTACCCATTGATCTCCATGTTTTATCAAAAGTGTAAAAGGCCTTCTGAACAATAGAGGCCGGAGCCAGTCGCTGGACTGGTTTCCCCCGTCTCTCTCTCTCTCTTTTTCCCTCCCTCTCCTCTTTGCCTTAATTTCAGCGCGGAGGCTCGCCAAGTCTACTTACTTGCCCTGGCTGTTAAGACCCGCGCGAAAGGGAGCCTAAGGCGAGGCACCCTTAAATATTCACGCGAGCGCCGGTGGCCCAACGTAGATGGTGCAAATTCCTTGTCTGGAATTTTATTGGTCTTCCGCGTAATCCAAGCTATTCAGCCCTCTTCCTCCACTTAATCTTCCTACTACACTATTTCTTCTTAATCTAATCTTATATTAATAAATAAATAAGTCTTTCCTCGCCGACTCTGTCCACCCTTCGAGTTCCCTGGATTCACCAGGGCTGGACCCCGGTAACAAGTGTTTTTTTTAATCAGGGGAGTTAGGACCTGATCAGACTTGAAGTTTTACTGTAACTTTGTTTGCTCTGAGCCCCAAGTGAAGGCAATTGTCTTAGTCATAATCAGTTTATAGCACAGCATCCATGATGCATGCTAGGCATCTTTCCTCTTCTTAGTCTTTTTAACCTTCATCTTCCCACTTCCATTTCCCTTCTTCCATCAAAGGCTGCTACTCTAAAGTGATTAATATAAATCCTCGGCAAGATATATATCATTCAAAGATATGGTGTATTTATCTATTAGGTGTGCCTTACGTTTGCATAAAGTATTATGTGTTAGCTCTTGTTCTTTTTCCCATTCAACATTTTATCCACAAAGTTTATACTTGGGGTAGTGGTTAAAAGTATTTAACCAAAAGCACTTAAAGGCATGACCTCTCAAAATTAAAATTTCTCCATTTAAACCCTGGCTACGCCACTTTTTAGCTATCTGACCTTAACGCAAATTGCGTTACCTCTCCTCTCCTTGGTGTCCACAATTAGGAATACTATAATGGAACATTGGGTTGAATAAAGGTGGGTGCAGATAAACATTACTTTGCTGACAAAAGTCTGTCTAGTCAAGGCTATGGTTTTTCCAGTAATCATGTATGGATGTGAGAGTTGGACCATAAAGAAAGCTGAGCGCCAAAGAATTGATGCTTTTGAACTGTGGTGTTGGAGAAGACTCTTGAGAGTCCCTTGGACTGCAAAGAGATCAAACCAGTCCATCCTAAAGGAATTCAGTCCTGAATATTCATTGGAAGGACTGATGCTGAAGCTCCAGTACTTTGGCCACCTGATGCGAAGAACTGACTCATTAGAAAAGACCTTGATGCTGGGAAAGATTGAAGGCAGGAGGAGAAGGGGATGACAGAGGATGAGATGGTTGGATGGCATCACTGACTCGATGGACATGAGTTTGAGCAAGCTCTAGGAATTGGTGATGGACAGGGAAGCCTGGCATGCTGATGTCCATGGGGTCGCAAAGAGTCACACACGACTGATCGACTGGACTGAACTGAGATAAACAAAGAGCCTGGCAAATAATAAATTAGCTATCATTTCCGCCCCCCCAACCCCCGCCAGAAACTTAAAATCTGAAGTAAAAGAACTGTTGAATTGACAAAATTGAATAACTTATTCCTCCAAGTTACTAGTTTGCTTGAAAATCACAAAAGGATGAAAAGAAAGAAGTTAGAGGTTCTTAGTATTATCATGGAGAAGGCAATGGCACCCCACTCCAGTACTCTTGCCTGGAAAATCCCATGGAAGGAGCAGCCTGGTGGGCTGTAGTCCATGGGGTCGCGAAGAGTTGGGCATGATTGAGCGACTTCCCTTTCACTTTTCACTTTCATGCATTGGAGAAGGAAATGGCAACCCACTCCAGTGTTCTTGCCTGGAGAATCTCAGGGACGGGGGAGCCTGGTGGGCTGCCGTCTATGGGGTCGCACAGAGTCGGACACGACTGAAGCGACTTAGCAGCAGCAGCAGTATCATTACCTGCAGTTCATTAAGGGCTTCCCAGGTGGCATCAGTGGTAAAGAACCCACCTGCCAATGCAGAAGACAGACATGGATTCCATCTCTGGGTGGAAAAGATCCCCTGGAGGAGGACATGGAAGCCTACTTCAGTATTCTTGCCTGGGGAATCCCGCGGACAGAGGAGCCCTGACGGCAGCAGTCCACAGTGTCACAGAGTCAGACACAACTGAAGCAACTTAGCACACAGTTCATGTAGTTAAATATTCACTGTTATCCTCAGTTCACTGTTTCTGACCACTGAATAGAACTGTCATATGCCTCCACCCCATCTGGCTTATGCAGTTTCTTGGTGATGGACAACACAGACTCTAATTCCCTGTTATACCATTTCTCCCTTATAAATCTATTTAAGAGTTACTCTGAGTAACACAAGTAATATTGACAAGTCACAGGATGTGTGCTGACCCAGATCCACTAACTGCTAAATTGCATCCTCTTTAGAATGGCTATAGTAGTTTATACTCTTAACTAAATGAGGCAAGAGTATGTAGGCTTGAATGGGCTTTCCTGGTGGCTCAGTGGTAATGAACTCGCTTGCCAGTGCAGGGGGTGTGGCTTGGTCCCTGGGTCAGGAGGATTCCCCTGGAGAAGGAAATGGCCACCCACTCCACTAATCTTGCCTGGGAAATCCCATGGACGGAGGAGTCTGGCGGGTTGCAGTCCATGGGTCTCACAGCGTCTTAATGACTTAGTGACTAAGCAACAACAAGTGTAGGCCTGCGCATCTTGGGACAGTTCAGGACTATCTTGAGTATCCCAGGTCTGGCACTCTCTGGGGGTGGGATGAGAGGGACGAGAAGACTTTCTCGGCCTGCTTTGAATCCTGACTTTTTGTTCTGCTCACTCCTTTTCCTTTCTGCCGCAGATGTCGGTTCCCGGTTCCCAGGGTACTCCCTAACAAATAGTTTGCATGCTAAACTTTGCTTCCTGGAGAACCTCAACCTGAGACTCTGTGCTATTTTTCAACTAAGTTTTAAAACAATTTTATATATTAAGCATTCAAATAATATAAATTTTACAACATGTCAATGAGAAGACCACCTAATTTTGTCACACTGTAGAAATAATTGGTTTTAGGAAAATACATTCTTTTCTTTCTGTTCTGCTTCCTCTCTTTTGGAAAAACTAGTTTTTCCCTGTAGCTCTATTAAAGGAAGTAAAATATTGAAGGATAGCAGATTATGCCACCCTCAATTATGCTTCTTTGGCATACAGATTATTTTGACGCTGACTATTTTGAGAAACTGCAGACACATAAGTTCTGAAACCAGTAGAAGGTACCTTCTGTAAGAGTAATTTACATTAGAAATGGAGCCTATACAAGGAAGAGAGTTATTGTTCAGTCACTCGGTTGTGTCTGTCTCTGAGACCCCATGTGCTGCAGCATACCAGGCGTCCCTGTCCATCACCATCTCCTGGAGTTTGCCCAAACTCATGTCCATTGCTTCGATGATGCCATCCAACCATCTCATCCTCTGTTGCCCCCTTGTCCTCCTGCCCTCAGTCTTTCCCAGCAACAATGTCATTTCCAATAAGTCGGTCCTTTGCAGCAGGTGGCCAAAGTATTGGAGCTTCAGCTTCAGCATCAGTCCTTCCAATGAATGTTAGGGTTGATTTCCTTGACTGGTTGGATCTCCTTGCAGTCCAAGGGACTCTCAAAAGTCTTTTCTGGCACCACAGTTCAAAAGCATCAATTCTTCAGCACTCAGCCTTCTTTATGGTCCGACTCTCACATCTGTACATGACTATTCCATTGCTTTAACTGTACGGACCTTTGTCATCAAAGTGATATCTCTGCTTTTTAATATGCGGTCTAGGTTTGTCATAGCTTTTCTTGCAAGAAGCAAGTGTCTTTAAATTTCATGACTGCAGTCACTGTCCTCAGTGATTTTGGAGCCCAAGAAAATAAAGTCTGTCACCGTTTCCATTTTTTCCCATCTATTTGTAATGAAGTGATGGGACTGGATGCCATGATCTTAGGCAAGAATATTGGATCAGGTAGCCATTCCCTTCTCCATGGTATCTTTCTGACCCAGGAATCGAACCCAGGTCTCTTGCATTGCAGGTGGATTCTCTATTGTCTGAGCCACCAGGGAAGCCCAGAGAGCTATCACCAGAGGTAACAGTCACCTGAGGTACCTACCTTCAAGGCAGGGAACATTAATTTAACAAACATTTAATTTCCACTTTTCACCTTCCCATGAATTGCCTTCTCTCTCTTTGAAATCCAGACCTTCATCACTTTCACTAGGTCAGAACTGTACATAAGCCTCAATTTTCTGGCTGCCTTTTGAGTCACACATCTTTGAAAGGCTCCTTATATAAGAACATAATTAAAAGTGTTTTTTTTTTTCCTGTTTATGACAGTTAAATTTTAAGTCAGCCACAGAACCTAGAAGGGTAGAATGGAGAAGTTTTCCTCTTTTACAATATTAATATGCTAAAACTTGATTTTCTTTTCCTTTTTTTTGAATTAACACATTGATCTTCTAAAATTTATTTTTAATTGGAGGATAGTTGCTATATAGTCTTTACAGTTTCTGATATAATCAACAATGAAGCAGCTGTAAGTATACATCTATCCTCTCCTTATTGAACCTCCTGCCCCTCTTCATAGACTGCCAAGCTGAGTTCCTTGCTATACAGCAGATTCCCACTAGCTAGCTATTTTACACAAGATAATATATATGTATTTATTCGTGCTACTCTCAATTCATCCCACACTCTCCTTCCCCCACTGTGTCCATAAATCTGTTCTCCACATGTACGTCTCTATTCCTGCTCTGAAAATAGGCTCATCAGTACCATCTTTCTAGATTCCATATATGTGCATTAATATACAATATTTGTTTTTCTCTTTATGACTTCATTCTTTTTGATAGACTCTGGTTCATCCACCTCACTGCAACTGACTCAATTTTGTTCCTTTTTATGGCTGAATTGGAGAAGGCAATGGCACCCCACTCCAGTACTCTTGCCTGGTAAGTCCCATGGATGGAGGAGCCTGGTAGGCTGCAGTCCATGGGGTCACAAGGAGTCGAACGTTGACTGAGTGACTTCACTTTCACTTTTCACTTTCATGCATTGGAGAAGGAAATGGCAACCCACTCCAGTGTTCTTGCCTGGAGAATCCCGGGGACGGGGGAGCCTGGTGGGCTTCCATCTATGGGGTCGCACAGAGTCGGACACGACTGAAGCGACTTAGCAGCAGCGTGGCTGAATAATATTCCATTGTATGTATGTACTACAACTTCTTTATCCATTCATCTGCTGATGGACATCTAGGTTGCTTCCATGTCCTGGCTATTATAAATAGTGCTGCAATGAGCATTGGGGTACATGTCTTAAAAAAAAAAACTATTTATTTTTGGCTGTGCTGGATCTTAGTTGCTGTGCGCTGGCTTTCTTTGGTTGTGGTGAGTGGGCTTCTCATTGTGGTGGCTTCTTGTGTTGCAGAGCAAAGGTTTTAGAGTGTGCAGACTCCAGTAGCTGTAGCAGACAGGCTCAGTAGTTGTGATGCATAGGCTTAGTTGTCTCTCTGCATGTGGAATCTTCCCGGACCAGGGATCAACGTGTACCCTGCAATGGCAGGTGGACTCTTAACTGCTGAATCACTAGGGAAGTCCTCGTGTGTCTTTTTGAACCATAGTTTTCTCAAAGTATATGCCCAGTAGTGGGCTTGCTGGGTCATAAGGTAGTTTTATTCTTAGTTTCTTAAGGAATCTCTATAGTGGCTGTATCAATTTATATTCCCACCAACTGTACAACAGGGTTCCCTTTTCTCTACATCCTCTCCAGCATTTATTGCTTGTAGATATTTTGATGATGGCCAGTCTGACCAGTGTGAAGTGACACCTCATTGTAGTTTTGATTTGCATTTGTCTAATAAAGAGCAGTGTTGAACATTTTTTCATGTATTTGTTGGCCATCTGTATGTGTTCTTTGGAGAAATGTTTGTTTAAGTCTTCTGCCCATTTTTTGATTGGGCTGTTTGTTTTTCTGATATTGAGTGGAGTGAATGGCTTGTATATTTTGGAAATGAATCCTTTGTCAGTTGCCTCATTTGCAATTATTTTCTCCCATTCTGGAGGTTGTCTTTTCATCTTGTTTACAGTTTCCTTAGATGTGCAAAGGCTTTTAAGTTTAATTAGGCCCCATTTGTTTATTTTTGTTTGTATTTCCATTACTCTAGGAGGTGGGGCAAAGAGAATCTTGCTGCAATTTATGTCAAAAAGTGTTCTGCATGGGTTTTATAGTTTCTGGCCTTGCATTTAGGTCCATTTTGAATTTATTTTTGTGTATGGTGTTAGGAAGTGCTCTAATTTCAGTCTTTTACATGGTTCAATCCCTGGGTAGGGAGGATCCCCTTGAGGAGGGCAAAGCAACCCACTCTAGTATTCTTGCCTGGAGAATCCCATGGACAGAGGAGCCTGGCAGGCTACAGTCCACAGCGTTGCAAAGAGCCAGACATGAGTGAAGTGCCTGAAGACAGACAGTATGCTACTTGGATGCGTAGGATATCTCCTTCTCCAAGGTTTGGAAATACAACCAACCTACCAAATACATGAAAATAAAAACAGCAACTTAGGCAAAATGAGGCGTTTAGCTTAGCTAAGTCTTACCCAGTCTCTAAACTGAAGACAACTGCTCAGTATCCAAACTGAGTCTTCCCAGTGCCTTTCAAACTGATAACCCTCACAGTGCCTAAAGTGAGCATAATCTTCCCAAGTCCTTTGAGAATAACGTAGCTACATCTTCTTGAGACCAAGTTTCAAGGATAACCTCTTCCCTCACTGAGTAAAACTTAGGATTGTCAATCAATAACATGAGATCCTGGAACCAGGATGTCTGGACTCCTCGAGGAGGCAGATGTGCACAAGAGCCCTCTGCTGATTCCAAGGCTCTGGATTCTTGTAGAATTCAGGTGAAAGGAATCTGCTTTTGTCCCTTCATTGGTTGCCATAACTGTGGACTTCAAAAACATTCACAACCTAAAAGTTAAGAATTATGTTTTATTTGGTGGGAATTTTTAGGATTTCAAGCCCTGGAGACAGCATCTCAAGTGACCCTGCTTCCCGTTCTTTTTATTTCTCTTTGTTAAAACTAGCTTCTTACTCTGCATCCATTCTTCTCCTGAATCCTTCATTCATCTTAATGATCACTATTCTGAACTATCCTGAACTCCTTGAGTGGATTGCCTATCTCCACTTCACTTAGTTCTTCTGAGGTTTATTTTATTTTTTTTACTTTACAATACTGTATTGATTTTGCCATACATTGACATGAATCCACCACGGGTGTACATGAGTTCCCAGTCCTGAATCCCCCTCCCACCACCCTCCCCATATCATCTCTCTGGGTCATCCCAGTGCGCCAGCCCCAAGCATCCTGTATCCTGTATCGAACCTGGACTGGAGATTCGTTTCTTACATGATAGTATACATGTTTCTTTGTTTGGAACATGAGGGATCTGTTCCTCTGTCACCTCACTTTGCCTAAATTGCTGTTTTTATTTTTATGTATTTGGTAGGTTGATTATGGAGGAGGAAATGGCAACCCAGTCCAGTGTTCTTGCCTGGAGAATCCCAGGAACAGAGGAGCCTGGTGGGCTGCCATCTATGGGGTTGCACAGAGTCTGACATGACTGAAGCAACTTAGCAGCAGCAGCAGCAGGTTGATTATATTTCCCAGCCTTGGGGAAGGAGACATCCTGTGCATCCAAGCAGCATACTACCCACTCGTAACCCAAGCTATATGCTCTCGAGGCTCCCCCTGTGAGGGCTGTGGGGGTCTTTGTTGTAGTGGGCTTACCATGTAGCATTCTGGCATGGTTGGTCAAGTTGATGGTCAGGCCATACCTTGTGCTGAGAATGTAGGCTGCTGATTGGTGGGACCAGGGCATGAAGCGGCTGACTGTGGAGTCTCAGGGGACCCCAAGTCTTATGCTCACTCACTGCTCGACTGAGCCAGAGTCAGAAGACTCAGGGCTGTTGCCTGCCCTCTGGTGGGTAAAGCCAAGTTCAAGAATGAGAGCCAGGTCCTGGAGTCTGGTTGCAAAACCCAGGGGCCCCAAAGCTGGTGGGGCGGACTGGTTTCTGACACAGTTTGGTTTAGGGTCAGAGTGTGCTGAAGTTTGTTGGCTTGCTAGTGGGCAGAGCCAAGGCCCAGCTAGTCTCAGGTCAGAGTCTGGTTTGCTGATGGACATGCTGGGTCTACAGGCTAGGGGATTCTGGTTTTCTTGAGTCTGGTTTCTGCCCCCTGGAGGGTGAGGCTGCTCCAGAGACCAGACCAGGCTCTCTGGAGGGCAGGGCTTGGACCCAGGGTATTCTGGGACTGGTGTCTGCCCAGTGATGGATGCAGCTATATCCCTGGTCCCTCTGGTGTGTTGCAGGGTCATGTCCCAGAGGTGGCTGTGCACTCAGGGGGTCTTACGGCAGCCTGTCTCTTGGTGAGTGGGGTTTTGAACCCACTCAGCTTGTTGCTTGGCCTTAGGCATCCAAGTACTGGCCAATTTTCCATGAATAAAGTCTTAGTCGCTCAGACTTGTCTGACTCTTTGTGACCTCATGGACTGTAGCCCACCAGGTTCCTCTGTCCATGGGGATTCTCCAGGCAAGAATACTGGAGTGGGTTGCCATTTCCTTCTCCGGCGTATCTTCCCAACCCAGGGATCGAACCCAGGTCTCCTGCGTTGCAAGCAGATTCTTTACTGTCTGAGCCAGCAGGGAAGCCCCGGTGTCATCAAAGATACTGGGCCCTAATTTTCTTTTATTGTAATGTGCTTGTCTGGTTTTGGTATGAGAGTGATGGTGGCTTTATAGAATGTTTCTGGGAGTGTGCCCTCCTCTTCAATTTTTTGGAATAGTTTAAACAGGATAGGTACAAGTTCTTTACATGTTTGGTAGAATTCTCCAGTGAAGCTATACAGTTCTGGACTTTTGAGGAAGTTTTAAAAATTACAGATTCTGTTTTACTTCTGGTGATCAGTCTGTTCACATTATCTCTTTCTTCTTGACTCGGTTTTGGCAGGCTGTTTCTAGAAACTTGTCCTTGTCTTCTAGGTTGTCAAACTTGTCAAAATACAGCTTCATAGTATTCTCTTATGAATTTTTAAAATTTCTGTGGTTTCAGTTGTTGCAGTTTCTCCTCTTTCTTATTTTATTTGGTTCCTCTTGCTTTTCTTCTTGGTGAGTCTGGCTAGAAGTTTGTTAATTTTTGTTTCTTTTCAAAAAACCAGTTTTATTTGATTGAAACTAGTTTTAGTTTTACTGTTCTCTTTGTTTGTTTTTTTTTTTTTTTTTAAATCTCTGTCTCCTCTCTGATCTTTATTTCCTTTGTTCTGCTGATTTTGGCTTTTGTTCTTTTCAAATTCTTTTAGGTGATAGATTGGGTTGTTTATTTGAGATCTTTCTTGTATCATTATGAACTTCCCTCTTAACAATTGCTTTTGCTTTATCCCACAGATTTTGTAGGTTGGGTTTTCATTTTTGTTTGCCTTGATATTTTCCAAAATTTTCCTTGGTTTCTTCATTGACCTATTGGTTTTTTTAGTAGCATCATGTTGTTTAGTCTCCATTTGTTTGTTATTTTACCAATTTTCTTTCTGTGGTTAATTTCTAATTCCACATTATTATGGTCAGAAAAGATGCTTTAAATAATTTCTGTCTTAAACTTGTTGTGAATTGTTTTGAAACCTGGTATATGGTCTCTTGAAGGTTACATGCAAACTTGATAACAATATGTATTCTATTGTTTTGGATGTAGGATATTATTGTAGCTATCAAGTCCAAATTGCTTATTGTATCATTTAGTATCTCTGTTGCCTTATTGATTTTTCGGATGATCTGTATATTGATATCAACGAGTATTAAGGTTTCCTACTGTTGCTGTGTTATTGTCTGTTTCTCCCTCTATATCTGTTAATATCTGTTTTATATATTTATTTATTTAGGTACACCTATATTGGATGTGGGGCTTCCCAGGTGGTTCTAGTGGTAAAGAACCCTCCTGCCAGTGCAGGAGATGTAAGAGGCCTGTTTTGATCCCTGTGTTTGGAAGATCCTGTGGAGGAGGGCATAGCAACCCACTCTAGTATTTTTTCTTGGAGATTCCCATGGACAGAAGAGCCTAGTAGTCTACAGTCCATAGTGCTACAAAGAATCGGACACAACTGAAGTGACTTAGAACACATATTGGGTGCATATATGTTAGTGAGTGTAATATCTTCTTGTGTTGATCTCTTTATTATTATATAATGCCCTTCTTTGTTTTTCTTTATGGTGTTTATTTCAGTCTTTTTTGTCTGATGTGAGTATTGCTACCCCCACTTTCTTGTTTCTATTTGCATGAAATATTTTTCCATCCTCTCTTTCAGTATGCGTGTTTACCCTGAAGTGAGTCTCTTGTAGGCATACAAGGTTCTTGTCTTTTTAAATCCGATTCGCCACTCTGTCTTTTGGTTGGAGCATTTTAGTCCATTGACTCTTTTTTTTTTTTTTTTGGCTGCAATATGTGGCATGCTGGATCCTAGTTCCCTGACCAGGGGTTGAACATGTGCCCCCTGAATTGGGAGCATGGAGTCTTAACCGCTGGACCACCAGGGAAGTCCTAGTCCATTGACATTTAAAATGATTATTGATGGGTATGTAGTTATTGTCATTTTAAACCTATTTTCCTGTTTTGTAGTTCTCCATTAACTTATTATTTTTGTCTTTCCTTTTGTGGTTTGAAAATTTTCTTTCATAGCTTGATTTTCTTTTGTAATATGCTTGAGTTCCTTTTCTTTTGGCCTTTCTGGATCTATTGTATGTTTTTGATTTGTGGTTGCCATGGATTTCAAGGATGTTGATGCATAACTATATTTACTTACTTTAAACAGATAAGTGTACAAGTTCAAACACATTAAAAGTGAAAAGTGAAATCGCTCAGTCGTGTTCGACTCTTTGTGACCATACAGACTGCAGCCTACCAGGCTCCTCCATCCATGGGATTTTCCAGGCAAGAATATTGGAGTGGGTTGCCATTTCTTTCTCCAGGGGATCTTCCCAACCCAGGGTTCGAACCTAGGTCTCCCGCATTGCAGGCAGATGCTTTACCATCTAAGCCACTAGGGAAACCCTACATTTTTATAATCCTCTCCCAAATCTCATGATTTTGATATCCTATTTTTACATCTTCATGCTTATCATTTTACTGTTAATTGTAGTCATCACTTATAAAATGTTTTCTTTTTTCAATCTATATACTGGCTTATTTAAGTGATCATGAATCCTTTTTATATTTGCTTTTCCTATTGTGATTTTCCCTTTTCCTCTAGATTCTTGCTGCTTTTTTTATTTAGAGAAGAACTTTCAATATTTCTTTTAGGAAAGGTTTAGCTTTGCTGAATTCTTTTGGTATTTATAAAGATATTTATGAAGAATTTATAAAGATAAATTCTTTACCTCTTTATATTCTAAATGATAATATTGCTGGGTAGCATATCCTAGGTTTCAGGTTTTTCCCTTTCAGGACTTTGAATATATCATGTCATTGTCTTCTGGGCTACAAATGTTCTGCAAAGAAATCAGCTGATAGCCTTATGGGAGTTTCCTTGTAATTAACTCTTTGTTTTTCTCTTGCTGTCTTTAGATTCTCTTTAACTTTATATGTTAATTATATGTCTTTGTGTGGGTCTGTTTGGGTTCATTTTATTTGGGACTCTCTGTGATTCATGTACCTGGATATCTTTTCCTTTTAGGTTTGGGAATTTTACAGTCCTAATTTCTTCAAATACATTTTAGACTCCCTTCTCTCTTCTCCTTTGGGAATCCCTATCACGCATAGGTTGGCATGTTTTATATGATCCCGTAGATATCATATGTTGCTTTCATTTTTTTCATCTGTCTTTCTGTTTGCTGTTCTGATTAGGGGATTTCCATTATTCCAGCTTCCAAATAACTTACTTGTTCTTCCGTGTCATTTAGTCTGCTCTTCTGGCACCCCACTCCAGTACTCTTGCCTGGAAAATCCCATGGATGGAGGAGCCTGGTAGGCTGCAGTCCATGGGGTTGCTGAGGATCGGACACGACTGAGTGACTTCACTTTCACTTTTCACTTTCATGCATTGGAGAAGGAAATGGCAACCCACTCCAGTGTTCTTGCCTGGAGAATCCCAGGGACGGTGGAGCCTGGTGGGCTGCCATCTATGGGGTCGCACAGAGTCGGACACGACTGAAGTGACTTAGCATAGCATAGCATCACTGTGTGTAGATTGATTTTTATCTTGGCAATTGAATTGTCTATTTTTGATTGGTTCATCTTTATGGTTTCTAGTTCCTTGTTACAGTAATCTGCATTTCTTTTGGTAGTCATTCTTGAGCATTTCTATTACCTCCTTTTTTGAACTCAGTGTCTAGTAGGCTGGTGATGTCTGTTTCATTCTTTCAGGTGATTTCTCTTATTCCTTTAATTTGGAGTAGTTTATCTGCCATTCTGGTTTACTTAAGTTTCTCTGGTTCTATGAATTTAGGAGAATTCAATTACCTACTGTGGCCTTGAAAGGGTATTTTTATGTGGTAGCATCTCTGTGTGGATTGCGTGTGTTCAATGGTTTTGGAGTGTGGGTTGATTTTGGTATGGATGCCAGCCACATCTTTCCTCAGAGTGCTGCCCATTATCCCCTTGATTAGTGTTGGTGGACTTAAAGCCTATGCAACATATGAGACCAGGTTTTCTCTCTGTGCTGTGGCTCTCTCCACCCTGTCAGGGATGGCAGTCTACCCTCCAGCTGTTGCAGTAGAAGCCCTGAAGGTTAGGTTTGATCAGGCTCCACTGCCCTTGAATGCATGCCCTGTCCCAGAAGAGGCAGTTGCTGGCACAAGTGTGGTCTATGTGTTCACAGAGGACCTTTGCACTGCCTCTGTAGGCATCCATGGTTATGCTCAGTAGCAGCCCAAGGTGGCATCCCTTTCTCTGTTGTGTTTGCACTAGATCTAGTGCAAGCCTGTGGTGTATCTCAGTTTTTTTATCCCACACTTTCTTTATCAGTTCATTTGTCAGTGGACATTTGGGTTGCTTTCATATCTTGTTTATTGTGAGTAATGAGCAAGAGGGTGCAGATGTCTCTTTGTGATCTTGTTTTCAATTCCAGAAGTAGGACTACTGGATAACATGGTAGTTTTATGTTTTTTCTAGCTCCCTTCTGGAATTGGAGCGCTTGTATTGGTATCTTGACATTAATATTAATTTTGTGATTTTCATCATGGTTAGTAAAGTATAATTCTCAAGTTTCCACATCATTAAGCTGGGAATTCTCTGCTGGCTCAGATGGTAAAGAATCTGCCTTCAGTGCAGGAGACCCAGGTTCGATCCTTGAGTCAGGAAAATTTCCTGGAGAAGGGAATGGCTGCCCACTCCAGAATTATTGTCTAGAGAATTACATGGACAGAGGAGCCTGGCAGGCTATGGTCCATGGGGTCACAAAGAGTCAGACATGACTGAGCTACTAACACAGCTAGGAGTAATAGAATTTAATTTATAGGATTGTTGGGAGGATAAAATAAGTTCATGTGTGCAAAATGTTTAGAAAAGTGTCTGGGACATAAGTGCTTAATAAATATCAGCTAGATATGCTATCTAGCCATTATGAAGAATGTCATCCATTAGATGGAATTATCAGGTTTTGTAGACTCAGTGGTGTGCTGGAGCTGATTTCAATTGTCTTATGTGGGGGAGCTGATTGTGCAATCTCTTCATGACTTTGTGTTCAGTGATGAAAGAATGATGGCTTAAAATCAGTCACATTGGGAGTACTGTATTCACAACCCACAGAAATTTGCCAATACTATGAATCTGGGCTCCCTCCCACCCCCTACCTCCCTGCACTTAGTTGTTAAACGTTTACTAGCACAATGCTGCTTATGTTTATCAGAAAAACTTTTATTTCTAGCAGGTAATTCTTTGGATTCATGGATACTCTGAAACAGTTTTCCATTTTCTTCACACTGAGTAGAATCAGAAGCTTTTCTTCTAATCAAGAAATGTTACAACCTATACTGTTTTTATTTTTAACTATTTATTCTTTTAAAGTTTTTATTTAGTTATTTAATTGGGGGAGGGGCTGTGCTGGGTCTTTGCTGTGCATGGGCTTTCTCTAGTTGTAGAGAGCAGAGGCTGTTCTCTAGTGGTGCACGGGCTTCTTATTGCAGTGGCTTCTCTTGTTGCAGAGAATGGGCTCTAGGATTAGTGGGCTCAGTTGCAATGACAGGCTTAGTTGCAGAATCTTTCCAGACTAGGGTTCAAACTCATGTATCCTGCATTAGCAAGAGGATTCTTAACTACTGGAGCACCAGGGAAGTCCTACACTATTTTCAGAATACTGGACTAGTCAGGAGGTCTATGCTTCTTTCCTGGCTCTAACACTTATCAGTCAGTTAACTCTGGGAAAATCTGTTAGATTTCCTGAGCCTTGGTTTTCTTGCCTGTAAATGTTAAAAATAATGTCTTAGTTGCTTATAGGTTTATGTTTAAATGAAGCAATACATATGAAAGTACTTTATAAAATTAAAACACTATGTAAATTATTTTTATCATATGGTACCATTTAAAGGGAAGCCTAACAGTAAAAATCTTTCCATTTTAGACTTTTGAGAAACCCACTGGGAAGGTCAAAGTGCATTACAGTTGCCTGACAAATGATTTCATCCTTGCAGAAAATACTGGTAACATCACTTAATGTCCAAAGAGCAACTGTGTAGAGATTCGTTTAAAAATGAATATAAAACTGCTTTTCAATAAATCCCTACAAAGACTGCTTCCTGGGACTATATACAAAATCTATTACCCTTGAAGTCTTCTCTGGGTGATTTTCTAATTTTTTAAAAAAATTTATTGATTTATTTTTTGGAGGCTAATTACAATATTGTATTGGTTTTGCCATACATTGACAAATCTGCCACGGGTGTACATGAGTTCCCCATCCTGAACCCTCCCTCCCAATTTCCTCCCCATCCCATCCCATCCGGGTCATCCCAGTGCACCAGCCCTGAGCACCCTGTATCATGGATCAAACCTGGATTGGCAATCCATTTCACATATGATAACATACATGTTTCAATGCCATTCTCCCAAACCATCCCACCCTCACCCTCTCCCACAGAGTCCAAAAGACTGTTCTATGCATCTGTGTCTCTTTTACTGTCTCGCATACAGGGTTATCGTTACCATCTTTCTAAATTCCATATATATGTGTTAGTATACTGTATTGGTGTTTTTCTTTTTGGCTTACTCCAGTCTGTATAATAGGCTCCATTTTCATCCACCTCATTAGAAAAATGTATTCTTTTTAATGGCTGAGTAATATTCCATTGTGTATATGTACACAGCTTTCTTATCCATTCGTCTGCTGATGGACATCTAGGTTGCTTCCATGTCTGGCTATTATAAACAATGCTGTGATGAATATTGGGGTACACGTGTCTCCTTCAATTCTGATTTCCTCGGTGTGTATGCCCAGCAGTGGGATTGCTAGGTCATTTGGCACTTCTATTTCTAGTTTTTTAAGGAATCTCCACACTGTTCTCCATAGTGGCTGGACTAGTTTGCAACAGTGTAAGAGGGTTCCCTTTTCTCCACACCCTCTCCAGCATTTATTGCTTGTAGACTTTTGGATCACAGCCATTCTGACTGGCGTGAAATGGTACCTCCTTGTGGTTTTGATTTGCATTTCTCTAATAATTTCTCTCTTTTCATATGTTTGTTAGCCATCTGTATGTCTTTTTTGGAGAAATGTCTGTTCTTTGGCCCATTTTTTGATTGGGTCATTTATTTTTCTGGAATTGAGCTGCAGGAATTGCTTGTATATTTTTGAGATTAATTCTTTGTCAGTTGCTTCATTTGCTATTATTTTCTCCCATTCTGAAGGCTGTCTTTTCACCTTGCTTATAGTTTCCTTTGTTGTGCAGAAGCTTCTAATTTTAATTAGATCCCATTTGTTTATTTTTGCTTTTATTTCCAATATTCTGGGAGGTGGGTCATAGAGGATCCTGCTGTGGTTTATGTCAGAGAGTGTTTTGCCTATGTCTTCCTCTAGGAGTTTTATAGTTTCTGGCCTTATGTTTAGATCTTTAATCCATTTTGAGTTTATTTTTGTGTATGGTGTTAGAAAGTGTTCTAGTTTCATTTTGTTGTTGTTGTTGTTGTTTTACAAGTAGGTGACCAGTTTTCCCAGCACCACTTGTTAAAGAGATTGTCTTTTCTCCATTGTATATTTTTACCTCCTTTGCCTAAGATAAGGTGACCATAGGTGCGTGGATTTCTCTCTGGGCTTTCTATTTTGTTCCATTGATGTATATTTCTGTCTTTGTGCCAGTACCATACTGTCTTGATGACTGTGGCTTTGTAGTGGAGCCTGAAGTCAGGTAGGTTGATTCCTCTAGTTCCATTCTTCTTTCTCAAGATTGCTTTGGCTATTTTGGTGGTTTTTTGCATTTCCAAACAAATTGTGAAATTATTTGATCTAGTTCTGTGAAAAATATCATTGGTAGGTAGCTTGATAGGGATTGTATTGAATCTATAGATTACTTTGGGTAGTATACTCATTTTCACTATATTGATTCTTCTGAACCATGAACACGGTATATTTCTCCATCTATTAGTGTCCTCCTTGATTTCTTTCACCAGTGTTTCATGGTTTTCTATATATAGGTCTTTTGTTTCTTTAGATAGATATATTCCTAAGTATTTTATTCTTTTTGTTGCAATGGTGAATGGAATTGTTTCCTTAATTTCTCTTTCTGTTTTCTCATTGTTAGTGTATAGGAATGCAAGGGATTTCTGTGTGTTGATTTTATATCCTGCAACTTTACTATATTCATTAATTAGCTCTAGTAATTTTCTGGTGGAGTCTTTGAGGTTTTTTATGTAGAGGATCATATCATCTGCAAACAGTGAAAATTTTACTTATTTTCCAGTGTGGATTTCTTTTATTTCTTTTTCTGCTCTGGTTGCTGTGGCCAAAACTTCCAAAACTATGCTGAATAGTAGTGGTGAGAGTGGGCACCCTTGTCTTGTTCTTGACTTTATGGGAAATGCTTTCAATTTTTCACCATTGAGGATAATGTTTGCTGTGGGTTTGTCATATATAGCTTTTATTATGTTGAGGCATGTTCCTTCTATGCCAGCTTTCTGGAGTTTTTTTTTTTTTTTAATCATAAATGGATGTTGAATTTTGTCAATGGCTTTCTCTGCATCTATTAAGATAATCATATGGTTTTTATTTTTCAATTTTTAATGTGGTGTATTACATTCATTGATTTGTGGATATTGAAGAATCCTTGTATCCCTGGGATAAAGCCCACTTGATCATGATGTATGATCTTTTTAATATGTTGTTGGATTCTGTTTGCTAGAATTTTGTTAAGGATTTTGCATCAGTGATATTGGCCTGTAGTTTTCTTTTTTTGTGCCATCTTTGTCAGGTTTTGGTATTAGGGTGATGGTGGCCTCATAGAATGAGTTTGGAAGTTTACCTTCCTCTGCAATTTTCTGGAAGAGTTTGAGTAGGATAGGTGTTAGCTCTTCTCTAAATTTTTGGTAGAATTCAGCTGTGAAGCCGTCTGGTCCTGGGCTTTTGTTTGGTAGAAGCTTTCTGATTACAGTTTCAATTTCTGTGCTTGTGATGGGTCTGTTAAGATTTTCTATTTCTTCCTGGTTCAGTTTTGGAAAGTTGTACTTTTCTAAGAATTTGTCCATTTCTTCCAAGCTTGTCCATTTTATTGGCATATAGTTGCTGATAATAGTCTCTTATGATCCTTTGTATTTCTGTGTTGTCTGTTGTGATCTCTCCATTTTCATTTCTAATTTTGTTGATTTGATTTTTCTCCCTTTGTTTCTTGATGAGTCTGGCTAATGGTTTGTCTATTTTATTTAACTTCTCAAAGAACCAGCTTTTGGCTTTGTTGATTTTTGCTATGGTTTCTTTTGTTTCCTTTGCATTTATTTCTGCCCTAATTTTTAAGATTTCTTTCCTTGTACTAACCCTGGAGTTCTTCATTTCTTCCTCCTGTTGTTTTAGATGTAGAGTTAGGTAATTTATTTGACTTTTTTCTTGTTTCTTGAGGTAAGCCTGTATTGCTATGAACCTTCCCCTTAGCACTGCTTTTACAGTGTCCCATAAGTTTTGTGTTGTTTTGTTTTCATTTTCATTCATTTCTATGCATATTTTGATTTCTGATTTCTTCTGTGACTTGTTGGTTATTCAGCAGCTTGTTGTTCAGCCTCCATATGTTGGAATTTTTAATAGTTTTTCTCCTGTAATTGATGTCTAATCTTAACTGTACTGTGGTCATAAAAGATACTTGGAATGATTTCAATTTTTTGAATTTACCAAGGCTAGATTTATGGCCCAGGATGTGATCTATCCTCGAGAAAGTTCCACGTACACTTGAGAAAAACGTGAAATTCATTGTTTTGGGGTGAAAGTCCTATAGGTATCAATTAGGTCTAACTGGTCTATTGTATCATTTAAAGTTTGTGTTTCCTTGTTAATTTTCTTTTTTGTTGATCTATCCATAGGTATGAGTGGGGGTATTAAAGTCTCCTACTATTATTGTATTATTGTTAATTTCCCCTTTCATACTTGTTAGCATTTGTCTTACATATTGTGGTGCTCCTATATTGGGTGCATATATATTTATAATTGTTATATCTTCTTCTTGGATTGATCCTTTGGTCATTATGTAGTGTCCTTCTTTGTCTCTTTTCACAGCCTTCGTTTTAAAGTCTATTTTATCTGATATGAGTATAGCTACTTCTGCTTTCTTTTGGTCTCTATTTGCATGGAATATCTTTTTCCAGCCCTTCACTTTCAGTCTGTATGTGTCCCTTGTTTCAAGGTGGGTCTCTTGTAGACAACACATATAGGGGTCTTTTGTATCCATTCAGCCAGTCTTTTTGCCTTTTGGTTGGGTCATTCAACCCATTTACAGTTATGGTAATTATTGATAAGTATGATCCTGTTGCCATTTACTTTATTGTTTTGGGTTCAAGTTTATATACCCTTTCTGTGTTTCCTGTCTAGAGAAGATCCTTTAGCATTTGTTGGAGAGCTGGTTTGGTGGTGCTGAATTCTCTCACCTTTGCTTGTCTGTAAAGCTTTTGATTTCTCCTTCATATTTGAATGAGATCCTTGGTGGGTACAGTAATATGGGCTGTAGATTATTTTCTTTCATCACTTTAAGTATGTCCTGCCATTCCCTCCTGGCCTGAAGAGTTTCTATTGAAAGATCAGCTGTTATCCTTATGGGAATCCCCTTGTATGTTATTTGTTGTTTTTCCCTTGCTGCTTTTAATATTTGTTCTTTGTGTTTGATCTTTGTTAATTTGATTAATATGTGTCTCGGGGTGTTTCACCTTGGGTTTATCCTGTTTGGGACTCTCTGGATTTCTTGGACTTGGGTGGCTATTTCCTCCCGCATTTTAGGGAAGTTTTCAACTATTATCTCCTCAAGTATTTTCTCATGGCCTTTCTTTTTGTCTTCTTCTTCTGGGACTCCTATGATTCGAATGTTGGGGCATTTAGTATTGTCCTGGAGGTCTCTGAGATTGTCCTCATTTCTTTTAATTTTTTCTTTTTTCCTCTCTGTTTCATTTATTTCTACCATTCTATCTTCTACCTCACTAATCTTATCTTCTGCCTCTGTTATTCTACTGTTGGTTCCTTCCAGAATGTTTTTTAATCTCATTTATTGCATTATTCATTATATATTGACACTTTTTTTATTTCTTCTAGGTCCTTGTTAAACATTTCTTGCATCTTTTCGATCTTTGTCTCCAGGCTATTTATCTGTAACTTCATTTTGTTTTCAAGATTTTGGATCATTTTCACCATCATTATTCAGAATTCTTTATCAGGTAGATAACCTATCTCTTCCTCTTTTGTTTGGTTTGGTGGGCATTTATTCTGTTCCTTTACCTGCTGGATATTTCTCTGCCGTTTCATCTTGTTCATATTGCTGTGTTTGGGGTGGCCTTTCTGTATTCTGGCAGTTTGTGGTTCCTCTTTATTGTGGAGGTTCCTTGCTGTGGGTGGGGTTGGACATGTGGCTTGTCAAGGTTTCCTGGTTATGGAGGCTTGTGTTGGTGTTCTGGTGGGTGAAGCTGGATTTCTTCTCTCTTGAGTGCAATGAAGTGTCCAGTAATGAGTTTTTAGATGTCAGTGAGTTTGGTGTGACTTTGGGCAGCCTGTATATTAAAGCTCAGGGCTATGTTCCTGTGTTGCTGGAGAATGTGTGTGGTATGTCTTTCTCCGAAACTTGTTGGCCCTTGGGTGGTGCTTGGTTTCAGTGTAGGTATGGAGGTGTTTGATGAGCTCCTATCGATTAATGTTCCCTTGAGTCAGGAGTTCTCTGGTGTTCTTGGGATTTGGACTTAAGCCTCCTGCCTCTGGTTTTCAGTCATATTCTTACAGTAGCCTCAAGACTCCTCCATCTATACAGCACCATTGATAAAACATCTAGGTTAATGATGTAAAGTTTCTCCACAGTGAGGGACACCTGGAGAGGTACGCAGAGTTACGTGGAGAAGAGAAGAGGGAAGAGGGAGTTAGAGGTGACCAGGAGGAGAAGAGGAGGAATCAAAAGAGGAGAGAGCAAGCTAGCCAGTAATCACTTCCCTATGTGCTCTCCACAATCTGGACCCCTCAGAGATGTTCACAGAGTTACACAGAGAAGAGAAGAGGGAGGAAGGAGAGAGAGGCAGCCAGGAGGATAAAAAGGGGAACGAAAAGGAGAGAGACAGATCCAGCCAGTAATCAGTTCCCTAAGTGTTCTCCACAGGGATTCACAGGGTTGGGTAAAGAAGAGAAAGGGGAGGGAGGAGATAGAGGTGACCTGGTGGAGAAAGAGGAGAGTTCAAAGAAGGAGAGAGCAATCCAGCCAGTATCTCGCTCCCAAGTAAAAATGGGTACTGGAGATTGCGTTCTTAAAGGTACAAAATTGATAACAAATACCAAAAAGCAAAGATTAAAAATCTAGAGTAGAGGTTAGATTCTTAAAAATACAATATTAAAGAAAAAAACAAAGTCACAAAAATTATAAAATATATACATATATGAAGTTTGCTTTAAAAAAAGGTCTTTTTTTGCAAAATAATAGTAGGTTATAAAAATGAAAATTAAAGGAGTAATAGAGGACTTAAAAATTTTTTTAAAAATTTAAAAAATGATAATAGTAAAAATATATCTAGGACTTTCTCTGGTGTTATTGTGGACAGTGTGGGGTCAGTTCATTTTCAGATAGTTCCTTGATCTGGCTTACACTTCTCAAGATCTATAGGCTTATTCCTATGTAGTTGGTGCTAACTGCAGGGTTTTAATCTATTGCAACTGTCACTTCCAAAGTGGTTCCCTCTGTTTATTTTAGCTTCTGTTTGCTGGCCTCTTCAGTGTCTAATTTCCACCCTGACATAGGGGGTGGTGGTGGTCACTATTTTTAGGCTCACTTGTTCAGTGGTGCTGTGGGGAGGGAGGAACACTGCAAACAAATATCACTGGCGTCTGTGAGGAGTGCTTCAAGTGTCTCTGCCGCACTGGGTTTGCCCCCGCTCATGGCTTGTGTGCTTTCCCAGTCTACACTGCGCAGGCTCTAGGTTGCTCTGCCAGGAACTGTCTGAGGCTGGTCCTGGGTTGAGTGCACTTCCCAGGTCAAAGCTGCTCAGGTTCAGGTTCTCGGCTACTCCACAAAGGCACAGACTTGATTGGGCCTGGGCCTGCATTTTGTGCCCTTCCCCGGTCGGAGCAGCTCAAGTGACCAGGTGCTTGGTGAGCTGTGACTTATCGCCTCCCCTATCCCAGCCACTTGGTTTTCTGGGCGTATAATAGGCACGCCCTCTTAGGTGTGCTGTGTGTCTCCTTTGGGGAGCTGATCTCTGGCTGAGACCCTCCCAGTGAGTGTTGACCATCCAGAATCCCAAGGAGTCTTGGTTAGCAAAAAAGCCTGTTTGCAGTTTGGTAGATGATGCCTCTCGGGGGCTGCGGTTGTCCCCTTCGGGCTCTGGCTGCCCTGCCTGCCTGTCTCTGGCGGGGGATGGGCCGGTCCGCAGCTGGCTAGCTCTCCTCAGTCCTTTGTTCCCTGGTGGCTTAGAGGGTAAAGCATCTGCCTGCAATGCAGGAAACCTGGCTTCAATCCCTGGGTCAGGAAGATCCCCTGAGAAGGAAATAGCAACCCACTCCAGTACTCTTGCCTGGAAAGTCCCATGGATGGAGGAGCCTGGTAGACTACAGTCCACGGGGTCAAAGAGTCGGACACGACTGAGCAAATTCACCTTCTTTCTTGTGCTGTGAGTGGGCCTAGCAGTGTCTTAGATTAGGGCTTTTTGCAGGATAGGTATCCCACAGTCTGGCTTGCTATCTCAAGTTTGTTCCCTAAGATTGCCCTTGGGGCATTCAGGCCTGGTCCTTACTCTAAGCAATGCAGCCTGAGCCTCCATGCCCAGGCCCCGCTTGCTAGTGGTGGATGCAAGCGTCTGCATTGCTTCTCTGCTGGGAGTTGCCTTAGGCACGTAATCTGTGGGTTTTAATTATTTATTTATTTTCCTCCGAGTTATGTTGCCCTCTGAGGTTCCAAGGCTTGCCACAGATTTGCCAGTGAGAGTGTTTCCTGGTGTTTGGAAACTTCTCTTTTTTTTAAGACTCCCTTCCTGGGATGGATCTCTGACCCTCCCTCTTTTGTCTCTCTTTTTATCTTTTATATATTTTCCCTACCTCCTTTTGAAGACAATGGGCTGCCTTTCTGGGTGCCTGATGTCCTCTGCCAGCATTCAGAAGTTGTTTTGTGGAATTTGCTCAGCATTCAAATGTTCTTTTGATGAATTTGTGGGCGAGAAAGTGGTCTCCCCGTCCTATTCCTCTGCCATCTTAGGACCACCCCCACCCCAGTTTTTTTTTTTTTTTTTTTTTTTTTACTCAGAAGATAAAAATAAGGTGTGAAATTGTGTTCAGGCAATAACATACACATTATTCTGTATCTATCTTCCCAGCAAAATATGCTCTTAATGAAGAGTGACTATTTCAGTGTTGTAACCCTCAGATTTCACAGTAAACTAAATGCACTGAAATCGAGAATATGTTACCGTTGCTAAATCCCATGTGTTAACTCCCCTCAGCTAGTCTTCCAGTTGAAAGAGGAAAATTTGGTCTTTTTTCCAGCAAGGAGATAGAAAGTAAATGCCACAGAGAAGACAATGAATTCTCTATGACCTCCAAGGTCTTAGAAAAATGTCATTTCATGTGTAAAAAAACATAATGAATCTGTGTTGAGAAGGATCTGTGGTTATTTTAATCATGCAGCTTCTTTGCCTTTTATTCCTTAGGAAGCTTTATTGATAAGTTTTATGGCCTCAGAGATGCTCTGTTCAGATTCACGTTTGCCTTAATTTTATTATAACTTTATTTTGTGCCAGGCTTGCTAGTTATTCTTCTGGAGCTGTTTTTCCCAAGTGTTAATATATCCAATGAAGTGTACTCCTTTACAATTATATTTTCCATTGTTGAATAAATTGGAAAATGTGTTTAAATTTAAGTAGATTTCTTCAACAGTAGTTTAAAATGTCAATTTGTACTCTGGCTTTCCCAGAGGAAAGTGTAGTATATTTTCCAGCTTTAGAGAATTGCTCATTTAAGACCAGTTAAGGGAACAGGTATGCCCTAGAGTACACGTTGGTAAACCCATTCTAGGCAGGTTGTTAGGTGAGCTAAAAACTAGAGTGTGATAAACACTATTTAGAAGTGGTTCAAAGGAGGGAGTGATCATTCAAGGCTCGAGGGAATTAGGGGGCATGCATGAAGGAAGCCTTGAGTTGGGCCATGAATAATGAGGGAAAAATTGACAGGCAGGCTTTGTAGGTGGGAGCTTTACAGGTGAAGAGGCAGGAACAAAACACAGAGAGATAGGAAAGCACAAACTCTATTCAAGGAGTGGCAAGCGTCTCTTGGTGCCTCCACAAGGGGATCTTAAATTCAAGTAAACATTCCGCAAATGGCTACATACAGTACTTGTTTCTAGTTTACTGATGAGAATGTAGGACAGGGCTGTATGAGGCTTTCTGTTTTATAGTCATAGTGGTAGCGACAGTCCATATAGCAGTCTATACAATCATTAATACAGCTGTCCTGTATTTGCTTTCCTCTCCTCTGCCAAGTGATGGGTGAGGTATAAGAGCAGGAGACTGGTAGTGGGCATATAAAGGAGTCCCCCCCAGGCTTAGAATCTCTATTTCTCGCTGGTGCCACTAGCTCTTGTTATAACTCTATAGGCAAGACTTACCCTGCATGGGATGTACTCAAGGAGTCACCATAGTTAGGTTTAAAGCATGGTTTATCTTTGAGCGTTTAGAGTTGTTCCTTATCCAGATGCAATTTACCAGTCAGGTCATTTTAACCATGAGCAATTTTACTTGTGTAACATATTTGACATAATATTCTTTGATTTCCAAGGGAACAGAGCTTAACTAAAGGTCAAACTCTTACTCTGAAGCTGTGCTGTTTCCACACAGCCCTTAAATATTAAGTTAGTAAGGAGCCTAGGCAAATGACCTTGGATTCCACCTACAGTTTGGATTCAAGT
The DNA here is from genome assembly GCF_014754425.2 of Oryx dammah. Taxonomy (NCBI): domain Eukaryota; kingdom Metazoa; phylum Chordata; class Mammalia; order Artiodactyla; family Bovidae; genus Oryx; species Oryx dammah. Next base: position 39,527,449 of record NW_024070204.1, on the reverse strand, counting down.
AACTTCTATATTGACATATATTTATTCATAATAATCTCTTATGATCCTTTGTATTTTTGTGGTGTTCATTGTAACTCTTTTTCATTTCTAATTTTATTGATTTGAGTGCTTTTTCTTTTTTCCTTGGTGAATCTGGGTCTAAAGGTTTATCAATTTTATCTTTTTGAATTAGCTTTTAGTTTCATTTTTTCTATTTTTTTCAACCCTAGTTCATTGATTTCTGCTCTGATCTTTATGATTTTTTTTCCTTCTACTAATTTTGGGTTTTGTTTGTTCTTTCTCTAGCTCCTTTAGGTGTTAGGTTAATCTGGGACTTTTCTTGTTTCCTGATGTAAGGTTTTATTGCTATAAACTTCCCCTTTACAGCTTCTTTTACTGCATCCCATAGGTTTTGAATCATTCTGTTTTCATTTTCATTTGTCTCCAGGTATATTTTTTTCCCTCTGATTTCTTCAGTGAGCTATTGGTTGTTTGGTAGCATATTGTTTAGCTTCCACATGTTTGTGTGTTTACAGTCTTTTTTTCCCCTTGTAGTTGATTTCTAATCTGCTAGTGTTGTGGTCAGAAAAGATTCTTGATATGATTTCAGTTTTCTTAAATTTACCAAGGCTTGTTTTGTGGTCTAGCATGTGATCAACTTGGAGAATGTTCCATGACACTTGAAAAGAATATATATTACTGTTCCTTTTGGATGAAATGCTTTATAAATATCAATTAAGTTCATCTGGTCTAGTGTATCCTTTAAGGTCTGTTTCCTTTATTGATTTTTCTGTCTGGATGATCTATTGATGAAAGAGGGGGCGTTAAAGTCTCCTTTTATTATTGTTACTGTTTATTTCTCCTTTTATGGCTGTTCAGTTCAGTTCAGTCGCTCAGTCGTGTCCGACTCTTTGCGACCCCATGAATTGCAGCATGCCAGGCCTCTCTGTCCATCACCAACTCCCAGAGTTCACTCAAACTCATGTTCATCCAGCCTGTGATGCCATCCAGCCATCTCATCCTCTGTCATCCCCTTCTCCTCCTGCCCCCAATCCCTCCCTTTTCCAATGAGTCAACTCTTTGCATGAGGTGGCCAAAGTATGGGAGTTTCAGCCTTAGCATCATTCCTTCCAAAGAAATCCGAGGACTGATCTCCTTCAGAATGGACTGATTGGATCTCCTTGCAGTCCAAGGGACTCTCAAGAGTCTTCTCCGTTCTTTTGTTCTCTTGTGATGACTAAATTTACTCTTGTATTTTCTCTGTGTGTGTATCTATCACAGATTTTTGTTTTGCAGTTACCATGAGGTTTTCATATAGCAGTCTATATCTATAAACAAGGTTGTTTTAAGTTGCTGTTTTTTAAAATTTCATTTTCAATATCCTACATTTGTACTCTCCTCATGACTGGTTTTGATATCATATTTATGTGTGAATGATTTTCTACCATTACTGAATGTTGGCCTTTACCAGTCAGCCTTTCCATTTGTCATTTTCTTCCTTTTAGTTGTGACCTTTCCACCTAGAGAAGTTCCTTTAGCATTTGTTGCAAAGTTGGTTTTATCTGCTGCTACTGCTGCTAAGTTGCTTCAGTTGTGTCTGACTCTGTGCAACCCCATAGATGGCAGCCCACCAGGCTCCCCTGCCCCTGGTATTCTCCAGGCAAGAACACTGGAGTGGGTTGCCATTGCCTTCTGGTGGTGCTGAATTCTATTAGCTTTTCCTTGTTTGTAAAGCTTTTGATTTCTCCATCAAATCTGAACAAGAGTCTTCTTGGTTTAGGTTCTTCCCTTTAATCATTGTAAATATATCCTGCCATTCCCTTTTGACCTTCTGTGAAGTTCTGCTGAAAAAATCAGCTGATAAACTTGTATGTTATTTGTTGCCATTCCCTTGTTGCTTTTAGTATTATCACTTTGTCTTTAATTTTTGTCAATTTGATTACTATAAGTCTATGCGTGTTCCCCCTTGGGTTTATCCTTCCTGGGAGGAGTCTTTGCTTCCTTGGCTTGGGTGACTGTTTCCTTTCCCATGTTAGGAAAGTTTCAGCTATTATTTCTTCCATTATTTCTCAGGTCCTTTCTCTCTTCTTATGGTACCCCTATATTGCTAATGTTAGTGCATTTAATATTGTCCCAGAAGTCTCTTAAGACTGTCCTCATTTCTTTTCATTCTTTTTAAAAATTCTGTTCCACAGTAGTGATTTATACCATTCTGTCTTCCAGCTCACATATACATTCTCCTGCCTTATTTATTCTGGTGTTTATTCATTCTAGTGTACTTTTAATTTTACTTATTGTATTGTTCATCTCTGTTCTTTAGTTCTTCACTAAACATTTATTGTATCTTCTTGTTCTGTGCCTTTTTTTTTTTTTTGAGATCTTGAAACATCTTTACTATCATTTCTCTGAATTCTGTTTCAGGAAGATGTCTACCTCCACTTCACTTAGCTGTTCTCCTGGGGTTTTAGCTTGTTCCTTCATCTGGGATATATTCCTCTGCCATCTTTGTCTGTTTTCATGGCTTCCATTCTGCAGGATGCAGGGTTGTAGCTCTTCTTGCTTTTGCTGATCTGCCCCCTTGTGGATGAGGCTGGTCTCAGGGGCTTGTGCTGGCTTCCTGGGGAGAGGACTGGTTTGTGTCCACTGCTGGGTGAAGCTGGGTCTTGTTCCTCCTCTGGGCAGGACCATGTCAAGGGTTGTGTTTAGTGACCAGCTGTGGGCTTAGTAAAACTTTAGGCAGCCTGCCAGCTGATGGGTGGACTGTGTTCCCACCCCGTTGGTTGTTTGGCCTGAAGTGTTCCAGCACTGGAGCGTATAGGCTGTTGGGTGGGACCAAGTCTTGGTGAGAAAATGGTGGCCTCCAGGATAGCTCATGCCAATAAGTACCCTCCACAACTATTGCTACCAGTGTCTTTGTCCCTGCAGTGAGTCACAGCCACCTGCTGCTGATTCTGTAGGAGACCCTCCAATACAAGCAAGTAGGTCTGACCCAAGGTCTTATGAAGTCACTACTTTTCCTCTTGGGTTCTCAAGACCTTGTGTGTGCTTATATGACTTTGTATGTGCCCTCCAAGAGTGGAATTTCTGTTTTCCCCAGTCCTATGGAAGTCTTGTGATCAAACCCAGTTGCCTTCAAAGCCAGATGCTCTGGGGGCACTTCCTCCCAATGCTAGACCCCTGGACTAGGGAGCCTGATGCAGGACTCAAAACTGTCACTCCTGTGGGAGAATCTCTGAAATATAATCATTTTCCTGTTTGTGGGTTGCCCACCTGGTGTGTATAGGATTTAATTTTATCCCAATTTCACTTCTCTAGGAGCTGGAACCTTCTGTGGAAGAATCTCTGCCTCATGGGCTTCCTGTTCTCAGGGTCCTACACAACCTGCCTGACTAGCTTCCCTCCCAGTCTTGACTTCTTATCAGTCTCCCATTATGACAAGGGTCTTGTCTGACAAACTGATTTCTTCTAATGTGTGAATGGTAGAGGGAGAGCTGTTTTTCCCTTCTAGGCAACAGGCTTAAGCTCTCCCCCTTCTCACAAACACACACCCCCACAAGTGTCATGCATGCTTTGATGCATCCAAAATATGGCTCTAAGAGTCCTGGAAAGCCAGCAGGATATTTCTGCACTGGGCTCTTGTTTCCTTAAAAAAAAAAAAAAAGAAGTAAGGAGCTGTCTCCTCTGCTTCTGTATTTCAGCCCAGATAAAAAATCACACACATTGCTATTGTGTTTAAGCTACTGTACTAAGTTCTCCTTACAAGGAGAAGAACTCAAGAGTATGCAGTCTGATTGAGGATGTTTTTCTGTGGTGTTTGATAACAGAAGGATACCATCACAAATCCAAGAAAATAAATTTATTAAACTTTGAAGGAAAAAAATCCACAGACATAAAGAAAGTTAAATATAAACTGCAGGACACAACTAGTCATACTAGTGAATAATGGCTTGTGTGGCCAGCAAAGTACCAAAATGACATTCGGAGACCGATTGAGGTATTTAGCTATTTTTGGCTATAGAAATGTTGTCAGCCTACTGTGAAATGGTAAGATAGTTTCCCCAAACACACAGTTTTAAGTTGAATTAGGTTCTACATAGATGAAATTGTCTATGAAACTAAATTATGTAGCTCTTAGAGAAAACCATAGCAGCAAGATAGCAGAAAACCTATTGAACATTTATTACAAGTAACATATTGAACTTTAAACACCCAATTCTAGTTTTTCTGCAAGAAAGAAGGAATTTAAAATTACCAACCATTAAGCTTATTTTCTAAAAAGGTCTGAGCTAAATGGCAAATGTGCTTTTTAAGTTAAAGCTAACCTTAAAGTTTTATTAACTTTTAAAAAATACTTAAAGTGAGAAGCATTCATGAGTGAGATGAGTCTTCTCTTCTTGACAAACCTTTTGCGGAGCAACCCCAATGCTCCTTGAATGATGTTTAATTTATTAAGGGATTGAGCAATAACTTATAAATTACTCAGACCTCTTTTTCTTCTAACTACCAGCTTTAAGGCCAATTCACTCAGAGAGGAGGTAAAAAGTGATGAAACTCATTTTACTGCTTTAAATAAATCCTATAAAAGATGTGGTGAGGAAGAAAGTTTCTGCTATGGGTTTAAATACATTTTTGAGTCATCTTTAGGGATTTAAAATTTTGGGTTTTTTTTTTTTTTTGCTTGTTTTTCATTATCACTAACAATGAGCATGTGTCTGGCTATTGGGTATGAAAGAAAAACCTACTTCTTGAACTTTTTATTCCATAATCTGGTTAACTTCACTTTGACCAGCTTCAACTTACAAAATGCTTCTTGTTCCTTTTCCTTCCTTAGATAAATATGAAATATGAGACATTGCGGTGGAGGTTCTAAGGCTTGACTCTTATGATATGCATGCACTAAGACACTTTTTTCCAGGGTACTGCAGTGATTAAGCATCCTGGTCAATAGGAATGAGCTGTAATTTCTACTTCTCTTAGTATGTAGCCCTCTGACATGAACCAAAACTTGGGTAAGAAAAGGTGTTTTTTTGTTGTTGTTCTTCTGTGGTATTTTTTGGTTCATGGTAAGTTGATTTGTGCAAACATTTAAAAGTTTTCTAAATTAACAAATATTTGTTTACAAATTCAGATAAGATGAGTACTTTCCAATAATGCAGCTAACTACAATCATTTCAGAATCACTTAAAGAGTTTTAGGAGGTATAAAAAGGGCCTTGTAAAAAACTAGTTTTTCTTCAGGTGCATTGACCAAAGCATTAAACCAGCTTTAGACTGCAGTTATTACATTCTTTAGATGGGTTGGCATGAACTACAGTACACCGTGTACAGTGTAATAGAAAATAGCCATGCTTAAAGTGTAAATTATTAAAAATATCTTTATCCATTTTATGCCAAAATAAATGTTTTACGTATCCAAACTATTTCTTGTCTTCTTACCTATAATTTTAGTTCCCAATTATTAAAAAAAAATTAGCCTATGCTATGATTTGCATTCAATCTTCCTGAACTGCAAAAGCCACCTGATTTTTCGCTTTTTCAAAAAGCATGATTAACTATACATTAAAAAACATAGCCATTCAATGCTTAGTAGCACAAAATTAACATCCACAATAACAAGACAATTACTGCCACTAAACAGTCTTTGAGATAGTTCTTTAAAATATTTACAATTCACAACAGGAATATTTATCTGATTAAGGATTCTTCTTTTTTTTTAATATTATGTTTCAACATTTCAGGAAAAGGCATTTAGAATTCATATTCCCCACCCTCAACTCATCCCCCTCCCCACAAAAAGTTTAAACATTGTTTTGGTTTAAGCATTCATGCCCCAGCCAACCCTGTGCCATTCAATGCGTAGCTCATGGGAAATCAAAGAAAAGCTACGGCATGATTTTGTTCAGTTGGTCTGTGCTCACATAGCCACATGATGAGAGAAACTCTTTGTCAGGCAAGGGTAGGGCAGTTGCATTGAGTACGAGGCCCTGTGGAGACTGTACTATATGAATGGAGGTATAATCTGGGACAGGTATCTCAGAACTTGGAACATGTTCTGCTGTCCCTGACCTCCCGGCTGTAGTGGTAAGGCTTTCTGTGGTGATGTAAATGTCTTCCTGGTTAAAGCTTGGCTCTACATGTGATTCAGCCTCGACATCAGGGGCCAGGGCAAGGTACTTTTTGGCATCTACCTCGCAGAAGTAAGCGCTGTCCACGATGAAGTTTGCTTGGCAGGGTGTCACCACTTCTGGGTGTGTGTCACACTGGGGGTTCCCAGTCTTATTCTTTTGGCCTGGGGAAAGGACCACATTCCCTGCTGGTGTAATGTCGCTTACCTGGGCATAAAAATCAATGTTTGCCAATGAACTTGGATTGCTGAGCTGTGTATGGACAGCTTGATGAGTTGACTCAGTTCCACCAATAGGAAGTGGTCTTGGTTTGTTTTCCTCTACTAGGATAACACTGGGCTGCTGGCTAGCAGGGGCAGCATCATTAGAAGGTGAGTTATTTTGATTCTTCTGATCAAGGCACAAGATATCTGCTTCCCCTTTTAACCTTTGTGGCTGAGCAGCCTCTGAGGTACCATCGCACATGTCACTGACATGGAAATCAGTCTCCAGAATGTCAGGTTCATAACAGCTGGTACGCCCAGAGTCGTCATCCTTTGCCCCAAAGATATTGAGTGATTTTTCATGGTCATTGCTTAGAAGTCTGTCTGTGTCTGACCCTTCAGTCTTCTCATCAGGGTCATCAATATCTAGTTCAATAAATTCAACCCAAGAGTCATCATTGTAGAATTCGTGTTTATAGTTGTCATGAATGGCTAAGATTGTATTCACCTCTTCTAATTTTCCTTCCTATAAAATAGAAAAAGAAGATCTATGAAAATAAACTCACAACAATTGATTTAACAAATATTGAGTCTAATCAGTAACAAAATCATGTAACAAACCATATAACAAATACATTAGTGAAGAACTTTTCTTTTTTAAAATTATTTTCCATTATGGTTCATCAGAGGATACTGAACATAGTTCTCTGTGCTATACAGAAGGACCTTGTTTATCCATTCCATATGTAATAGCTTATATCTGCTCACCCCAGCATCACACCATCCCTCCTCCAACCCTCTCCCCCTTGGCAATCGTGAGTCTGTTCTCTATGTCTGTGAGTCTGTTTTTGTTCATAGATTCATTAGTATCATATTTTAGATTCCACATATAAGTGGTATCATATGGTATATGTCTTTCTCTTTATGATTTACTTCACTTAGTATGATAATCTCTAGTTGCATCCTTGCTGCTACAAATAGCATTATTTCATTCTTTTTTAAATGACTGAGCAGTATTCCATTGTATATATGTCCCACATCTTTATTCATTCATCTGTTGATGGACATTTAGGTTGTTTCCCAGTCTTGGCTATTGTCAATAGTGATTCTATGAACACAGGGGTGCATGCATCTTCTTGGATTAGAGTTTTGTCTGGATATATGTCTAGAAGTGGGACTGTTGGATCACTGTTGTTATTCAGTCGCCAGTTGTATCTGACTCTCTGCGACCCCATAGACCACAGCACGCCAGGCCTCCCTGTCCCTCTCCATCTTCCAAAGTTTGCCCAAGTTAATGTCCATTGCATCAGTGATGCCATTCAGCCATCTTATCTCTGATGCCCTCTTTTCCTTCTTCCCTCAATCTTTCCCAGCATCAGGGACTTTTTTGATCAGTTGGCTGTTGTCATCAGATGAACAAAATACTGCTGCTTCAGCATCAGTCCTTCCAATGAGTATTCAGGATTGATCTCCCTTAAGATTGACTGGTTTGATCTCCTTGCTGTACAGGGGATTTTCAGGAGCCTTCTCCATCACCACAGTTTGAAGGCATCAGTTCTTTGGTGCTCTGCCTTCTTTACAGTCCATCTCTCACAACTGTATGTGACCACTGGGAAGACCATAGCTTTGACTATACAGACCTTTGTCGGCAGAGTAATGTCTCCACTTTTCATCACATTGTCTAGCTTTGTCATAGCTTTCCTGCCAACAAAAAGCTTGAATCATATGGTAATTCTTTAGTTTTCTGAGAAATCTCCATACTATAAATATTTTCCATAGTGGCTGTACCAACTTACATTCCAACAGTGTAGGAGGGTTCCCTTTTGTTCACATCCTCTCCAGCATCTGTTATTTGTAGTTTTAATGATGGCCATTCTGATTGGTGTGAGGTGGTACCTCATTGTAGTTTTGATTTGTACTTCTCTAATAATTAGCAATGTTTAACATCTTTTTATGTGCCTATTGGCCATTTGTATTTCTTCTTTGAAGAAATGTCTGTTTAGGTCTTCTGCCCAGTTTTCAATTGGGTTTTTATTATTGTTGTTGAGTTGTATGAGCTGTTTTCATATTTTGGAAACGAAGCCCTTGTCGGTCTCATTATTTGCAAATACATTCTCCCATTATGTAGGTTCTTTTCCTTTATGGTTCCTTTTGCTGTGCAAAAGCCTGTAAGTTTGATTAAGTCCCATTTGTTTATTTTTGCTTTTATTTCTATTGCCTTGGGAAACTGACCTAAGAATACATTGATATGATTTATGTCAGAGAATGTTTTGCCTATGATCTCTTCTAGGAGCTTCATGGTATGTATGTGTTAGTTGCTCAGTCGTGTGCAACTCTTTGTGACCCCATGGACTATAGCCTAGGAGGCTCCTCTGTCCATGGGGATTCTACAGGCAAGAATACTGGAATGGGTTCCCATGCCCTTCTCCAGGGGATCCTCCCAACCCAGGGACTGAACCCAGGTCTCCTGTATTACAAGTAGATTTTTTTACTGTCTGAGCTACCAGGGAAGCCCTGATGGTAAAATGCCTTATATTTAAGTCATCTGCATGTAACAGTTGGCCTCTTCCCTTCCAACTTGGATAAATTTTCTTTTTCTTATCTGATTTCTGTGGCTAGGACTTCCAATACTATGTTAAATAGAAGAAGTGAGAGTGGGTATCCTGGGCCTGTTCTAGATTTTAGCATGAAGGCTTTCAGCTTTTCACCATTGGCTATTACATTGTGTGTGGGTTTGTCATTTGGCTTTTATTATGTTGCAATATGTTCCCTTTATACCCACTTTGGTAAGAGTTTTATCATGAATGGATGTGAAATTTTGGCAGATGGTCTTTTTTCTTGAGATGATCATGTGATTTTGTCTTTTGTCTGTGTATCACATTGACTTGTGTGTGTTGAACATCCTTGTGAACTTGGAATGACTCTTGGTTGTAGTATATGATCTTTTTTTTGTTATTGCTTTTGGATTTGGTCTGCTAATATTTTGCTGAGAATTTTTGCATCTATATTCCTCAAAGATATTGGCCTGTAATTTTCTTCTTTGGTGGTGTCTTTGTCTGGTTTTGGTATCAGGGTGGTTTCATAGAATGTTGTTGGAACTCCTCTTCAATTTTTTGGAAGCATTTGAGAAGGATCAGTGTTATTTCTTCTTTGTATGTTTGGTAGAATTCACCTGTGAAGCCATCTGGTCCTGGACTTTTCTTAATAGGCAGTTTTAAAATTACATATTCCATTTTACTTCTAGTGATTGGTCTTTTTAAATTATCTATTTCTTGATTCAACTTTGGTGGGCTGTGATTCAAATCTGGTGGGTATGTTTCTGAAAACTTGTCCATTTCTTCTAGGTTGTCAAATTTGATGGTGTATAATTGTTTATAGCATTCCCTATGGTCTCTGTTATTATTGTGGTATCAGTTTTTATGTCTCCTTTCTCATTTCTTGTTTTGTTTGGGTTCTCTCTCTTCTTCTTGGTGAGCCTGGCCAGAGGTTTATCAATCTTGTTTACCTTTTCAAAGAATGAACTTTTGGTTTTATTGATTTTTTTTCTATTTTTTAATCACTATTTTATTTCCTCTTTGATCTTGATTATTTCCTTCCTTTTGCTGATTTTATGTTTTGTTTGTTTTCTACTTCAAGTGGTAGATTAGGTTTTTTTCTTGTTTTGATGAGGAAGGCCTATATAGCTATGAATTTCCCTCTAAGAATGGCTTTGCTACATCTCAAAGATTTTGTATGGTTGTATTTTCATTGTCATCTTTCTCAAGGTAGTTTTAAATTTACCTTCATCATTGACTCATTGGTTTTTTAGTAGCATATTGATTTGTGATCATTTTTATTTCATTTCTTTTTCTGTGGTTGACTTTTAGTTTCATGCCATTGTGGTCAGAAAAGATGCTTGAGATAATTTCTATATTCTTTGTTGAGGCCTGTTTTTGTGCCCCAGTATGTGGTCAATCCTAGAGAATATTTCATGTGCATTTAAAGAATGTATATTCTGTTTTTTATGGATATAATGTCCTGAAAATATCAATGAGGTCTAACTGTTCTATCATGTCATTTATGATCCCTGTTGCCTTGATTTCTGTCTAGGAGATCTGTCCACTGATGTGAGTAGGGTGTTAAAGGTCTCGTACTATTACTGTATTCCTGTTGGTTTCTCCCTTTATATCTGTTAGGATCTGCTTTATGTATTTGGGTGCTGCAACATATATGTTGACGAGTATAAAGTTCTTTTCTTGTATTGATCTTTTATCTTTATATAGTGTCCTTCTTTATCTTTTTTATGGCCTTTATTTTAAGGTATGTTTTGTCTGACATGTGTATTGTGATTCCCACTTTGTCATTTCCATTTGCATGAAATCTTCTCTCATCACCTTTCAATCTGTGTGTCCTTTGCTCTAAACTGGGTCTCCTGTAGGCAAGATAATGTAGGCTCTCATTTTTTCACACAGTCTGCCATTCTGTGTATTTTGATTGGGATGTTTCGTCCACTGACATTTAAGGTAATTATTAATTGATACATATTTATTACTATTTTAAGTCATGCTTTCCCATTGATTTTTAAATTTCTTCCTTGTCCCCCTCCTTTTTTTTGTGGTTTGAATTATTTTTGTATTATGTTCTTTTTAGTTTTTGCGAATCTGTTGTATGTTTTTAATTTGTGGTTACTTTGTTTTTTCAAGTATGTATATACCCTATTATATTCTACCTGCCTTAGACTAGTAGTCATACAGGCTCAAACACATTCAGGGAAATGACTAAAAAATTTTACATTTTTGTACTCTTTTCTCCAGGATTTTGATGTCCTCTTACATCTTCATGTTCATCCTTTTGCTGTTCATTTTGGTTATCATCACTTTCATAGACATTTTTAAAAAATCTGTATACTGGCTTATTTAGGTGATTTACTTTCTAACTGTGATTTCCTCTTCTCTATATATTCTTACTTCTTTTATACTTAGAGAAGGCCTTTCAATATTTCCTTTGTATGTGTGTACGCTCAGTCATGTCTGACTCTTTGTGATCCATGGACTATAGCCCGCTAGGCTCCTCTATCCATGGAATTTTCCAGGCAAGAATACTGGAGTGGTTTGCCATTTCCTTCTCCAGGTGTCTACCCATCCCAGGGATTGAACCTACATCTCTTGCATTGACTGGTGGGTTCTTTACTAGCTGAGCCACCAGGGAAGCCCTTTAGGTAGGGAAGTCCGTTCAGTTCAGTTGCTCAGTTGTGTCCAACTCTTTGTGACCCCATGGACTGCAGCATGCCAGGCTTCCCTGACCATCACCAACACCTGGAGTTTACTCAAACTCATGTTCAGTGAGTTGGTGATGCCATCCAACCATCCCATCCTCTGTTGTCCCCTTCTCCTCCTGCCTTCAATCTTTCCCAGCAACAGGGTCTTTTCCAATGAGTCAGTTCTCTGCATCAGGTGGCCAAAGTAATGGAGTTTCAGCTTCAGCACCAGTCCTTAAAATGAATATTCAGGAATGATTTCTTTAGGATTGACAGGTTTGCTCTCCTTGCAGTCCAAGGGACTCTCAAGAGTCTTCTCCAAAACCACAGTTCAAAAGCATCAATTCTTTGGCACTCAGCTTTCTTCACAGTCCAACTCTCACATCCATACATGACTATTAGAAAAACCATAGCTTTGAGTAGATGGGCCTTTGTTGGCAAAGTAATGTCTCTGCTTTTTAACATGCTGTCTAGGTTGGTCATAGCTTTTCGTCCAAGGAGCAAACGTCTTTTAATTTCATGGCTGCAGTCACCATCTGCAGTGATTCTGGAGCCCCTAAAAGGTAAAGTCCCTCACTGTTTCCATTGTTTCCCCACCTATTTGCCAGGAAGTTATGGGACCAGATGCCATGATCTTAGTTTTCTGAATGTTGAGTTTTAAGCCAACTTTTTCACTCTCCCCTCACTTTCATCAAGAGGCTCTTTAGTTCTTCTTCACTCTCTGCCATAAGGGTGGTATCATCTGCATATCTGAGGTTATTGATATTTCTCCTGGCAATCTTGATCCCAGCTTGTGCTTCATCCAGCCCAGCATTTCTCATGATATATTCTGCATATAAGTTAAATAAGCAGGGTGACAATATACAGCCTTGAGGTACTCCTTTTCCTATTTGGAACCAGTCTGTTGTTCCATGTCCAGTTCTAAGTGTTGCTTCCAGACCTGCATACAGATTCCTCGAGAGGCAGGTCTGATGGTCTAGTATTCCCATCTCTTTCAGAATTTTCCAGTTTATTGTGATCCACACAGTCAGAGGCCTCCCTCATGTCTCACATGCCTGCCAATGCAGGAGATATGGGTTTGATCTCCGGGTTGGGAAGATCCCCTGGAGAGGGAAATTGGCAATCCACTCTAGTAGTTTGTTTTTATTATGGATGTCTGTCACTTTTTTCCTCAGTATCTGCTGGCCTTATTCCCTTGATAAGGAGAGTGTGCAAGTGTGATAGCTGGTGCCCAATCCTCAGGTAATCTGTGGTGACTCATGTGTGCCCCTGGAGCACATGTTGGGAGCAGAGGTGGTGAGGTACTCCTTGAGTTTACAAGGAAGGTGGTGTCAGCTCATGACCACTCCTGAAGTGTGGGGGTGGGTAGTAGCTTGTGATAGCTCTTGGAGCTGGTGGGGCGGGGGGATGCCTGTTACCTGAGAGCAGATGCAAGGATAAAGGCTGCAAGGTCCTACCTCAACCCTTACGCAAACAACAGTGCCTGTCCTCTAAGATGGTCCAGGCTTGCACCATGTACATCCTCAGGTGTGGTTACACCAAACTGCAGCCCCTTCAGGCTGTTTTTACACAACCAACCCAAGTCCTTTCCCTGGGTCTAATCTCTGAAGCCTGAGCTTCGGCACCCAGCCTGCACCAGTGGACATGGGTCTCTGGCTGGGGAGTGCGGGGGAGTGGCGCTGACCATCTGTTCAGGTTTCTCTACATGCTAGCTGTTACAAACCAATTACTGTGTTCTTCTCTAAAGCTCTGAAGCTCCCCCTCTGTCCTGGCTGATCTCCCCACCAGTGAAGGGACTTCCTGGGGTGGAGTCCCTTTCCCATTTCTTTCTTTATTCTTTTGTCCTACCCAGTTACATGGAGAGTTTCTTGCCCTTTCCCGAGTTTGGATGTCTTCTGCCAGTGTTCAGTAGATATTCTCTGAGGATCAATCCATATGTAGATGTATTTTTGATAAATTTGTGGGAGGAGGTGAGCTTCATGTTCTACCACTGTCATCTTGATTCAGAAGTCACGAACTTTTAAATACATAAGACATTCTCATAATTTTAAGGGATGTATTACTTAAAAACTTTTCCCAGAAGGAATACAAAAAATTAAATGTGATACATATAGCTTGCAAAAGGTTTCAACATAAGGCTCTGTTCTTAAGGTAATAATTAGTGTCATGTACAACTTAGATATTTTATTAATTACCTTGAGGAGATCTGGATCAATTCCTTTAATCTTTGGAACTGGAACTGGGGGTAGAATCAGCATCTTAATCCTTGAAAACAAAATTTTGTTTTGATGTAAGTTACTCATTCTCATTTCAAAGACAAATAAAATATTGACAATATTATTACTAATATAAAGTAACAGAATATTTGGAATAAGTGAATCTGAGAAAGAGAAGGAAAAGCATTAAGCAGTGAATGATGAGGCAAAACTAAAGAATGGAAAAAAACCAAACAATCCTCATCTGAAGTGAATTTAAATAAAATGTGGTTTTCCTATAACTTTTCCTTAATGTCTTTTATAAAGTTTCAGAATTGGGAGTTAGACATTTAATTCCATCTGAAGCCAATTTCCATGTCAGTTATAAGGAGGTAATTTTAATACATATCTCATCCATAATTTGTTGGGGAAGGGGAGGAGAAAGAGCCAATCCATGTAGAGATATGCACCCTAAAAAAAGAGTGGGCTGAGATAAGTTCATACCACAATGCTCACATGAATTATAAAATTATCTAAGATCATCTCATTAACCAGGATGTCACTGCATGATTCATTTCAGTTGGGACAGACTAAATTTGAATTATTTCTAATCAGCACAGGTTTATATACCCAATTCTATAATGCACTTAAATTTTCTGTTCCAAATATTTACATTACTTTTTGACCATAATTTATTTCAATGTCTATCCTGCCTATCTTGTGCCTAATTGTATTCCCAGCACTTAGAAAATTTCTGGCACAGAGAAACATTGCCTGAATAAATCTGAGTAAATCATTTGTCTATTTCATTAATAGTGTGAATAGAGTTTTCATTTTAAAATCAACACTGTGGCTCTGGAATAGAGATTATCCATTCCAATCTGATTTTTGGATATCAGATGATATTCTGCTCAGTGTGAATAGATAGTGTGGTCTACTCAATAGGGAGGGCTTCCCGGGTAGCTCAGCTGGTAAAGAATCTGCCAGCAGTGCAGGAGAGCCTAGTTTGATCCCTGGGTTGGGAAGATCCCCTGGAGGAGAGCATGGCAACCCACTCCAGTACTCTTGCCTGAAGAATCCCCATGGACTGAGGAGCCTGGTGGGTTACAGTCCATGAGGTTGAAAAGAGTCGCACATGACTGAGCAACTAAGCACAGCACTCAATCGGGAACCCATTCTCTGAATGTTTTCATCACTTTTTAACCTAATCCAAGGCAAATTTCATTTTCTACGTTGAATTTGAGTAGACTCACTAGTTTTACTTAGTGGGACAAGTGTTAAATTGTTACTGATGAATAGAAATAATAGGAAAAATAAAGCATGCTATTAATAACTGCTACCACTTTTGAATGCCTCTAATAATGCCTCTAAACACCGAAACTGTGTTGGCAAATTTCAGTCTGTGGGCCAAATCTGTTCTGCCCTCTGTTTTTGTAAAGAAAGTTTTTTTAGAACATGGAGTCAAGTTCATTTTACATATTATCTATGTAACATAGTTTAAATATTATCTATGGCTGCTTTCCTGCCACAGTGGCAGAATTAAGTAGTACTGACAGAGACTGCATAGCCCAGAAAGCCGAAGATTTACTGTTCGGTTATTTTTAAAACAACTTTGCCAACATTTGTGCTAAACATTTCCTTTGGTGCTTACCACGACGAGGGAGGAAGAAGATATTATCTGTGGAAAGATTTAGAGATTTAAGGAACATGTTCAAATCACACACTAATACTTGGTTCAGCTGGCACTCAAATTCAAAGTAGCTGACTCCAAAATCCATGCCCTGTGCTTTATGTCATGCTGCTGGGTTAACTTGTTTCTGCATTTCTAAATAAATAATTCACAGGTTCTGTTGTTGTTTAGTTACTAACTCATGTCTGACTCTTGCAATCCCATGGACTGCGGGACACCAGCAGGCTCCTCTATTCTCCATTAACTTCTGGAGTTTGCTTAAACTCATGTCCATTGAGTTGGTATTGCTATCTAACCATCTCATTCTCAGCCGCCCCCTTCTCTTTTTGCCTTCAGTCTTTCCCAGCATCAGGGTCTTTTCCAATGAGTAGGTTCTTCGAATCAGGTGGCCAAAGTATTGGAGTTTCAGCTTTAGCATCAGTCCTTCCGATGAATTACTCAGGACTGATTTCCTTTATGATTGACTATTTGATCTCCTTGCTATCCAAGGGACTCTCCTAGTGTCACAATTCAAAAGAATCAGTTCTTCAGCACTCAGCTTTCTTTATGGTCCAACTCTCACATACGTACGTGACTACTGGAAAAAACATAGCTTTTTTTGACTATACGGACCTTTGTTGGCAAAGTGATACCTCTGCTTTTTAATATGCTGTCTAGATGTGTGATAGCGTTCCTTCCACAGAGCAGTATCTTTTAATTTCATGGCTGCAGTCACTGTCAGCAGTGATTTTGGAGCCCAAGAAAATAAAATCTGTCACTACTTCCCTTTTCCACCTTCTATTTGCCATAAAGTGATGGGACTGGATGCCATAATCATAGCTTTTTTTGAATGTTGTTTCAAGCCAACTTTTTCACTCTCTTTTCACCCTCATCAAGAGACTCTTTAGTTCCTCTTTGCTTTCTGCCATTAGAATGGTGTCATCTGCATATCTGAGGTTATTGATATTTCTCCTGGCAGTCTTGCTTCCAGTTTGTGATTCATCCAGCCCAGCATTTAGCATGATACTCTGCAAATAAATTTAATAAGCAGGGTGACAATATATAGCCTTGATGTACTCCTCTCCCAATCTTGAACCAGTCTGTTGTTCTGTGTCCAGTTCTAACTATTGCATACAAGTTTCTCATGAGACAGGTGAAGTGGTATTTCCATCTGGTATTTCCATCTCTTTAGGAATTTTCTAGTTTGTTGTGATCCACACAATCAAAGGCTTTAGCGTAGTCAATGAAGCAGAAGTAAATGTTTTTCTGGAATCCCTTGCTTTCCCCACGATCCAGCGGATGTTGGCAATTTGATCTCTGGTTCCTCTGCCTTTTCTAAATTTAGCTGGTATATCTGGAAGTTCTTGGTCCACATACTGTTAAAGCCTAGCTTGAAGGACTTTGTGTATTACCTTGCTAGCATGTGAAATGAGCACAATTGTACAGTAGCTTGAACACTCTTTGGTATTGCCCTTCTTTGGGATTGGAATGAAAACTGATCTTTTCTAGTCCTGTGCCCACTGCTGAGTTTTCCAAACTTGCTGACATATTGAGTGCAGACCTTTCGCAGCATCATCTTTCAGGATTTGAAATAGCTTAGTTGGAATTTGGTCATGTTCACTAGCTTTGTTTGTAGTAATGCTTCCTGAGGCCTACTTGACTTTATACTCCAGGATGTCTGGCTCTAGGTAGTGACTACATCATCGTGGTTATCTGGGTCATTAAGACCTTTTTGTATAGTTCTTTTGTGTATTCATGCCTCCTCTTTTTAATCTCTTCTGCTTCTGTTAGGTCCTTACCATTTCTGTCCTTTATCCTGCCCATCCTTGCATGAAATGTTCCTTTGATATCTTCAATTTTATTGAAGTGATCTCTAGTCTTTCCCATTCTAGTGTTTTTCTTTATTTCTTTGCATTGTTCATTTAAGAAGGCCTTCTTATCTCACCTTGCTATTCTCTGGAACTCTGCATTCAGTTGGGTTTGTTTTACCCTTTCTCCCATGCCTTTCGCTTCTCTTCTCTTCTCAGCTATTTGTAAAGTGCCCCTGCCCCCACCCCCACCCCAGACAACCACTTTGCCTCCTTGCATTTCTTTTTCTTTGGGATGGTTTTGGTCACTGCCTCCTGTACAATGTTATGAACTTCCATAGTTCTTTAGATACTGTGTCCCAGATCTAATCCTTAGAATCTACTCATCACCTCTACTGTATAATCATAAGGGATTCAATTTAGGTCATGCCTGAAAGGCCTAGTGGTTTTCCCTACTTTCTTGTATTTAAGCCTGAATTTTGCAATAAGGAGCTGATGATCTGAGCCACAGTCAGCTCCATGTCTTCTTTTTGCTGACTGTATAGAGCTTCACAGGTTCAAAACCAAAAATGTAACATAACTCTAATTACAGGAAGCAAAGATCCCCCAATATGCTTTACTCTGTATGGGTCCCTCTTTTTTTTTTTTAAGAGGATGATGCATTTAGGTACTTGAGAGTCAGCTGTCAGGGAAGTGTTGTTGCCTTTAGGCTAGGGTGGCACACCCTGTAGCCTGGAGCGACCAAGGCAGTCATAGGGAGAGAGAGGAATTGTGACCGAGAACATGTGCCCTTTTCGAATGGGATGGTTGGTCCTCTGTCTCGGGACCTATTGCCATGCAGGATTATCAGCCCAATTTCACTATTTTTTTAATATGGCAGTGACTTACATTTTTTATTTTGGGTGTTCTGGTCTTTGTTGCTGCCCAGGCTTCTCTCTAGTTGTGGGGCGTGGGTTCTACTCTAGTTTTGGTGCAGGGGCTTCTCACTGCAGTGGCTTCTCTCATTGCAGAGCATGGACTCTAGGGCCTGCGGGCTTCAGTAGCTGCAGCATATGGTCTCAGTAGCTGCAGTTCCTGAGCTCTAGAGCACAGGCTCAATGGCTGTGGTGCACAGGATTAGCTGCTGCATAGCATGTTGGATCTCCCCAGACCACGGATCGAACACATGTCTCCTGCACTGGCAGGCAGATTCTTAACGACTGTACCTACCACCAGGGAAGTCCGAGATCTCTGTTTTTAAAGATAATCTAGTAATCTTGATTTTTGTGTGAAAATTCCCTGTTTTAGAAACACTTTGTAGCAAAACCGTTCCTCAAAAATCAGAAGGCAAAAAAAAAAAAAAAACCCCAGCAAAACATGGATGTGCAGGCTGAATCTGGCTTTCAGGTTGCCACTTCTGTTTTATGTTGATTCAGTTATTTCCTTCCTGATTTAGTCATATAGCTTGATGCCTACAGTAAGTTGTATGGTGGGAGCAACAGAGTATAGAATAAAGATAAACTGGCATGAAACTATGTTTCTCATCTTTATTGTTTAATTCAAATCCAAATTACACTATACATTTTACTAGAGTTGACTCTTAATGATTGAATTAAGAAAGGGAGCAGTGGCTTGGTTTGTGAACTAACAAAAATCTCAAGCAAACACAAGGAGCCCCTGAAATCCTTTATAGTCCTGAAGTTCTGCGGTAACTGACATACTATCTCATTCTTTTGAGTTTTATTTTAATTGTTCTTTCTACACTAGCTGACAGCTATTTTCTACCATTTCCTGCTTTCATTAGAACATGGAAATTTAGACAATGATAAGGGTTTTTGTGGGCATATGAAAAAGGAAGATAAGTTTTTTGTCGCAAATAATTAAATTCAGAACAGGGAGTTTGGCAGTACAAATAGATTTTCAATTTTTTTTCCAATTTGGTGATTTTGACCAAGTGTCATAGTTAAAAACTTCATTATTCATAGAAAACTATCTTTTAGACAAAGGTTAATATATTTCCTTTGTAATTCTATTTGATCAGAGGATGACTTTTTCTTCCAAATATTGTTAGCTAATGTAATTCAGCAACATAAATTTGCTTGGCTTTCGTGATGACTTGAAATTGACAACTAATATTAAAAGTAAATTACTTTATGTATGTAGTAAGTTTATCTGCTGTAGTTATATATAAATTAGCCTATCACCTAACTGGGCAGTTCAGTGAATTCAAATTAATCTACAGAATAATTTGGCTCCTTTGGCATTACTTAAGTAATGAATACATTTAAGTAAATAATTGTTTAGAATTTTATTTACTAACTTCCTCCCAAATTGAAAGCTGCTGTTATACTGCTTTATAATACTTGTATTTCTAAGACAATGTTGCTAGAAAGATAGAAAACAAAATTCTCCGGAGTTAATTTTGTCCCCCTGAGTTTACATTATTAAATTGGAGATGAAACTCTACTAAAAATAATCCTTCCTGCATTCACTTGGAGACTTTTAAGCTCTAGAATTCTTCTATTGAAATTCTGTTTTGATGTTTACAAATGCTATACAGCTTCAAAACAAAGTAAAAAAATTTCACAATATATTCATAATATAGAGCCTATTTTGATTTCTAGATGCCTCCTGGCTTCACCTGGAGAACTTGTCTTTGGTTTTAGATAGAATAGCCAACTGTCTCTATTTGCCTAGACACAGAATTTTTAGTGTTAAAACCAGGAAAGTCCCAGGCAAACAGAGTGTCAGCTACCCTAATTCTAGGAGGAGGGACAAGATTAACCCATGGGACTTAAAGCATATTCTAAATGTAAGAAAACTGGCAACCCATACCAACCAGTAACTTTTCCAATATTTTGTATTAAAAGTTTCTGTAGTCTATACTGAGTTTCTTTCAAGAATGAAAATAGAATAATGGTCCTTACAGCTTAAGGGAAACGTAAACATCATATAATCCAACACCCTCAAATTACCCAAGAGAACGTGGAGTCCTAGAGAGACAAAGGGACTCAAATGAACTCAAACAACAGTGGCAGAATAATAACTGAAACCTGCCTTCTGGCTGCAAGAGGATGAAGAATGGTGTTCTCAAACTTAGAATTTTATCTCTGACAAAAGAAGGTAAAATACCAAACTGTAAGTATCCAAGCAATTTACATAAACCCAAATTTACTTAAGATTGGTATCATATGAAGTCTAAAGAAAGGTTTTATTAGATTGAATTATCTAGTAGCTTTAGTTCACCACTTAAATTTTTGCTCTTATATTAGGACTGTGTCAAACTTAGCCAAAGTCTCAAAGCTGCCTCAGGGGCCTGGAATAAATACCAGTTCAGACCTTTAAGGTGCATGTCACATGGAATGTAGTCACTGGCCTCACCCTCTTAACATCCTATGCAACTTTCCAGATAAAACTGAGACCTGTGTTGTCTCTATGTGGACACAACAAAGATGTAAATGTATAGCGATAACATTTCACTGGGTTGATAAAACACTTCACTCAAGATTCACAAAAGAAAACATCAAACAATAGATGGAAACATGGACATTTGCTAAATAACTGGCAAAACATATCAGAGTAGATTATATCACACTTACCTTTGCTGTTTAGAAAATATGAGTAAAAATAATGTCACTGTTAGCCCAAGTATTCCAAAGATGATAATTAAGAACCATGGAAACTGGAAATCTGAAAAACACAAAAATAATATCTCACAGAACTATGAATAGTTGAAGTTTACATTTCATTCTCCTGTTCCACATAAAACATCCTAATTTGTATTCATCTAGTAAAGTCAATGACTTCATTTGATAAACACTGAAACAGAATGCAATGACTTAGTATTTTCTAAGAACAGCTCTATCGACTTCTTCAGATCCTTTTGTATACCAAAAAAAAAAAAGTAACAGCATACAATTTACGCACAATCCATGTTTATTATCTAAACAACCTGCTTTAAACATCTTATGTATTCAGGGTGTGTCATTAAAAGGCATCACTCGAGGGAAAAGTGATGCTTGTTAATATACTACTTTACCTAAATAATGTCCACTTTTTTTTTTAATGTGATCTTTAGATCTAGATCTGATCTAGACTGAAGTGAAGTGAAGTCCCTCAGTCGTGTCCAACTCTTTGCAACCCCGTGGACTGTAGCCCACCAGGCTCCTGTGTCCATTGGATTCTCCAGGCAAGAATACTGGAATGGGTTGCCATTTCCTTTTCCAGGGGATCTTCCCGACCCAGGGATCGAACCCAGGTCTTCCACATTGCAGGCAGACACTTTAACCTCTGAGCCACCAGGGAAGACTCTAGACTGAGGATCCATCAAAAAGATGGGGGCCAAGTTGTACTTTTGAATCATTATTAAAACTTCTTAGTTTTTACAGCTTAAAAAGTACTGTTTGACAGAAGATCAGTACTAGGACGCTCAGATTTTAGTATGCTGTTCAGTTGCTAAGTCATGTCTGACTCTCTGCAACCCCATGAACTGCAGCATGCCAGGCTTCCTTATCCTTCACTATCTGCCAGAGTTTGCTCAAACTCGTGTTCATTGAGTCATGCCCATTGATTCAGAATGTAGTATAATTGATAGAAAATTTGTGGGAGACTGTTTAGAACAAGGGCCACAGTGGCAGAGGTTGACTACGTTTAAGGTGGAATTTCCCTGGTGGCTCACATTGTAAAGGACCTTCCTGCAAGGCGGGGGAAGATCCCCTGGAGAAGGGAATGGCTACCCATTCCGGTATTCTTGTCTGGAGAATCCCATGGACAGAGGGGCTTTGTGGGCTACAGTCCATGAGGTCATAAAGAGTAGGACACGACTGAGCAGCTAACACTTTCCCACTTCTTTTCACTTTTACCATAACACTGCTTTACTGAAAGTAAGTTTTTATGCTGTGATATTTTTATTTTCTTATTCACATATTAAAATCTACAAGGGAGCTATTATGCATGCTACAAAGAATTAGTGGGGGAGAGAATACCATTTTTTTTGTTCTTGTGGTATCTATAACTTTATATCAATGATATACTTAGGAATATAATATAAAGCAAGAGTCTTTTTCCTTTTCTAACAGAAGTAAAAAGTTGTTTAAAAAAATCTAAGTGAATTAAATGCCATCACGATAAAGGGCATGTGACAAATATACTTTTTCTTAAAAATGTAATTTTTAATATAAATTTATTTTAATTGGAGGCTAATTACTTTACAATATTGTATTGGTTTTGCCATACACTGCAAATGTACTTTTAAGCCAGAATTTCCATATATCAAATACTGTCTGAAACAAGCCTACTGAGGAGAGCTTAGAAAAAATCGTGCTATAGACATTTTTACCTGTGCTATATAGTATCATGGGTTCTACCTGTACCATATATGCAGAAACAATTGTGTTTATATTTTAAAATTACATTTCTTTTAGATAGGATCTTCAAATATTCTGTCACCCTTGAGCACAACTAGCACATGATTTATCAAGCCTTCCTCCAGATAAAGCCACACACACACTTTCTAAAACCAATAAGCACCTGCCATTGACTAATGCTGATTCAATACTAGGCTTTCTTTTAGAAGCCACATAGATCGCCATTCATCCAGATTCAGAATTTCTTCTCTGTGTATTTGAAAAACCTTTTTTTATTATTATAAATGCAAAACAAACTCAAAGTATTAGAAATACAGAAACATATAAAGAAAAGAATCACCTGAAATTCTGTTATGTGGAATTATCACCCCACTCTCCTCCATCAGTAACTTTGTGTCTCTTCTCCTCTTTAACTGGCACCTACATCATGACTTTTTCTGAACAATTCAGAAGTGAAATCCTTCTTCCTCTTTTGTAATGGATAATACCTGTTACAGGTAGTGAACTCCAGGTCCCTCATCCTGAAAACTGATGCTAATGTATATTGATCTGGACAACACTCTAATAATGTAGGGAATGTATGCCTGTGTATTGACAGAAATCATGTTGGCTGCCATCTTAATCTCTTAGGTTTACCTTCTTCACATGCAGATGGGTTCATCTGAGGAAATGTTATCAGGAGCACCTCACTGAACTTGCCATATTTTTCAGTGTTTCGTTGTCGGCTTCTCACACGCACTTCGTACTCTTTATCCAGTCTCAACGAGTACATCGGAACTGATGTTACCAGTAAAGGGTCCATCTTTCAAGACAAAATATAAAACTTACTGGTTAGACAGTCAACCACTCGATGCAATAAGCTCCATGAGGTGCTTCTGCATTTTTATTCAAAATGAATTTCTGGAAAGTAGGAAATATTTTAAAATGCACTCGTGGAGTTTGCTATTTAGGGAAAGATCTAAGTGAGTAACTTAGTAACATATTGCAAATTAACTACACTTCAATTTAAAAATGGTAAAAAAGTCACTTTGTTAAATAAATCACAGTCCTCAAATTAGTTCTGTTATAAACCCAAAGATATGATAGACTTGTTTAAAGAAATGCATCTCTATTCTTGCATTAGGCTGTCAGATATTCTACTAAGATCAAAGGATAATAGACTTATTATAGAGGATGGCAGAATTACAAAGAAGATTACAGATACACTGCCTACCTTTGGAATATTACATTGTTATATGAAGACATCAGGACAGTAAAAAACAAACATATTTCCTATTCTTTATGTCTATACCTGTTCTTTGGAAATCTTGGGCAGTCATTCATATGATCACAGAATTGTAAAGTGTTCTAGAAAAATCAGTTGTTTTAAAGTTTCAAATAATTCTATCAGCTTGTTCTATAAGGCTTAAAGCCATCTCAAAAATATATGCTATTCAATATCTATGAAGAAAGGTCACTAGAGGCCTTTGGTAACAAACATCAGGATCCCACAATCCTGAAGGTCAGGCTATTCCTTTACTTTCCCAGGGAAGGTAGGTGAGATTCTCAGACATGTTGCTATCAAAGAGGTAGACACAACTAATGATGGGGTTTTCCTTCAAGTCAAATATTCAAAGCAAGTAGTCAATATATGCTTTTTATATATTTTCAGGTAGAACATCTTGCTCCCATTTATAGGAAAACCAGGAACCCTCTTTTTCAACAGCCTGGGTTATTCACACAAATAAGATTCTCATAATTTTTTAAGTTAGAAGCTGGACCTTTAGCTTCTAAAACAAATTTCCTTTTACTACAGTTAGTTTCTACTCACAAAGTACCTCTTCCCCCCACCCCCCCGCCCATGTACACAGAATGGTTAGTTTGATCTTTTATAGAAGCTTAATACATGGAATATTTATGTACTTAATATGCTTCTGAATATTTAAGAAAAATAAAAAGCTTAAAAGTCTATTTACTATTCTTGAAGCCCTAAATTTCTCTGTCACCATCACCAATATATTATTTCTTTCAGGTTTCATTAATAACAAAATCCCAAAGGGGCCAAGTGATTCGATTTACGGCCCCCTCTTCATCTTTCCTCAGCCCTCCACAGCAGCCACACCAAATTCAAATTTGCTCACATGACTAATACCGCCCTGACCCCTGTCACCTGCCTATGAGGGAACACCTATTCTTGGCTAATTCTCAGTGTAACTACCGCTGATATTCTAAGAAGTCTTTTCTGGCAGTTTTCCCTACTCCATCCTGCCTGAGAATACACATATTATTTCTTTTAATTCATTGCTCAAATTTCTATATTATACCACATATTCCCTGGGAGAAAACAATGCTTTCATCCTCTTTACATCTCCGAAGCCCAGAACAATATCAGGTATATAGAGAAGAGCATGGCAACCCACTCCAGTATTCTTGCCTAGAGAATTCCATGGACAGAGGAGTCTGGCAGGCTACAGTCCACAGAGTTGCCATACAACTGAGTGACTAACACTTTCAGCATTTACTTTTTCAGTGGGTACTCAAGAGATGACCCATACGTGTGGATAATTCTATGCCACTCATTAAGTCTTAAAAAAACAACCCCCCCAAATTCAAAAACACAATCGGTTTAGCAGGTAGATACTTGTAAGCAACTACATGGTCATAAGAATTACTACTATATTCAAAATGTGTTTAATAAATTAAAAAATGGGCATATTAATACTAAATTCAATGTTGTCAAATGGTAAATTCTTGATATAAGCAACACACATTAGCTTTTTTCCCCTTGGCTTACAATCCTCTTTTTTTTTTATGCTTATGCCTCTTGTTTTTACAACCAACTAGATCATAAGTTCTTTAAGAAAGGTCAGTTGTCATAGATGGGTCCTTGATACTCATGGCAACTCTGAGACCCTTGCAAAATACCAAACTTATAAGTATCATGGATTTATAACTGAGAATTTCAAAAATACTAATTTCAAAATGATGATAAACTGATTTTATGTTCATATATTTTTTATAAGAATTATTGTACTTTCTGAAAGAAAATTATAGTGAAAAAATGACATTGTTTCACGTTCTTACAAATTTACTATCTGGCTTAGTAGAAGATGCTTATATTTTTACATTTGCTTCTGAATTAAAACTGTGTTAGGATGTGTGGTTTTGGTTGAGATGCATGAATAAAACTTGATCTCACAGATATATAGTGAGAAAATGGAAGACAGCTTTTAATAGCTGTTTCAGCTAATTATATATATTCTTCCTTAACACCACCACCACCACCAACAAAAAAAAACTCAGTAAATGGTATTTTCTTAAAGGTTAGTTGCAGTGTGAAATCTGAAACCATGTCAATAAATCTTTCACACTTCTTTATATTAAAATCCACCACTGCAACTAGTACTTTGAATGCATCATTTCTCCATTTGTGGTTTGGTTACAGCATGTATGGTCACTTGGAAAATATCACTCACTGAGTTGTGCAGATTTTCTAACTGTTCACACATTTCATTATACAATATTTAAAAAAAAGAAACTACTTTTGCTAAGATCACCATTGATTGCATCAGATCTTCAAAGGTTGGGAACACTCTCAAGCTCACAGCTGCAGATGCCGAAGTTTTAACTTAACCTTGACAGCTCAAATTTTCTCACTGGCAACAAATACTGTCCATTGTTTTTCTTGAAGTGTTAAGCTCACTTTATTCTTTTCCAAGAACTATTTGCCAAATATTTGCCAACTCAAATATGAAAAGTCATCTATCAGTTTACCAGTTGTTCTTTCAAAGTAAAAATGGTGTTCCAAGCAAAAAGCAGCTAGTTCAGCAGGAACTCAGGTGTTTAATAATGCCTTTGCTCAAAATAACCATCCACAGCTCTGTATGCAGCCAAAGTGCTTTATGTGTACACAGAATATGAAAAAGCTACATAGAAATCATGATCTAATAAACTGAGAAATATAGACACTGCTTCGTCAAGGACATTCTTATGTGACCTGCCTCCCCACCTCGCCTGCTCCCATTTCTTTTCTGTGAGTACAGAGTGGTGCAGAGCACAGTGACTATCAGTAGAGTTTGGAGTTATTTCCCTGATTTGTGCGAAGGCAGCAGCAGTGTTTCCACCATTGCTTTTGTACCACCTATGTAAATCAACACGGTCAAAAAAGGAAAGAACATTCTAGTATTATTATGGAAATAGTCTTGACTCTGTGGACTCCCTGAAAGAGTCCCAGGGACCCTCAAGGGTTCAAAATTTATACTTTGGGAAAATGCCACCCTGGGGTGCCTAGCATGGTGCTTTGTGTATACTAGTTATTTCAATACTTGGTCGGTTGCTGAATAAATGTTTGACTGAAGTTTGAATTTAGAAAGCCTTGTTTGACTCAGCATCCAGCCAAACTTTTCTGTACCAAGTTATGGAACAGATATCTAAATTAGAATGATTCCACAAACAGAACCTTGAAGCCAATATTTAACTGTTCATAGTGCTCTAAACTTAACTTTCCTGTAATGACAGAACTGGCCCCATTTTCAGCAGTTCACTGAATGGACAGGCCCTGGTGTCTCAGTTCTAGGAGTGAGGCCATGCCAGGATGCTGGGCATGACCTGGTGACTGGCCAGAAACCACTGGCTTGGCCAGGCCTGTGGCTGTGGTTAGACTGATTTAGAATTGGTTACACTGAAAGCAGCACGATAATCCTGCTTTTCTTCTT
Organism: Oryx dammah; assembly: GCF_014754425.2. Classification (NCBI taxonomy): domain Eukaryota; kingdom Metazoa; phylum Chordata; class Mammalia; order Artiodactyla; family Bovidae; genus Oryx; species Oryx dammah. Next base: position 39,500,196 of record NW_024070204.1, on the reverse strand, counting down.
GTGTGCCATGTGGAATTTATCTCGGTGCCCAGTTCCCATGCCCTTGGCAAGGAAGTGAGGAGTTCAGAGGTCAACCCAGTACCAGGCTACTTGCCTAAGTAAAAACCTTTTAGCTTGATTTTCCCCTGGGGTATGTGACAAAACATCCTTCTGAAACTCTAGGGAATCAATTCCCTCCCTTTGTTTCCCTCCTGGAGTCACCAAAGAACTTATTTTAGTGGGAGTCTCCTGAACAGTGGCAACTAAAATCCTGGGCGAATATTTAGCCACAGCTCACTACTGACCTTGATCATAACCTTTCCCATGTTTAGCCACATCCTCACAGACAGCTGAGTGACTAGAGTATGTGATATTGTTTTAAGGTTAGACCGGACACCAGTGATGACTGGAGAAATAATTTTCCTTTGCTTCCATAGGTTTCCATATAAAACTCCATGTAAGCATCTGCTGTCTTAAAGAATTCCAAGATGAAATTTTAGTGATTATGTCCATTTTTCTCAAATAAGAAATTAGAACTGGGATATGTGGTATTAAGTCAAAAGAAAGTCTAATTAGAAATGAGAGGGGTTGTTGAACACAAGAAAAGTCAAGGGTTTTTCAACGTGAGATGTAATAATATCTTACCATTTTCCACTGGGTCTCATTTAGTTCTTTATAGTGCAGTTCATACTCTAGGATTATCCATCCCATCTTAACATCTGTATTGGGTGGTGGTTCCCATTTCACTAGGATGTCGGCATGAATCTCCGTCAAACTGATGTTCAGTAGAGTCCAGTTGAGGCCAACGGGTGGATCAGGTTGTACTGTGCATTTCAGCAGAGAATTAGTACACAGACATAGCTTGATGTTAGTGGAATGCATTTTTCCGAAGACGACTAAGTTACTTCATACATTATTCTCAATTCTTCCAATATTCCCATCATTATACTTCCACTTTATGGCAGAGTATCATTTTTAAAATTAAGGATGACCTGTTATTAATTGAAAAAATAGCCCCTATAAAAAATTCCTTTTTGAGTTTAAAATCTGATCTATAGCTGTTCTTGAAGATCTGTCACATTTTGCATTTCTTTTGGCTCTGATAAGATGAATACTTTGGGATTTTGGCAAAGGAATTCACTTTAACTCAGAACTGAAAGGAATAGAGAGTCAGAAAGACCCAAGTGTATTTAAACATGTGGCCATTTTGGAGCGAGGGGTGGAGAAATCTTTTTTCTTCCGTATGTTACCTGGGGCAAGGCCTTTTAAATTTTCTTTCTCATTTATTTCTGCACTGCTACAGAAGCACAGTCCTTCAGAACACTTGGTAAATACCCCTTCATTTGTCTTCCTAGCCCCATGTGATCATTTCTTCAAGTATAAAAGAAAGGCGTTACACTGATCTCTCAAATGGTGATGAATCAGTGTTTTCTGTGTTTTACTTAACCGCATGCTATTGACACTACTTTTTAAAAAACAGAGAAAGTCCCAATTTGACTAATCATGATCACATTTAAATTGGAGGGATTTGCAAAAGGCTAAGCTACATATGCTGCATAATGATACCTACACCTCATCTTTCCAGTTTTGTTGGGGATTGATGAATTCTGAAAACCAAAGCTTAACGCTTTATATGACTGAACAATAAAAATGTTTTTAAAGGGAAATTTTCTCAAATTTATTATTCATGTTGCATCTAACCACCCCCCCCGACTTTCAATAGAGGATATAGAACAGGGTCCCTTTTGAGAATGCTCAGTACCACCATGATGAGCATAATAATAACCATCTCTCTTACTTCTAGTCTTCTGCCTGTAACCTGCTCCTCTTCCACCTTCCCTAATTCTGTTAATGATGACTCCATTCCTGCAGGATGAAAATGGTGAACCCTTCCTTGACTCACTTCCCCGCCCCACCCCCATCACCTCACATTCTGTCAGCTGTAATTTTAAGATATTTCCAGAATCTATCCACTTCTCTTCACCTGCCCCACTCTTACCTGGTCCTAGCCATTATCATTTTGTTTTGAAGCATTAGCCTCCTAACTAGTCTCTTTCTGTGGTCCATGTCCCCTTCAGTTTATTCTTGATACAATCTTCAACACTGTGGACCTGCTGGTCATCCTAACACTTAAGTTAGATCACATTGCTCATCATTTAAAGCTTTCTGAAGGCTTCCTATCTCCAGGCGAAAGTCAAAGTCACATCATGCTTAAAGGGTGCCAAAGCTTTGACCCTCTGATCTCCAGGATCTGGTTTATGATCATGCTCCTCCTTCCCTCTCCATGTGTCCTTCCACTACCACGCTCTTCCATGCTCTTCCTTGAGTGAGCAAAGGCATGCTCCCACCTCCAGATCTTTACCCTGTCTATGCCCTCTTCCATCAGATAGACATGGGACTCTTTTCTCATTTCCTTCTTTACTCAAGTGTCTGTCTCAACGAGGCCGTGTGTGATAACGCTCCCACTGCAGCCTCTCCTATTTTCCCACATTGTCTTTCCTCCCAGCATGATCTCCTTCCACTCACACTGAGAAAAAGTCCCCCTGGTGCAGACACTTCCTGCCTCTAGCACCTAGAACGCTACCTGGCCCAAGGAAGAGACTCAAAGAAGCGTGGAATAAACTGAACGAATGACAGACGCCTAACTCATATACGACTTTAAATCCAGCTACCAGTCCTGAGAGGTCTAGTAGAGTACATGCATAATACACGAGGAAGCTGAAGCTTGTGATCAGCATCTTCAGAGCTATAGGGTCACCCCATTTTTTTTGTTGTCTCTCATTCTCAGCTCCCTCCCTCCCTGCTATCACGGTAACCCTGCCTGTCATCATCTTTTGCCTTGATTATCACAAAGCCTTCTAATCTAGTCTGTGCTATTCTAATCTACCCTCTACACTGAAGCAAGATGAATTTCCCTGAGACGTTAGTACCATACTCTCGGGCTTCCCAGGTGGCGCTATGGTAAAAAACTTGCCCGCCAACACAGGAGACATAAGAGATGTGGGTTTGATCCCTGGGTTGGAAAGATCCCCTCGAGGAGGGCATGGCAACCCGTTCCAGTATTCTTGCCTGGAGAATCTCATGGACAGAGGAACCTGGTGGGCTATAGTCCACAGGGTTGCAAAGAGTCGGACATAGCTGAAGCAAGTTTGCACGCACGCACGCACACATATACATACACACTATGCCTTTGCGGTTAAGAGCATGGGCTCTGGAGCTATGCTGCCTAGGTGCAAATCTCAGCTCTGCCTACCAGTAGTTCTAACCTTGGGCTAGACATTGAACTGCTCTGGGGATCAGTTTCACCATCTGTAATATGGGAATTATAATAGAACCCATCTAGCACAGTTATCATACCTGATTTATGGTACGTGCTTTGTAAATATCCTGAGGTCATTTCCCTGCTTAAACATCCTCAAGTGTACCCCTGGGCAGTCAAAGTCCAGATTCCTTTGTGGGGCACACAAAATCACTGATGATTCCTCTGGTCAACCAGTCAGGTCTGCCAAACTGCTCCTGAGTCTGTGAATATTCTGTGTTGTCACTTGTGGAACTCAGTAGCCATTAGCAGACACTGTCCATCTTGTATACCTGGCAACTCCTGCTGAGGCTTTAGGAAGTAACTGAACTGTCACCATCTCCATGCAGCCCTTTCCTTCAGGCGCAGTCAATCATTCACACCTCTGGCCACCACTTCGGCTTACTGTGTCTTCCACACATCTCGAGGCCAGCACCTACTGTGCCATATCTCAGTTATTTGTAAACATGCCTGCTTTCCCTACTTGACTGTGTCTTACTCATTTTGTAGCCAACACACCCAGCCAGGAGCCAGGCACTCAGTGAAAATCAGCCAAGTGAATGAGTCGGGTGGCTACTGGCAGGACAGGTTTAGAACATGAGTCTTTGATATTGTATTCTTTCCACTACCCATTTAGTCATTAGACAGCTACATCTATTGGCTTCAGGGCATACATTCAGTTACTGGTAGCTTCTCTGCATTCAATAGTTTCTTTAAACTATGAAGACAGGTTATCTTCTGCTTTTTTCATTTTTCTTAATCTTCTCCGTCCAAAGTCAGTCTGTCAGATTTACTCGTTTCTATCTGCACCTTCCACCCTCCCTCTCTCAGTCTCGTCCAGCCTGGAAACCACACACAAGAACAGCACGTCTGAGTGAGGCTCCAAGGAGTTCCTGTAGGCAACAAACAAGCTTTGTGGATAGATGTGAGGCATCTGTATCAGCTATTCATGGTCTTTCTGTGATTCTCTTTAGCTGTTTATACTATTATAGTATAAACACGAATATTCGAATTATGGCTCTTTGTCTTGTTTCATTTCCCCTGTGTCCACATGGTGGGCAAGGGATAAGCTGCTTGAATCTTTCACTTAGTTCACTGATTATCTCCAGTGTTTGTTTTGAGATCTTATAAACATGCCTTTAAACTGATTTTGACTGTTTTGCCAATGTAAAATTCCAGAATGATTATGCCTTGTGGCAAAGAAAATCTTGGACTGTAGCCCACCAGGCTCATCTGTCTGTGGGATTCTCCAGGCAAGAATACTGGACTGGGTTGCCTTACCTTCTCCAGGAGATCTTCCTGACCCTGAGATTGACCCTGTGTCTCTCGCATCTCCTGCACAGTCAGGCAAGTTCTTTACCACTAGTGCCACCTGGGAAACCCAAAGAAAATCTAGGCATTTATGATAGGAATGCCAGAGATCAAGGCCAATGTATTCCAGTAGAGCTGAATATAATCGTCATACCAGATCACGAGGAGAGAAGGAATCTTATGAGTGCATTGAGTTTCTTCCTTGTAGTGGCACACAAGAAGACAAACTAGTATTCCGAAACCACCTCAAGGAAAAGACTCCACAAGACTCCTATTCTTTCCTTTATAAATCTCCTGCCAGATTGTTTTATATTGGAGCCAACCTGAGCTCCCCTGCCCTTTCTCTCTTGTTCGCTGGCTTATCTCATGTGCTATAAAGGAGACATCCATCCACCCAGAGAATGCAATGCAATGCAATGACAAAGTCTTCCTACTTGCATGCACTTGGACTTTGCAGCCTTCCCTGCTTATGTAATCTAAAGCCATGTCAAATAAAACACAAACCTGTGATTTACCTATGTCCTCAACAGAGAAACACTTATGATCCACAATACCACCATTGCTAGTTAGCTTGATGCAATAGGGGGTCCACACGGAGGTATATGACGAATTAAAGTAACAGCTGTTTTCACCAGCAGAGACGTAATCGGGGCATTCTTTCCATTCTTGAATATCCCTGAAATGGAGGGTAAAAAGGAAGAATTGTTCCCCAAATCATGCAATAGTGCAAGTCAAAGCAAGCTGCATAAGAGTCAGATTCAATAAACCAGGACACAAGTATTTTATGAGCTAGTATCTTAGTGGTACCATTTCCAAGGACTAGCACATCTGTGGACTGATGATCAGTGTCTGCAGACTGAGAGGAGGCCTTTTGGCACATCTGTCTATAGTAAAAGCATCCCTTCACTGACTGCATATAAGGTGCCAGCTCCTAATTTAAGTGATTCATTGGTAGGTACTTTCCCCATTCTACAGATGAAAGTTCTGCAGCTTACAGAGGTTTAAAAATATTCTTTGATTAAAACACTGCAGAATCAACTCCTAAACTATAGAGATTCCCAGCGAACAGCTGAGTCTTTAAACCTAGGTATTTCCCCAACTCATGGAAGAAGAAACTGAGGCGACACATGGATGGTGTTCTCCAAGCTGAGTGACATTGAGATGTGGGTGGTCCTGAAGAGGAACATCAGCTACCACCCTACTCTGAACCATTGCATCCTATGTCCATCTCCTCTGCAAGGTTGTCCTGTGCTTGGCAGTGGAGGGTGGGAGTTTTCCTGATGCCTTGAACTCCTTCCCATATTCCTGATATCTTTTCTTAATTAAACAAAGAGCCATGGTAACATTTCAAACATGCTGGATATCCAGGTAACCTTTAAGAAACACGGGACTCCTAGCCTTTCCCCATCTCCTCATAGAAGAAACCAAAGAAATTCAAAACCCAGACCAGAAATTAAAAAAATTCTCCAAACTAAGAAAGCATTTTTCTTTTCCATTTTGTAAATGGGAATGGACATTTAATTACAATATCAAAAGAATGGAAAAAACAAAAATGGGGCTGTACTGAATCAATGTGTTTACCTATCAGTTCCTTTGTGAGTTTCTCTACAAAGAATGAGCTCATCCTTTCCTGTATCTTGGATCAGATACAAATAAATGAAACAAGTCATGGAGGACAGATGGACACATGGAGAACACTGAAGAAATCAGAAAAGCTATACCTCCATATCTAAGATCCATCCTAGAGTTACTCACTTCCACCCCATTCTACAGAAAGCATTATTTACCCCAGTGACTTAAAACAACAGCAGAATTGATGTCGAATGGAAAAGAGATGGCAGGAAGGTCACTGTGGGAGGATGTCAGAGTTTGGGGCAAGGATTTACCCTGATCAGCTGCCAAGGGGACCTGAACAAAAATGCAGAGCAATCAAAAGATGGCTCAGACTCAAGTCCATCCCAGCAGGAACATGTGAGAGAACGTGACACAGCTCTCCTCCAACCTCCCATCTGCCTGCCTGCCTGAATGAGTGAATTCAGCAAGTCATCTTTGGGTGCCTCCTATGCAAGCACTCTGTAGGTATCATATCTGACACGAGCACTGTGTGGCCGTAAGGATTAATAGGACTTGATCCCTACTTTCAGGCTAGAAGGCGACTCAGAAATTATCCACTGAGTACTTTTTTTTTGTCTCCTTTATTCAGGACATATGTGTTTCAAAAGCATCGACTATACATAAAATACTGTGCTTGATATATACAGGGGAGTCATGTGTGTCTAAAATACTTCAGCCTCAGGGGAATGACTGAGAAACCATATTACAAAGCAGAGTGGGCAACTGTTCATATGTGGTGCTCACTGGAGTTTGAAAAGAGAATGATTGCCTTGGCCATTCATGGGCGGCTTCGGGTGAGCGAGGTACTCTCAGCAATCTTGAAGAAGGGTAAAAGTTTAAAAGATAGCAATAGGGGAAGGAAGAGAGGGAACAGAGGCGGTGGAATCACTGGGCAAAACTTTCTTAAATTAGAATTGCTACTTAGGTGGGGTCATTGTTATTTACTTACTCTTCACTAGGCTGAGAGGGTGTTTTACAAGTCAAGGAGACATAAAGCAGGTAACGTGTGGCTGAGGCAGAAGCGAGAAGGAATGACCTTGTGTCTCTAAGGTGCTTGCGGCTGGCGGGCCAGGCTGTGGAGGTCTGTGAGCATCACTCTAGGGAGTGGGTGCTTGGCAGCAGGAGACAAGAAGGACCCCACAGGCTGTGCAAGGGCAGAGACTGGGAGAGAGGGATGAGAAGCTGGGAGAAGACACATGTTTTCTTTTTTACAGCTGTTTCCCAAGCTGGTCTGTTTGGCACTAGGAGGACACTTATGTAATATCAAGGGGTCCTTGAGACAGCTGCTCATCAGCTGTTGGAAAGAACTTGGGATTAACATGGACAGTGGACTGTTACTTAATTTCTGGTTGAGGCTCTTAAAAGTTGCATATCCTTGGATGAGAGGGAGATTCAATGGGAAAATTAAGGGGGTAGAGGGTAGAAGGAAGGATAAACTGTGTGTGTGTTCAGAATAGGAAAAAGATTGAAAAATATGGATAGGTAGGTCATTGAACTATGGTATAGTTTACCTTGATAGACTTTCAAAAATAAATACGAGTGTAGTAAAAGAGAATGGTTTTACAAGATTGCCTAGGGAATGAGATTTTCATATAATAGTTAAGGCGTCAAATTTTGTATAATAAGTCAAATGTATTTAGCAAATTGATAGTATTAAGTCAGTATGAAAACATTCTGAAGATGCAGGCCAGTGCTTAGCAGGTCTGGATTGGTAATAGGAAATGAGCTCTGTGTATGGCGTGCAGTTTCTCAACTCTGGCCTGTCAGCAACCTGGTCCCCACAGGGATGGTATGAAAAACCCTGTTTAGATTATCTCTAACCCATTAGCTCCACTGAACAAACAACTTAAAGTACTTCTCTAAAGCACAATGGATCAGGAAGAGCCACTTCAAAACACAACTCCCAACCCCCTCCCTCATTAACTGAAGTTGAATTTTATTTTAAATACATACTTAAAACTTATTTTTAAACTTAAATTTAGACAAACTCCAAATGCACACACAACACAGATGCTCTGTTGCCTGCCTTCACTGGGTTGAATTTCTCTACAGATGACCAAAGCCCATTTCTAAAAGCTACTCTCTCCTTCTTTTAGTCCCAAGACTTAACTGCTTTAGGTTTGTTCCCAGACTGGCTTGTGAAACAGGGCTGAGAATTCTAGAAAGAGCCTATCCATAAAAATCAGAATAAAGAGCAGAAGATGTGCTTTCCACCTAAAGGTACCTAACTGGAAGACAAAAAAAAAACCCAAACAAACCATCATTTATGTCCTAAGGGCAACTGTTTTCAAGCCATCCAGATCATGTGTTTTAGGCTTAATATTTAACAGTTTCTTTTTCTTTTTCAAGTAACTGCTCATTTTCCTTTCTAATTTCCTCTACAACCTGGCAGGGCAAATAAACTTTCTTTTCAAAAACCAGGATAATTTGTTGAGGGGGTGTTTGTGCGGGTGGGGGATATATAGCCTTTGGGAACAAGTCTTCACTTGCCCACTTCTTTGGAAATGAGGCATCTGCAGGAACAGGCTGAGAGCAGAGTAGGCTGAAAGGCTCCCAGAGGCCCCTTTTCACAGGGCCTGCAATTTGCATTTCTGCAGAGTCCTGGCCCAGCTCTGAGGCTGAATCTGACATGCTCCCGTCACAGGGTGGCATGGACTATTCTGAATTGGCTGCCTCTTCCACTGGCTCACCTGGCTGGAAGCAGAGCCAGCCAAGCATGCAGCCTGGGCCTGTCCTGTGGACCAGCCTGACCCGGTTAGATTCCCTGGTGCTTTAGCTACAAAGGCCAGGCCTGGAGTGCAGTGGCCCCATCCCACTCCTCCCTGCCTCCACTGCTCTGCCTCGGGATGACTTCCGGGCACAGTTTCATTTGTGTGCCAGGGACGGGGAGTTGTGATTCTACACTTCCAGGAGGTACCAGGGAACTGCTTTCCAAGAAACAGTGACTGGAGCCAGAAAGCGCATCTGTATCTGCCTCTTCCTGTAAACAAGTGATGCAAAGTCCCACACGTGTACTCTATTAGGTGCAGCCCTGCTGCTGTATACTCCTAATACTCCTAATCCCATCAATTCTACCCTTTCCAGACAAATGGCGCTGGGCTATTTGGGCTGAAATACTCGAGGTTCATAACATTGTACAGAAGGTGGTGATCAAAACCATCCCCGAGATAAAGACATGCAAAAAGGCAAAACAGTTGCCTGAGGATACCTTGTAAACAGCTGAGAAAAAAAGACAAGTGAATGGCAAAGGAGAAAAGGAAAGATATACCCATCTAAATGCACAGTTCCAAAGAAAAGCAAGGAGAGACAAGAAAGCTTTCCTAAGTGAACAATGCAAAGAAATAGAGGAAAACAATAGAATGGGAAAAGCTACAGATCTCTTCAAGAAAATTAGATACCAAGGGAACATTTCACGCAAAGATGGGCACAAAAAAGGACAGAAATGGTATGGACCTAATAGAAGCAGAACATATTAAGAGGAGGTGGCAAGAATACACAGAAGAACTATACAGAAAAGATCTTCAGGACCCAGATAACCATGATGGTGTGTGAACACTCACCTAAAGCCAGACATCTTGGAGTGTGAAGTCAAGTGGGCCTTAGGAAGCATAACTATGAACAAAGCTAGTGGTGGTGATGGAATTCCAGCTGAACTATTTCAAATCCTAAAAGATGATGCTGTGAAAGTGCTGCACTCAATATGCCAGCAAATATGGAAAACTCACCAGTGGCCACAAAACTGGAAAAGGTCAATTGTCATTCCAATCCCAAAGAAAGGCAATGCCAAAGAATATTCAAACTATTGCACAATTGTACTCATTTCACATGCTAGCAAAGTAATGCTCAAAATTCTCCAGCCAGGCTTCAACAGTACATGAAGCGAGAACTTCCAGATGTCCAAGCTGGATTTAGAAAAGGCAGACGAACCAGAGATCAAACTGCCAACATCCATTGGATCATGGAAAAGGCAAGAAAGTTCAGAAAAAAACTCTACTTCTGCTTTATTGACTATGCTAAAGTCTTTGTGTGGCTCACAACAAACTGTGGAAAAATCTTAAAGAGATGGGAATACCAGACCACCTTACCTGCTTCCTTTGAAACCTGTATGCAGGTCAAGAAGCAACAGTTAGAACTGGACATGGAACAATGGACTGGCTCCAAATTGGGAAAGAATACGTCAAGGCTGTATATTGTCACCCTGCTTATTTAACTTATATGCAGAGTACATCATGCGACATGCTGGGCTGGATTAAGCACAAGCTGGAACCAAAATTGCTGGGAGAAATATCAAAACCTCAGATATGCAGATGACACCACCCTAATGGCAGAAAGCAAAGAGGAAGTAAAGAGCCTCTTGACGAGAGTGAAAGAGGAGAGTGAAAAAGCTGGCTTAAAACTCAACATTCAAAAGACTAAGATCATAGCATGCAGCCCCATCATCACTTCATGGCAAATAGATGGGCAAACAATGGAAACAGTGACAGACTTTATTTTATTGGGCTCCAAAAGCACTGCAGATGGTGACTGCAGCCATGAAATTAAAAGATGCTTGCTCCTTGGAAGAAAAGCTATGACAAACCTAGACAGTATATACAAAAGCAGAGACATTACTTTGCCAACAAAGGTCTGTATAGTCAAAGCTATGGTTTTTCCAGTAGTCAGGTATGGATGTGAGAGTTGGACCATAAAGAAAGCTCAGCACTGAAGAACTGATGCTTTTGAACTGTGGTGTTGGAGAAGACTCTTTGAGAATCCCTTGGACTGCAAGGAGATCAAACCAGTCAATCCTAAAGGAAATCAATCCTGAATATTCATTGGAAGGACTGATGTTGAAACTGAAGCGCTGATACTTTGGTCACCTGATGCAAAGAGCTGACTCACTGGAAAAGATCCTGATGCTGCGGAAGATTGAAGGTAGGAGAAGGGGATGACAGAGGATGAGATGGTTAGATGGCATCACTGACTAGAAGGACATGAGTTTGAGCAAGCTCCGGGAGACGGTGAAGAACAAGGAAGCCTGGCTTGATTCAGTCCAACCTCTGCAGTATCAGCCTAGCAGGGGTAAAAGTTCATTTGGTGCCCAAGCATCTCATCTTTATGTGCCCTTTGGGGTATGTTTGAGAGACCTCTCACACATCTGGAAGGGGGAGTAAGGCCCATCCTGGTTGTTAATTCAGAGTATTTATTTGCAAATTAAGCACCCGGCTCTGCATTAAAAATGGAATATAGCATATCAATAATCATAGGCAGTAAAAAAAAAAGTGCTTTTGTAGCCCAGAAACTGGAATTCTATAGTATTTTAAATTATTCTCATACTACAATAATAAGAATAGCAGCTATTATTCATTCAGTACTTACTATGCTTGTCACCAAGCACTGTGATAAGGCTTTTTCATGCGTTAGTTAATAGAATCCTCCCAAGAAGCCATGGGGCAAGGTCTGTTATCTTCATTTTGCATATGAGGTGGCTGAATTGTGGACAGAAGGACTAATCTGTCCAGTACTACTCTGGAGCAAGGGCTGGAGCCAGGCTGAAATATAGGATGGTTGGCCCTAAGCCCTCTCCCTTCACTGACTGCTGCCTCTTCCTTTAGTTTCCTGGTTCCTCCGGGGGGACCAACAACATCATCCTGGGACTGATGACCACCGCTTAATAGGGTCTCCACTAACCTTGCCTCTTGGTTTAGGCCTTCCCTGAGGGTTGGGTGGACAAGAGAAGATGATAGTTTGAGCCTAAGATTTTAAAGAGCATAAAGGTACAACATGAGAATATACAGAAATGGAAATCATACCAAGTGAGGGGCAAGCAATAAATGACTTGGATGGTGATTGCACTGAAAGATCTTTGTCTTCACTCTTTTTTAACAGAATACCCGTAAAAATGGGAGAGAGAAGTATCACAGTCTCTTATCGAAGATAATGAATTTAACAGAGACAAAGTCGATTTTGTACATAGGAATCAAACCATCTTACACATATCTTAAAAAGAACAAAAACAAAAACCCTATGGCTCTGCACCACAGAGGAAGTCGGCTGGGCTGTGGCCTTCAAGGCCTGTCGTGGTCTGGCCCCACTTAACCCTCTGACTTCTCCCCCGTCACTCTCCTTGTCTTCCACCTTGTCCTAGCCAGCCGCCTGCTTTCCTCCAGCCTGCCGTGTCAGCCAAAGTGCCGTTGCACTCGCAGTCTCCTCGGTCTGTACAGTCTTTCCCTCAGATAGTCACTGGCCTCTTCCACCTGTTTTATGTCTCTGCTCTCAAGTACCACTAGAGGGGCCTCTGAAGACCTCATTTAAGGTATCACCTGAGCTCTCAACAGGCACACACACTCATGCATGCTCACTTTCACACGTTTACTCTCCCATATGCTCCCATTTACAGGTACACTCATGCTCATCCATACACACCCCACACTTTTACACATATTCACACGTGCATACTCACCTGCTTTCCCCCATTCATGCATAGTCACTCTATACCACTATTACACACTGACATTCATGCACTCACACGTGCTCACTCATACTCACACACTCACCCTCAGACACTCTCATGCACATGCAGATATTTACACAGTGCTAACATTCTTCCTGGCTTTACTTTTCTCAGTAACCCATATACCAGTTGAAATTTAATTTTTTAAAGTTTTTAAAATTTTTTCTGTCTTTCCTCACTGGAAATTAATCTTCAGGAGGACAGGGACTTTGTGTCATCACTGCCATATTTCCAGCATCTAAAATAGTACCCAACATATAGTAAGGGCTTAACTAATATATTTAAATGAATGAATGGGTGAATGCATTTAGATCACCAAAGCAGATTATTTCCATTCCCACCACTGCATGACACTCAATGCATTTTCATCAGAAAATTCATGGAGAGAAATCAGAAAAGCATGAAGCCCATACCTTCTGATATAGAACATCTGTACAGATCCTGGGCTCTGAAAACTGTGATTAGCCCCATCTGTCCAGTGACATGAGAAAGTCTCCAGTTCAGGTGAACGGCACTTGGTGAATTTAAGATTCCCGGAAGAATCTGCAGAATAAAAAGACAAGTCATGAAATCAGGAGGGTAATGGATGGTCCTAATGAGACACATATTTAAAGTGATCAAGAGCAACCACTTCTAGAAATGCTGTTTCTCTGGGCCATAGCTTCAGAGCTGTTGTCAGTTATTTCTGTTAGCCGTTGATTCCAGGAACAAACCATTTTGTCTTTATTCCCAACATTGTTTCTTGGGGCAGGGGGTGCTGTTTAAGAAATCAGAGTTAGAGATGAGGACTTGGGCACAAGTAGTTTACTAGGAGGGCGACTCCAGGAAAGGAAGAGAGGGATGTGGAGAGCAGAGAACAGCTAACACAGCGTGTGTTATTCAGCTCGTTCCCATAGTTGCCGGCGGGGGCCCAACCCCACAGAGGTCCCTCTGAGAAGCTGTGCAGAGTGTGCCTTCCTGGTATCCTTGTCTGGAAGACCAGGGCGTTATATGCCAACTCCCACCTCCCAAAGCTGAGGGCTGTCCGGGTGAACTAATGCCCATGAACTTCTAGGCTGCACCTGCACATGGGTTGAGGGTCCTTGCTAGACTTCTTAGAAACCTAGACAGGCACCTGAAATGTGCCCAGTGATATGCATGGTGGCAGCTGCCCACCATGGATGACTGTCTTGGCACCAGGTGGGCCCAAAGAATGTCACGTGGGGACCACAGCATTCATCACGGAGCCTTTTCTCTTTTTATCAATTTTTGATGAAAAGTTACTAACGTTTGCCTTCTTTTAAAAGATTCAGCCAGTAAACTTATTAAATAGATACCTACTTTAAACAACTTATGCACATATATGTATCAATTCTAAAATGGGAAGTGGAGAAAGCCACCTAGATGTGAGGATATTAGCAGACTCCTCTGCATCTATGAAATCTGCAGTAGGTCTGAGGCAAAACACATTTTGGTGTATCAGTTTTAATTGTTCTTCTGATTTCCATGCCCATTTTGAAGATGGTGGTCAGTGTTAATTAACTGAAGCATAGGAGCTTGTATGATCTGTTGCAAATGAAAAAAGTGTGTGTTTTGTTAGCCAAACACTTTATTATACAGGAGAGTTACTGGAAAAGTTCCTTTTTCTATTAGCTGATGCACTGGAAGTGTTATTTTTAGATCCTTCCAGAAAATCAGTGCTAAATAAACCACATTTAAGCCTCAACTAACATGTTTTAGGGCTTCCCAGCTGGCTCAGTGGTAAAGAATATGCCTGCCAATGTAGGACACGTGGGTTTGATCCCTGGGTAGGGCAGATCCTCTGGACAAGGGAATGGCTACCCACTCCAGTATTCTTGCCTGGAGAATCCCAGGGACAGAGGAGCCTGGTGGACCACAGTCCACAGGATTGCAAAGAGTTGGACATGACTTAGTGACTTAACATCAACAACAATAAACATGTTTTAACACCTGCAATGTTGAGGAAGGAATGCACATTCTGACTGCTCTTTTGCACAGAATGTGAGGAGAGGAAATACACCAGATTTCCAATTGAGAGATCTGTGATCTAGTCTCAGCTCTGACAATATTTAGCCTTAAACTTCCCAAGTCATTTGGGCCTCAACTTCCTCAGTAGAGAGGCTGGAACAGATGAACTCTTTCTTAAACTTTATGACCTCACTTTTACAGTTAAGTGACATGTGCTGTGCTGTGTCTGATTCTTTGCAGCCTTGTGAACTGCAGCCCATGAGGCTCCTCTGTCCATGGGGATTCTCCAGGCAAGAATACTGGAGTGGGTTGCCATACCTTCCTCCAGGGGATCTTCCCAACCCAGGGATTGAACCCATGTCTCCCACATTGCAGGCAGATTCTTTACCATCTGAGCCACCAGGGAAGCCCATGAATACTGGAGTGGGCAGCCTATCCCTTCTCCAGGGGATCTTCCCGACTCAGGAATTGAACTGGGGTCTTCTGCATTGCAGGCTGATTCTTTACTAGCTAAGTCACCCAGGAATCCCTTAAGTGACATAAACAGCCGTTAATAACAACGCACATAATAAAAATATAATTTTGGCATTTGAGCCGAAACCACCAGAGAACACCAAATGCAAACACCATTCAGGTTCCTATAACCTCTGTGCAATAAGCCTGCCACATACTGGTAAGAAGAATAAATCCAATCAGAAAACTTGAAACATGAAGGAAAAAAATTGCTAGCTTGGGGGAAAAGAACTTAAAAGAATTAATTTGAAACACATTTTGCTTGCTTCAACTTACTATTCCTGATTATTCTGTTTCCTTTTAACTCCAGATGTATAGAAAGCCCCATATCATCTTCCATTTTAAGTAAGAAATAGGAAATTCATAGTTGTGGCGCTAATGTGATGAAATAACATGCACACAGAGGAATCCTGCTGTAGACCAGTGCAGCAAAGCTACTTTTTTGGTCTTTTTTAAATGTCTGTCTTTCATTGCCTGCCTTCCTCGTTTATTTTTTTCTTCTTTGTGGCCTCTTCCTTGCCTTCCATCCTTCCTTTCTTTTATGGCTGGGTGTATGCTGTTAGGTGCTGTAGCCCCATGGATCCCAGCCTCCTGTTATCCACAACCTTAAGTATGTTTTCCCCTTGAGCAACTTGCCTTGAATCTGTGGAATATAACAGCATTGAGGGGCTGTTGCATCTGGGATTAGGATACAAAAGACTGTGACTTCTGTCTTGCTGGCTGGCTGAGTCTCTTGCCGGTTTTGCTGAAGCAAGCTGCCATGGTGGTGAGAACCACACAACAAAGAACTGAGGGTGGCCTCTGGTCCACAATTAGCAAGAAGTTGAGGCCCTCAGTCTAACACCCCTCCAAGAGCTGAATCCTGGGAAACAATCGCTCAATGAGCGTGGAAACCTATCCTTCCCCAGTCCACACCACAGATGAGACCACAGCCCTCACTGGCACTTTGAGCACAGCCCTGTGAGAGAATCTGAAGCAGGTCCACCTGCTAAGTCCATGTGGAGGAAGGATAGGGAAAAATACTAACCATAGTAAATATTTGAATGTTGTTGATATATAAGGAATAAATCTAATATATTGGGCTTCTCTGGTGGCTCAGATGGTAAAGAATCCACCTGCAATGCAGGAGACCTGGGTTCAATTTCTAGGTTGGGAAGATCCTCTGGAGGAGGGAATGGCACTCCCCTCCAGTATTCTTGCTTGGAGAATCCCCATGGACAGAGGAGCCTCGCAGGCTACAGTCCATGGGGTTGCAAGGAGTCAGATACAACTGAGTGACTAAGTACATCAGAACTTCAAAGAAGAATGTAAGAATGACATAAGTCACAAATAGAATATGTCACAATAAGCATAGGAATGAGGGTAAATTCCCTTTTGGAGGCAAGAAGAACTACAGTGTAGCTGGCTGCTTCTCTTTTTCTTAGTTTCCTCCAGCTTCAGCTGTTACCACTGTGGTTGAAGATATTCAGCATTCCTAAGTCCAGTTCCTTAGAGTCATACTGAGCTTTTCCAAATCTGAGAGGTACTGGCCTAACCTTAAAATGAGCACCTATTAGATCTAAAAATCCCCGTAGAAACTTGTTCTCTGTTTCACTATGAAGATGACCGATGGTCATGATACTCTTTGAGTTCCTCTCTGATGAGCCACATACAGTCATTTCTAAAGTAGAAATATTTCCTACCTGCTTGTGATTTTTTTTTTTTTAGTATAGCCCTAAAGACAGTGTAGTACACTATCCATTTACAGCATCTCAATGTTGCAACGGACAGGAGAAACCACCTTTGATCCTAAATTAATTCTCACTAAGACAAATGACCAGAGAAGGCAATGGCACCCCACTCCAGTACTCTTGCCTGGAAACTCCCATGGACGGAGGAGCCTGGTAGCCTGCAGTCCACGGGGTCGCTGAGAGTTGGACACGACTCAGTGACTTCACTTTCACGCATTGGAGGAGGAAATGGCAACCCACTCCAGTGTTCTTGCCTGGAGAATCCTAGGGACGGCAGAGCCTGGTGGGCTGCCGTCTATGGGGTCGCACAGAGTCGGACACTACTGAAGTGACTTAGCAGCAGCAGTAGCAAGACAAATGACTATTTCAACTCAAGTGGTCCTGCCTCCTGAATAAATGTTAGTATTAACAATGCTCAAGATTCAAAAGTATTAACAATAAATTTGGGATTCATTTTTATTCTCTTTGGAGTTCCATTTTGAAAATAACTGTAATGACATACTTATTTTAGTTATTATTACTAGCTTACATACATCATGCTATATATTACATCATGTTGATAATATCATGCTTATATTATCTCCTTTAACAATAATAACAGCTCTAGAAGGCAAGTACTATTTACACTTAGAAATGGGTAAAACTGGAGTTCAGAGAAGTGAGCTGCCTATATTTATATTACTGTTGTATGCAGATGGGATTAAAACACAAATCTATGTGATTTCATCTAAACTATTAGTACTAGCAAAAAACAGTAGCTTTTTTTGTTAGATAATTCTCTTTTGCTTCTCAAAAATCCCCAGAAAGGAAAGATGATAAGCAAACAGATGTGCTCTTAACTAAACTCTTGGTAATCTGTAACCTGGCAAGCCCTAAGAGCAGGATTTCCTAACTGTGACTGCACATCAGAATCAACTGAGGAATTGTGAAAGATACTGATGCCTTGGTCTACTCCCAGAGGCTTGACCAAATGTAGCAGGAGTGCGGCATGGGCATTGAGATTTTTTAAAATTTCACCTGTTGCTTGAAATACGTAGCCCAGGTTGAGACAGCCACTGCTGTAGAAAAACACAGCTATATGTAAGCACTGAAAAGCTGGCTTTCCATATCTGTTAGGTTCTCTGATCAGTTCTAGCAGAACTACAGATCAAGAGTGACACTTGGTGTTAGTCCTGTGAGCCAAGTTCTGGAGGGTGCTAGAAGGATATGAATGTTAATTATGGCCTCAAAAGAATATAATAATGGTTCATGAACCCTTGGAGAACTAAGAGATATTTCAAATACATGTATAAAACACTACATCTAAATGCTAAACCTGCCCAAATTTCTGGTGGACTATAAACTGGTAATAAAAATTAAAAATAAATTAGTATTCTTACTGAAATTATTACTTCAAGAAAGCTTGAAGAGAGTTTTATTACGATTCAAGTTTTGAAAAGTCGATTTACGTTCAGTCCTATGATGACAGAAGGACTGCGTGAGAGTGGCTGGGAGGCCCTGCTGGTTGCCCCACATCGCCTTTGACAGTGACCATGGCTGACTCTGCAGCCAGACTGGCCCGGCCCCCTTCCCTGCCCAGTGGCCCTCCCTTTGGAGGAAGACAATCTTCCTGGGCAGGACCCAGACATCAAGCAGCTGCTGCACACTGAAATAGTCCTTTGCCTTCTTCCCCTCTGTTCTCTCACCAGTCATGCTCTCCTATACTCAACTCGTGACAAGACACAAACAAAAACCAAATGAAATCACATACAGGTGTCCAGTGTGCGCTTGAGGGTTCAGGGTTAGAAGAGAAGGAAGAAGAGGAGCAATTGAAGTGGAAGAGGAAGGCTGGAAGGAAAGGGGTCTTTGGAAGGAAAGGACAACGTTCTTCCTGGAGCCCCAGGTCACGGAGGGGAAGGCAGGCACACCACAGCCATATGCACGTCAACGTACAGCCTCCACTGCCGCCTGTCACGTGGGCCATCTGCTGTCAACAGCCCTGGACACTTGTTGTCACCGCTGAAAGGGGGTTGGGGGTTCAATATCTTGTGAAGAGACAGCCTTGCTCTCTGACCAAAGCAAAACTGAGCGCAGACAGTTGACAGCTGCCTTTTGAATTGGGTGGCATAGACAAACAGCAAGGAAAGAAAACAAAAGCCATTGATATAATTAAGAATGAAAACTTGCAAAGGCAAACAAAAGACAACAATTTTATAGGACAGACGAATGAATTTCATAAGTAAATAAGTGGAATAGGCTAGGTGGTTGAATTGTGTTTCTAAGATGTTACCTTTTTTGTAAAGCCTAAATATTTGCTGGTCTTCCTGGGGACTAGGTTCTGGATTGAGGGGCACTGTATTTTGCACACACTTGTAAACACTTGGGTGGAGGGAAAAGAACGCCTTGCCCAGCTTTCTGGAGTCTTCCCTTTTGAAACTATGCTTTGAGGCCATGCATCCCTGGTGGCTCGGATGGTAAAGAATCTGCCCACAATGCATGAGACCTGGGTCTGATCCCTGGGTTGGGAAGATCCCCTGGAGGAGGGAATGGCTACCCACTCCAGTATTCTGGCCTGGAGAATTCCATGGACTGTACAGTCCATGGGGTCACAAAGAGCTGGACACAACAGAGAGAATTTCACTTCACTTCATCCTTCTCCAAAGTACACTTGTTATTTTCAAAGCACTCATCTATTTGAAGAGCTTCAGAAATTCAGTGATTTCTCCACCCTAGAGCATCTTACACCCTCTTTACTAAATAAATGTCTTGTCTTTGATGGATGCTAGCCTGTCAAAATATGGTAAAAAATCTGTAAAATTCCTGGTTGATCACTACTGTTAAGTAACTAAGCTGCCTTAGAGATAAAATGGGCTTCCCAGGAGGTGCTAGTGGTAAGGAACCTGCCTGCCAATGCAGGAAATTCAAGAGACACAAGTTTGATCCCTGGGTTGGGAAGATCCCCTGGAGAAGGAAATGGCAACCCACTCCAGTACTCTTGCCTGGAAAATCCCATGGGCAGAGGAGCCTGGTAGACTACAGTCCAAGGGGCTGAAAGGAGTTGGACACAACTGAGCACATAGATAATCTAGTGTCAAAGAACACACGTTTTAAAAGTCTGGTAGGCTTTTTATAACCTACGAATTACCAGGTGGTTCTGAAACTGTGTATAAGCTATTGGAAAAAAAATCTTTAACACTGGAAATTGGCAAAGAATCTAATAAAAGTATTTTGCATTGGATGATACTAAATGTAAGGAATTCACCTTCATGTTTAATTTCCTTTATGGTTCTCTGCAGAACTGAGGAAGGCACAGCTGTAAAATCTTCTGCTTAGGCACTTAATGGCTTAGAGTTCAGAGCGAGAGTTCACAAAATTTTCCCTGAACTATTCATTTCTTTCTTTTTTTATTATTTTAAATAACTCTAGTACACTGTAAAAAATGGATTCTTGGTGCATTTAAAACACTGTAAGTTTGACTAAAACAAAGACTTAGTGAAAACATCCAGTTACTTTAAGATGAATGTCAAGTCAAGTGAACTTTACAGGGTCCTGGAACAATATTTGCGGCACATGTGGTCTGGCAGGGAATTTAACTGGATGCAGCCCCTGTGGATAGCTCATCTGTATGCCAGTGTTAGGAAACAGAGCTATGCATGCAGTAGTCTTAGCGTTTAAGCCTCTATCTTTTCACCAAAGTTTGTTTTGTTGTTTTATTTAACGTTCATGGAACAGTTTCATTATCAAATGTATTTACATCTCTTCTGAAACAGTTGTGGTTGAACATAATTAATCCTAGATTTGAATATTCAGGGTAATTAATTCCCTCCTTCTCCTCTTTTCCTCTCTTCTCCATGGCATTTATCCAGGGTATTTAGTTTACTCATTGCTTTTCCTGGTGGCTCAGACAGTAAAGAATCTGCCTGCAATGTGAGAGACCCAGGTTCAATCCCTGGGTTGGGAAGATCCCTGGAGAAGGGAATGACAACCCACTCCAGTATTCTTGCCTGGAAAACTCCATGGACAGAGGAGCTTGGTGGGCTACGATCCATGGGGTTGCGAAGAGTCAGACACGACTGAGCAACTAACACACGCACATACACAGTACTTTCGCATTATTTCACTCAATTCTCTAGGACAAAATGGTCACACACTTTCCTATCTAAGACCTTCTCTCTTCTCCCATCAATTCTCTTGAAGCTGAGTGGGCAGGTGGGAGCACAATTTTCCCTGGTGTTTTTTCTCTGGCTAGGGAAGGGGATCTACCAAGGCAGTTCCAGCTGCTCCAGCTTCTAACAGTGTAGCCTGCTGGAAGATGAAAGAGGAGTGTCACCTCCAAGATGCATACTTACTGCCCTGCAGGATAACTGACTTAGGAAATAGAACTGCCATAGTTTGGTTTTAATATGTCAAAGAAACAATTAACATTAAATTTAGTAAAATTTATTTTTTGTGTGGTTGAAGCAAGGGACATCTTAGATAATATAATCAAATAATTAAAATATAAAGCAAGAGGATGTAGAATAATTGAAACCTCCAGTAGGAATGTAAACGGGTGTAGTCACTGCAGAAAAAGCTTAACAGTTCTTCACAAGTTAGACGGGGCTTCCCAGGTGGCGCTAGTGGTAAAGAACCTGTCTGCCAATGCAGGAGATGCAAGAACGCGGGTCCAGTCCCTGAGTCAGGAAGATCCCCTGGAGGAGGGCATGGCACCCACTCCAGTATTCTTGTCTGGAAAAATTCCAGGAGCCTGGTAGGCTATAGTCCATGGGGCCACAAAGAGTTGGACATGACTCAGCATACGGCATGCATTGATAATTTAGGCATGTCACAATATAAGAGTTTCTACTCACTGCACAGAAGACACGACTAGAGGGGGATTTCCCTGGCAGTCCAGTGGTTAAGACTTCACCTTCCAAGGCTGGGGGTGTGGCTTCTATCCCTGGACAGGGAGTTAAGATCACTCATGGCCAAAAATCCAAATCATAAAACTGAAGCAAAATTCTAACAAATTCAATAAAGACTTTAAAATGGTCCATGTCAAAAAAAAAAAAAAAATCTTAAAAAAAGACTACTGGATCCCCTGGTCATATGAAAATGTCCCAAGTGAAACTTAGCTGAAGCACTTGTGAATGAGGTTATCAGGTTCTTTTTAGTGAAATGATCCCAATTCCTGGAAATAGGTGGCTGACAGAGGGGCTATACTCAGAACTAGCACATTGTATGCTGGAATCTCCTGGGGAATTAAAAATAATTACTGATGCTGTGTTCTACATGAGATTCTACTTTAACTGCTAATATATGGAATCGCCAATTTCTTTATCTGGCCATTGGGTTTTTAAAAGCTCCCCAGCAATTTTAAAGGACAGAAGAATTCAAGAACCACTGACTTATATCATCTTTTCCCTTCTGAGTCCAGAAGACATCCTGCTTGTTCCCACCACTGGAGCCTCTTGTCTGATTCTCACAGACAAGTTCTTTGCCAGGAATGGGAGGGAAAAGTACATGTGGGTATATTCTCATCCAAGCCTAAAAGTATAGCCATGCTTTGCCAAAGTCAAAACTCTTGTCACTGAAAAACACAAGCCTCCTAAAGTCTCAGGGGAGCCTTCTATCGCCAGAAGAAACCAAATGATGAATGAGTCTTTATTTTCCCCTCCTTGTAATTTTGTCAAGGCCATTTAATTCTCACTGATGATGATGTAGTCTTCTATGTAATTTCATTTCTAAGGTTTGGAGTTTCAAATGCAGTAAAATAGGGTCTTTTGTAATGAGGACACCAAAGCTTTTTAGTTTTAGGGTTACAGGCACATGCAACATGAATTCATTCATTTGTCCACTTATTCAACAATCATTGAACATCTATTTATGTGCCAGGCTCCAGCTTAATGAACATCATCACTTGCTGGAACAGTAAATATGGTCCAAGGATGATGGTACAGCAGACAATTTTATATCAAGAGGCTGGGCCAGTTCCCTGAGAGAGAATCGGCCTGGTCATTCTTTCTTCATAACTTTTGCTCTGTGGATACTTTCTCGCTTGGTATAATTTACTCCCACCACATGTTTGAATTCTGAAGTCTATATTCAGACTGTTAAAATGTTTCATGTATATATTTCCATTTCCATAAAAGAATGTCCAGTATGACAAATGCAAAGATAAATATGGTATACACAGCCATGGCTTCCAAAATATGAGGGAACATTTTTCTATAAATACTTATATACATATTTCTCAGGAACATAGCTTGTACTTCTTATCTGTGTGTATATATGAGTTTTTAAAGGTATTTAGTGCTGCGGCAAGGCAGCTGTGTCACTCTTCATTCTTCTAAACCAAGAGCTGTCAACCAGGGTGGGTTTGCTTCCCAGTAGATGTTTGATGGAGACATATTGGATTGTCATGGCTGGGGGAGGGGTGACATTTTTCAGGTAGAGGCCAGAGATGCTGTGCAACATCCTACAGGAGACTACATCCTACATCCTACAGGAGACTCCCTGTGACCAGATGACAAAGAATTATCTGGTCTAAAATGACGATAATGCCCTCTTCCAAAGAAATAATTAAGACTATTAACTTACAAAGTAGTTCTCCAAAATTTAAATAGATACCCAGAATGGAAAAAGCTAACACAAACATTGATTTCTTTTTTTCTGCTTAACAATGAAAAACATCTTGCATTTTTAACTTGTTTGGGATTTTAAAAAGACTTTCATATAGACACTCTATTAATCAAGAAGCACTTATGTAGTACCCATTATGTGTAAGGTAGTCTTTTGAGTGTTGTGGGAATTATGAAAATAACACGACACATGGAGTCTGCCTTTGAAGAGCTACAGCTCTTTAAAGTACAGGAAATAATATGTGAGAAGTAGTTAACAATAAAAGGTAGTTCCAATAAAGATAATAATTGCTTTAGGAAATCAAAGAAACTTGTGATGACTAATAGCTGAGGGTGGAGAGACAGATGAAGTCTTCAAAGATGAATAAGGAGAGAGTGGTGAACTTATCCTAATTTGCTGAAATGAGATGGAAAAAGATTGATGATGGTCAAGAACCAAATGCCACAAGGGACATATCCGTACATAAGGTTGGGCTTATTTGTCGTCTTTGGGTTGAATCAGAATCTGCATTCTAACAAGTTCCCAAGTTATCTGTATTATGTACATTAAAGGTTGAGAAGCATTAACTTAAGGTATCTGACTGCCAGCTAAGGGCTCTTTCAAACTGGACCAGTGGTTCTCAATGCTGGCTGCACATTAACAAAATACCTTCCAGAGATCTAATTTAATTAGATGGGGTGATGCCTATACAGTGTTAGATGTCACTTATATCTTTAAAAATATAAACACTACTCTCAATGTACAGAGGGAAAAAGACTGAAGTGATACTTAGGCATTGGTATTTTTTAAAATGCCCCAGGTGACTCTAACGTGCAAACACGGTTGGGAACCTCTGAATTAGAACAATGAGCTTCTGTGTTAGATTAGTACAATGAATTCCTTAGCAGATATATTGAAAGGCCCCTTAAATGCGGAGTCCTGTGAAAAACACACCAAATAAGGTTAGCAAGGCAAAGCAGCATGCATTGAAATCTCCGAGATGGCAGTGTGGTGGAGAGCACAAGCCCCTCTGTGGGTGATCTTCCTGGGGTCTCCCAGGAAGGCCCAGCCTTAAATTCCACTGTGTGGAGCAGAAACACATGCTCGCAGCTGTGTTTCAGGGGGTTTAAAGTTGCAGTTTTAAGCATATACGGTGTTGTGAGAGTGCAGCTGCCTTAATTGTGGGAGTCATGGAAGTTAGTGTGAGATTCTGTGCCATAGATCCTGGGAGTAGAGCCAGCTCCGGGCTCCAGGACAGCCCTGTGTTAGTCCACATGGTAGAATGGCCACGGCTGCCTTTGTGGGAAATGACTGTGTCTCAGTGGAACACATCATCCCAAGCCCTGGCAATGCTCCAGCAGCATATTTCCTAACTCATTGTAGTTCTTCCTTTATTCACTCCTGCAGTTCTTTGTTGGAGACATTCATGTTTTTTAAGAGAGATGCTTTTCAAACTTTAGTATGAGAAATCTAAAGTTGAAATCTTGTTAAAATGCAGATTCAGTAGGTAGGACCTGAGATTTTGAACTTTTCACAAGCTTCTGGATGCTGCTTCTGGTGACCACATTCTGAGGGGCAAGAATTTAGATCCGTGCCATCCAATATGGTAGCTGTTAGTGTCATGTTGCTATTGAGGACTTGAAATGCGGTTACTGTGACCAAGATTTTTAATTTTACTCAATTTTAATTAATTTACATTTAAAAATGAAAGCAGTGTAAAATGTTTTTCTTTAAATATAACTTTATTTCAATAGGACTACATTTCATGTCTCTGAAACTCTAGCATCCCAAAGTGTGATGTAAAATACACACTGAATTTTGAAGATTATGAAAAAATAATGTAAAATATCACAATACCATTTTATTAGATTGATTACATGTTGAAATTATAGTATAAATATCTTATTTAATATGTGGCTAAATAAGATATAAAAGTTAATTTTACCTGTTTCTTTACTTTTTTAATGTGGCTAATAGAAAATTTAAGATTATATGTGTGTGTGTGTGGTGGGGGGTGCTCAGTTGTGTCTGACTCTTTGCAAACTCATGGACTGTAGCCTGCCAGGTTCCTCTGTCCATGGAATTTTCCAGGCAAAAATATGGGAGTGGGTTGCCATTTTCTACTCCAGGGGATCTTCCTGACCCAGGGATTGAACCTGCATCTCTTGCTTCCTGCATTGGCAGGCAGGTTCTTTGCCATTGTGCCACCTGGAAAGCCCCAAAACTGCATATGTAGTACTCGTATTTCTATTTGACAGTACTTGCTTAGATGGTAGAACTGATTTCAAAAGAAAAAATATTTAATTAAAAAAGAATTCAGAAAATTCATTGCATCAGCTTAAACATGGAAGACCTAAAAAAAGTTGCTAAACTGGCAAACTGTATAAATTTGAGGTATAGAGCTAATACCCATTTCAACAAATCCATTCTCTCTGATCCACTGTCCTGAGAAAGCTCGAGGTTTTCACCTAGTTCATGGACACTTATGGGCCCCTCAGCAAGAGACCCAATCGAACCTTCCTGAGCAAAGCTCCTAATCGATATTTCTTCCCTACCTTATTTCCTCTAAAACACACCCACCTCTGTTTCCAGTCTTAGACCCTTGGTGAATAGGGGCATCACAGAGCAGCAGAAAGAGCACAGGCTTGAAGGCCAGCTGAATGTGGGTGCGAATCTCAGGTGTGCAACTTGCTAGAAATGTTATATTTTCCCATGTGTAAAATGAAAGCAAAATACCTACCCAGTTGCTGAAAATTAAATCAGATTATTTACATAAAGTGCCTGACATGTGACTGGTTTTCAACAAAGAATCATCACCATTATTACAGAGGACAAACTCACTAAATTTAAAATTGCATATAAAGCTCTCATATTTACTCATGTGGATTAGTTAGATCTTCACTCCATCTACTGAGTTTCAAGGCTATTTTTGAAATATAACAGGACCTTAAACATTGTAATAATTTAGTCTGAAAGTATGGTTCACAATGAGAATCTGAAACACTGAAATGGTTCACATAGAAAGGTATTTGAAAAAAGTAAAAGTTGGTTGTTCAGTTGTGTCTGACTCTTTGCAACCCCATAGACTAGCCCACTAGGCTCCTCTGTCATGGAGTTCTCTAAGAAGGAATACTAAAGTGGGAAGCCACTCCTTTCTCCATGGTATCTTCCCAACCCAGGGATCGAACCCAGGTCTTCTGCATTGCAGGCAGATTCTTTGCCATCTGAGCCACCAGGGAAGCCCAGAAAGATATTTAGGACTAGGCAAATATACTCAGAATCCACAAAAATGGAAACTACTTTCTTATTCATGTATCCAGTCGGTCTCAAATGTAAAATACATTTTTGTCAGAAGTAATGGGCTCTCTAGGTTCTATAGCAGGGTTGATACTTTAGGGCAGCTAACTCTTTATTGTGAGGGCTATCCTGAGCTTCCCAAGTGGCTGAGTGGTAAAGAATCTGCCTGCCATTGCAGGTGATGCAAGAGACACGGGTTCAATCCCTGGGTTGGGCAGATCCTCTGGAGAAGGAAATGACAACCATTCCAGTATTCTTGTCTGGGAAGTCCCATGGACAGAGGAGCCTAGTGGACTACAGTTCATGGTGTTGCAAAGAGTTGGACATGACCGAGCGACTACAAAAAAACAATTCTCAGCATGGAAGGATGTTTAGCATCATTCTCTACCCACGAGATGTCAGCAGCTCTGCCCTCTCCCACAGGTATGACCACCAAAATATTTCTAGCTAGTGCCAAATGTCCCCTGGGGGTGAGAATCACCCCTGGTATGAACCAGTGCTCCATGGGAATGTACCTCTCACTTTAGTACCTCAATTACCAATGCCCTGATTATACTGAAATTGCACTTACAATTAATAAATGGAATCACTTTTATTGTATATTAGTAAAAGCATTTTACTTAATGTGTAAAAGTTCTTTTTGACTACCATGGACTGAACTTCTAGTATGTGCTAAGTTCTTGCCCCATACTTCTCATCTTGACTTGACATCTCTTCTTTGAGGACCTTTCCTTTATAGATTAGGAAGCTTAACTTCAGTAAAGGTACAACATTTTTAGCCAAAGCACAAAGCAGCAAGCAGCAAGGCTGGGGTTTGAATCCAGATTCTTTTCATTTCAAAATGTTTTTCCTCATATGCTGCACTGCTGCTTTCTGTTTTATTTGGGTTTTCTCTTTACGGTAAGGTTGCTTTTTTGGCATCAGGCTCAGAGATTTATCAGCTTCTATGAGCTGTCAGATAGCATGTAGAGACTAGAGCTTAGAGATTAAGTGTCCTGTACTTGGTCTGAGAAGGTCTTGTACTTCACCTTTTAACCGATGCAAATCAGAAGAGCATGCTTATAGTCAGAACCGTATGTGTCCCTAACTAGCAGTGTCAGATTCCCTCATGGAAGCAAGAAACTAACGACAGTCCCTGCCTCTGTGAAGTTTTCAGTCTAGTTGGGGAAATAAGATGTACACATATAAAATGATCAGAAAATAAACTATTTAGGAAATACTGGAGTCGCTGTATTGATCCGTATAAAGAAAGGGAGAAGCAGTATAAATTACAATGGATCTAGACTCTTTCGTAGAAAAGTTTGGATGGGAGGAGAGAAAAAATGGAAGTGCATTTTAGGAAGTTAATCATTTATAACAGATATTATACTTCTAAATTTGCCATTGTGAGTTAAGAGAGGAGGTTAAATGCACCTTGGTGAATATCTGCTTATCCACGGGTAGACAACATTTCATTGGGGGAACTCTCGAGAATAAAGGACATACAATCATGGCCCATATTTGCTTCTCTCTCTCTTCCAAGTCAAGATTTCCACTCACTTCTAACCATAACCCAAAAGACAGACAAACATATAGAAGAATTAGAGAAGCAGCACTTATTACAGACATAAAAAGAGAATTCTGGGAACATGACTCTGGCAATTCTCAAGAGACGTTTATATGTAGTCACACGCTCTTAGAGCTGTGACTACAGATAAACTTATACTCAGCGAGGCCCGCCATTTTACTCAGCTGAAGAATATAACGTTAAAAAAGAGAGAAATGAATTGGCCAAGGTTACACAGCTGGTAAGAAGCCAGGCTACGTGTTCCACTGCCTCTACGAAGTAAAAATCACGGTCACTAAACATGACGACCTGGTGATTATTATGGATTTACTTCACATCTGACAACTTCTAAAGCCTCACCAAATTTCAAAGTGTCACATTTATAGAGTGAACCAAGCTAAATCCTGAGCCCTAGACTCTATGACAATATTAAACCATGTCTTGGATCCCGTTTTTAGGAAAAATAGGCACTTTGAAAGCTTTTAAGAAACCCAGATGAATTATTTTAAGTACTAACATTCAACCACACAATGAGTCCAGAATTCCATGCATAATTAACCTATTTTTATTACACTAGATGGCAGCAAATAGGTATCTAGGTATATAGTCAGTTAACTAGGAAGCTGAAAACAAAATGAAACTACACACAGATTGTAGTTCATACAATAATCACTGAATAACGTGGAAGTCCATAAGTATTAATCTCTTGCATGCTCTCAGACATTCTTGAAGTTGTGGTTCTTGTATGTTTTTTACTGAGATTCCTTCTTATGTATAGTAGGGTGCTAAAAATTGTGAATTGTTGCAATGTTGAACTGTAGAATCATTGGCTTTTGGCAGGTAGGGCGATATTTTATTTATTTATAGAATCTTTTCTCTGGCTATCAGAGGATAGGGGATGTGCAGTAGTGAAAAGACAGGTCTGGGAAGAGATGTTGCAGTATATGCCCATTACGATGCACAGGGTGGAAATGTCTATTAACAAAAGCAGGCTCTAAATACTGGCAGGTATTAAGAAAAATTAGAGGCTACCTAATCACCAAAAGGACTGAAAGACTGTCTAAGTTATCGTCTTCAAAATGGACCATGTAAAATGATCCACTGGGAATGAAAAGAACATACTAAAGCTTTTATTAACATACGCTGTTTATCTAACATAGAAATTTAGGTTTACTCATAAGGAACATGGAGAGTCACAGGCAGCCTTCATTCAGCTTGTGTCAGGGTCACACGCACATTTGGCACGAGAAGGTTCTGCAGGAAGGATGGGCAGGCACAGTTTAGAGAGTTGCTGAGTAGCTCCTTCACTTGTCTTTTTAACATATTAGGGCATTTTTTTTTTAATTTTTAAAAAATTTTTTATTTTTTATTTTACTTTACAATTCTGTATTGGTTTTGCCATACATTGACATGAATCCACCATGTGTGTACATGCATTCCCAAACTTTTTAAAAATAGGTTCTACATGGCTGATTTAATGGCTAAACAGGTTAAACTGATATTATGGTGGTTTAGCTAATCATAACATAGGGAATAAATGATTTAAAAATATTCATGTAATGATATCATTTATATGTGGAATCTAAAATATGGCATAAATGAACCTATCTACAAAACAGAAACAGACTCGGAGACGTGGAGAATGGACTTGTGGTTGCTAAGGAGGAGATGGGGAGGGAGAGGGATGCACCAGAAGTGTGGGTTTGGTGGATGCAAACTATTACGTATAGAATGGAAGAACCACAAGGTCCTAATGTATAGCATGGGGATTATATTCAATATCCTGGGGTAAACCATAATGGAGAAGAATATAAAAAAAAGTGTATATATGTGTATAACTGAATCACTTTTCTGTACTGCAGAGATTGGCACAACATTGTAAATCAACCATACTTGAATTAAAAAAATTGAGGAAAAATATTCAAGAAATCTACTATTGAAAGTAATTCTAATGATGCCAGCCCAAGTCAACAATAAGGCATTGGCCTAGCTAATGCTTTTCTTACCTGTAGAATAGCTTTATCCAAATCTGCTAGGAAGCTGATTTCCAAAATGGGAAATTATCCCAAAGACTGTTTGAAATATAGATTGACATCTTCTACAACTACTCTTTATGTTTTTTTTAACATCTAACTTGATATATCTTGTTCTTTTAAGATATGAGACCGAGACTGAAATTAAAGCAAAGTAATGAAATAAATGTAGCACAGATCCAACCTTTCAAACTGTGTTTCCTAAACTGTTAAATGAAGACTTCTTTCTCCTAAAGAAGTAAACTTCAAACACACTGCAGGAAGTATTTTATCAAACACGGAAGTATTTTATCAAACACGGGACTATTTTATAATGTTGCTTGGTTCAACTTAAGACTTTAAAATGTATATTTTTATGAACATTCTGTAACAAAATACATTAGAACACTGAACATAAATTAGAAATATGAAAGCATATATTTTGTGAGTTTTTAAAAAATTTTACTAAATATTGGGATATAGAATCCAAACTTCAGTGACCTATGACTGAGCATAATCCCTTTACAGATGAATGAGCAAAATGAGGTCCAGAGGCTTACAGACTACTAAGGTCAATTACAGAACATTAATTTTTAAATTCTTTCGACTCCATTGCTTTCTATTTGCATTCATCCCCTTTTCAGGCTTAACTTATAAGGTATACATTTAGGTACACAAGTCCAGGGCAGACCACTAGACCTTATCCTCTTACAACTCTCCAAATGCTTTTATCGTTAAAGAATTATTGTTGGAAGCACAAAGGTGCAAGGAATAGTAAAGATAAGGCATCTGACCATCACAAAAAATGCAACTATGTGTGATAGAGGGACCCAGATACTAGAGCAGAAAGATACCACAGGATAAGCTAAGTGTTTATTCCTATAATTAATCTTGTCAAATGAACTCTCATAAGCAAGAGAATTACTAAAAATGTATTCACTATTTTGAACTGCACAGGAAAGTGAGGAATGGCTTAAAAATAAAAGGTTGATGTGGTCATCAACCTACCTGGGGCAGGTACAAGGGATTTCCTTCCCAGATGAGGCATTTCCCTAGCCCCAGTCATTTTTTCTCCATGTTGCCTCTCTCTACTTTGTGGAGCTATGATCAGCGATCTACATAAATCCTGCAGCAGAAGGTATACATAGTCTTGGGTGACCACTGTGCTCTCCACCAGGGCAACTTGAGAAACACCTAGGTTTCAGCACACCACTCCACATTTTCTAAGAGAGGCAAAGGAATCACTATTTTTGCTTCCCTAGTTGATTCGTATATTTTTGGGTCCCAACTCT
Source organism: Oryx dammah (assembly GCF_014754425.2). Taxonomy (NCBI): domain Eukaryota; kingdom Metazoa; phylum Chordata; class Mammalia; order Artiodactyla; family Bovidae; genus Oryx; species Oryx dammah. The sequence continues at coordinate 39,468,564 of NW_024070204.1, read as the reverse complement.
CTGGCAGAGTGTGTTGTATGGCAGGGGTCCCCGCCCCCAGCCATGGACTGGCACCTCCCATCAAATCAATGGCAGCATTAAATTAGGAATAAAGTACATAATAAATGTGATGCGCTTGAATCATCCCCAAACCATCCCTCTCGTCCCTTTCCTGGTTCATGGAGAATTTTTCTTCCATGAAACTGGTTCCTGGTGCCAAAAAGGTTGGCGATTGCTGCTGTATGGTAACCACAAAGGGAGAAAAATCAGAGGTTTCCTTGCTGGCCTGAGATCATTAGGGGTGCCCTCTTCAAAGAAAGTATTATATTCATGCTGTGAACTTCAGCAAGATATAAGAGAATGTTTGACCCATAAAGAAAATTAAACACTAGAATGGGTTCATTTAAGAAGAGATTGTAAATCTTTACCTTGAAAGAGAAACCTCTTTTTGGTCTTCTGAGATGTGTCTTTGCTTACATGGAGGTGGTGGCGGGGCACTGGGACAGATTCAGCTAACACTTACTACATGCAACTATGTTCCAGAAACACGTACATTTAATGCTCAAGGTAAGCATAGAAGGCAGTCAGTGTTATTCCCACTTTACAGATGGGAATGTAAGACTTTGAGAGGTTAAATGTCTCATTTAAGTTCATTCAGCTAATTAGAGGCAGAAGTGGGATTTGCACCAGATCTCTGAAATTCACAACTAGTACATTTCCCACTGCCTTTGCACCACTATCCTGGTTTTTAAATTCAGGGTACCATTAATAAACAGATTAAAGAAAAAGTATAGTTTTTGTTGTTGTTTAGTCACTAAGTCATGTCTGACTCTCTGTGACCTGATGGACTGCAGCCCGCCAGGCTCCTCTGTCCATGGAATTTCCCAGGCAAGAATACTAGAGTGGGTTGCCATTTTCTTCTCCAGAGGATCTTCCCAACCCAGGGATCGAACTCGCATCTCCTGCTTGGCAGGCGGATTCTTTACCACTGAGCCATCTGGGAAGCCCCAAAGTAAAGAGGAGACAGGAAACACGAGGGAACAGCTAGTGTATTTGGTGAAATGGAAATATGCAGGCATTCCCTCTGATCATTTGATAGAACTATAATAACCCTTACAGTAAAGGGGAGTAAAAGAATCTCTCTAAACTGATGACTTATCACCCATGAAGTTGTGGGTCAACAAACAGGAAATATTCACTTGGTTTGAACTAGAACATAAAGTTCCTGTCTTAAAAGAAATTTATAGGATCGTCAACAATGATAAGTGGTCGGGTCAGCTGTTGAGTTTCACATCTTCCATGGACACAGCAGTCTTAATATCCCCCTGGAGCCACGATTCAGCACTGATTCAAGAAGCAGTTAACTCTCCATTAGAAGCCACAGCTGCCACTTCGTATATCAAGCAAGATTTCCTGGGTGGTCTCTCACCATACCATAATTATTAATGTGACTTTATTTATGGACTCGAACAGCTCTTAGCACAGAGTAGCATAGTTGTTATCCACTGAGCCAATACAGCTGCACTGCATTTGTTACATGCCCGTGATGTAATTTCATAAGCACAACATTAATTCTCTGTTTTCCTATTACCTCTGCTTTGCATTGGTGTTTTTGATCAATGTAGGGACTGACAGAACAATCCTGGGGTTTAGAACAAGACAAGAGTGGTAGATAGAGCTAAGGCTTTGGGGCAAGTGTTCTGAGTTTGAATCCTTGCTTATCTGATTTTAGAAAATAACATGTTTCTGGAGTGTTAGTGTTCTCAAATTCAGTGAAGTGGGAATGTAAGAGTTATCTTACTGAGTTATTGTGAGATAAACTCTAAAAAGTGCCCACTTAATAAATGCTAATCATCTTTCACCCAGGAAATTTGGCCACTGTAATTCACATACCAGGGTTGATAGTAATATAAATATTATGATAACAAGAGCTAATACTTATTGTCAGTGCTTGAACAGGCCATCTCTCAGACTGTCCTCAGAGCTTTGGTGTATTAACTCATTCAGTCTTTCTAACAAGTATTATGAGGTGGGGACTGATGGTATCCCATGGTAAAGATGGGAAAACTTTGACCTACAGATGGAAAATACCATGCCTAGGAAGTCCTGTTTCAAAGCTCATACTTTCGGTCACTGTGCTGTGCTCATGGGGTTTTCTCAGCAAGAATATGGGAGTGGGTTGCCATGCCCTCCTCCAGGGATTGAACCCATGTCTCTTGCGTCTCCTGCACTGCAGGCAGATTCTTTATCCCTGAGCCTCTGGGGAAGGCCCCCCATATCACCACTTCCCCTCATTCTAGAAGAAGAGTTCCACATGAGGAAGATGTACAGAGGCAACACAGCACAGTGGTGATGAGCAAGGGTGTGGGTGCCTGAGTCAGTTAGTGAGAAAGTGAAGGTGAAAGTCTCTCAGTAGTGTCCAACTCTTTGTGACCCCATGGGCTGTAGTTCATGGAATTCTCCAGGCCAGAATACTGGAGCTGTTCCATACTGGAGCTGTTCCATTCTCCAGGGGATCTTCCTAACCCAGGAATCAAACCCAGGTCTCCTGCATTGCAGGCAGATTCTTTAGCAGCTGAGCCACAAGGGAAGCCCACCTGAGTCAGTTGACCTGGTTTGAATTGCCACTTTGTACTTCTTAGTGATGCGTGCTTTGACAAGTCCTCATTCTCCCGTGCACCATCTCCTCATCCGTTAAATATGTATAATAGTAGGATTGTTATGAGAATTATTGATTTAAAATATGTAAAGTGTTTAGCACATAGTAAATAAGATGTAAATCCCATTATATTAATAAACTATTTCCAGGTGGTAAATCTGACGATGGATGTCTTCAGCATTGGAACTGTAAACAATCTGTCCCTGCCCCCTTCAATTATTACAAACCTTTCCTTATAATTCTGCATCAAATAATAACTTTGCCAGTGTTTTATGAACTAAAATATTATCTCAATTTCTTCTTAATGTAATAACCCATTTTAATAACCCATTCTGGTCTCTGTAATGTGAACAGTTGTAAAACTCATTTGGGTCAGTGAAATCATAGGGTAAGAAAAAGAGGAGAAATAAAAACGTGGTCTTTAAAAGTAGGCACTCATTAGATCAGAGACCCCATCTGACATGCTAGCCATACCCACCATATGCAGACTGTAATTTTGAAAATTCATGCTGTAGCAGTGTCATCATTTTTAAAGACCTACTTTTAAAGACCATATTTTATTTTTTAAGGTCAAAAAACCTGAGTTCAGAATTTGAAGTCTGAAAGCTCAGAATCCCTTATAGTTGTTACAACTCCCTGTGCTACAGAATCTAGTACCTTCATCTTGTCTGGTATAAGGAGTGGGATGTGAGCAACATTTTACTTCTTTTGGCAGAGAGTTTACCAGAGTCTAATTTTGAACTTTTCTTTGGCCAATAACTCTTGGTTTATGACTTGTAATGTGAAAGCTATGTTATCAGCACAGTTATACAGGAAAGGAACACTTAGAAATTTCTCTTTTTGAATAAGTCTAAATAAAAACAAACACAACTGAATAATGTCCATATAGGTCATTTATAATAAAATTTAAAACAGTGCTTTTTTCTTTTGTACTCTTTTGGGTTAATGTTTTTAAATCAAGAGTTTAATTCATGGTTGATGCAAATATCCTATCAGGTTGAAAATACATTTAAAAAATACTTGTACTGGAACATAATGCTTAAGTTGAGAATATAGCAGAAGTCCTACCAAATGAAATCAGTTAATATAACTTTCCCTTTTAATTCAAAACTACATCCATCTCTGGATTGATAATATCAGTCTAGAAAAAGTTTTTGAGTAAACACATTTGCTGGACAGATGAGAGAGACAGAATAAATAGAAATTGAGGGGCAGAGAGACCAGAGATTGAGAGCAGTTCAGGGACTTCCCTGGTGGTCCAGTGGCTATGACTCCCCACTCCCAATGCAGGGGCCTGGGTTCGACCCCTGGTCAGGGAACTAGATTCCGCATGCTGCAACTGAGACCCAATACAGCTAAATAAATAAATAAGTATTACAAAAAAAAAAAAAAAAAAAAAAGAAGAACAGTTCAGCATGTCACTCTAAGGAGTATGTCTCTCCTACTTCTCATAGCTCCAGGATATACTACAACCCAGCTGAGAGAGAAATGTGCCTCTTGGTCCATGTGTGTCTACTAACTTGTGGTCCCTGACCAGCTCTTCTGAATTCCTAACTGGTAAAAGGCTACCATGCACTAAACTTTCTGTTTCATTCTTAACACTGCACAGGGTATCCACTCAAAATCTGGTTCAGCCTTGACAATCTGGAGGTTCACCTAACCTCTCTTAAAATTTTTAAGATGATGGAAGGCCATGGAAAGATCAGAGATGTGGCTGGGTGGAGCCTGAAGGTCACTTGGGACTAAACCATCATAAAATAAAGACTTTGCCTTTCAGGTGTGAACCAGAAACACTTTAGGGAAACATGTGAGCGGTGTGGTTTCTTTAGGATTCAATTATAGGAAGCCCAAGCCTTGACAACGTTCATGAAAGTCTCCTAGAATCACTTTGAAATAGGAAGGAAGGGGGCAGGACACAACCCTTAAAAAATGATATAGCCATAGGGCATGACAAAGACGTTACAACCAACCGAGTCCAAGATGGTGGAAGATTCGACTTCCAGGAAACCTTGAGCCTCATTACATGCTCATTATAATACACTAGCATGCTAAATGGCACCCTCACCAGCACCATTACAGTTCTGAGGTCAACCATAAAAGGCCAAAAAGTGGGCAGAGGCCTAATTCCTGGAAATCTCCATCCCTTCCCCCAAATAACTGGAATAATCCTCCCATTCATTAGCCTATGAAATTACCCAGCCTATAAAAACTACCCATGCCATATTTCAAGGCTCTCTCACCTTCTGAATGGCCCACACTCTGTCTGTGGAGTGTGTTTCTCTCTAAATAAATCCACTTCTTATCACTTCATCTCCAAATTCTTTTGTGACAAAGTAGGAACCTCAAATTCACTGGGAACAACTCTAAGGGTCCTTACTACCCATGCAGGATTGCTAGAATGGAGAAATAAGGACAATCCTATTTGCTTGATCTCTTTCCCCTATTTGACAACTCCACTTTCAGCAAAGTCCCTATGGAGCAGGTTAGATACTAAGTCCACTACATTCTAAAGAAGGCCTATAACCATTTAAAATCACCTTGGAGTTAATAGTTGTAAATTGGCAGTGGCTCCCTGCACTCACAAATTTACAGTACTTGGAAACATGGTCAGGATAAAGGCTATGTTACACACTTATTTGGGGCTTCTCTGGTGATTCAGATGGTAAAGAGTCCTCCTGCAATGAACAAGACCCAGGTTTGATCTCTGGGTTGGAAACATCCTTCGGAGAAGGGAATGGCTACCAACTCCAGTATTCTTACCTAGAGAATTCCATGGACAAAGGAGACTGGTGGGCTACAGTCTGTGGGGTTGCAAAAAGTCGGATACGACTCACTTTTACACACTTATTTGGGGCATTTGGTTCAGGGTCTCAAGAGGACAATTACAATGGCAGCAATATATTGCACACTTCAGAAAGAAAGACTTCTGTATGCTGTATATTATCATCAGATTCACTAATATCATATATTGTATTTCAACTATTAGCAATTGATGTGATTACAAAGTAATAAAACTTATCATTTTAATCATTATGCAGGCATTCATATATTTAAATAACATCTTTAAAAGTGAGTACCTTGGGAAGCTTTAAATAAATCCCAATGAGGTTGTTACTTTCTTCTAAAGGAATTATCTTTAAATTAATTCATGAGTCACATAAGCAAATCTATCCTATTACTTTTTAGTCTGAACCATTCTAATTTAGTAATACTGTGAAAGTTTTTGGAGCAAATAATTTCATTATCTGGAACTGGCTGGTACTGGATTTTCCCGTCCTTGCAATTTCCCCAGGCAACTGCAGACAACTGGGGTAGTAAATATAATTGAAGTATTTAAGTGTCACTATTGTTCTATGCATTATTATCTCCAGTAAATTTATATGGCCTCTTATATGACTTTGAGTATAAAATGCAGACAAAAAGTCCTCAAATAAATTGTAAGGCTTAAGGTTTAAGGGTCATATCTCCTCTCTTTCCAACCCCTGGCCCCCTAACTATTCACTCCCTAGGCCATTTAGGATAGTTTTATGCTCTTAATAGAGGCTCAGTGCATGAATGCATGCCAAGTTGCTTCAGTTGTGTCCAACTCTTTGCAACCCTATGCACTGTAACCTGGCAGGCTTCTCTGTCCATGGGATTCTCCAGGCAAGAATGCTGGAGTGGGTTGCCATGCCCTCCTCCAGGCATTTCCCAACCCAGGGATTGAACCCTGTCTCCTGCATTGCAGGTGGATTCTTTACCCACATATTCTCAGTTCACTAGGTTGAAGGTTGAAACTTACTGTTCTAGTTTTTTCTTCCTCCTGAAACCTACATTTCTTAAAGAAAAAGACTCCAGTATCCCCCTGGCTGGCTGGCTCACCACCAAAGTAAACAGGATTTTCAGAACATTCTCCATTTCTCAACCTGTCACACTGCTTTAGAGCAGTCAAACCAAATCCTTGTATTGAGCTGCTTTATTTTCAAATCTCTGTGAAAATCATCTCCACTCCATGCCCAGGATCATGCTTTTTGGATTTAATTATTTTTACCAGTTCTGATAAATCATTTCATCTCCTGGCTGTTCTTTTTGTGCAAGAGGAGGTTGCTTTTCCAGGGTGGGAAATAAGGCCCAGGGAGTAGACCATAATTTTCCAGATGTCTGTTTTCAAAAGCCCTTCAAAGAAAACCAGCCTGTTTGGCTTCGTCTTCTCTTTAATGGGTTTTTATGGCTTCTTTTACTTTGAAAATATCATATGCCCTGTATCTCACTGCTTTGATAATTTCCTCTTTTTCTGAATGTTTATCTCTAGTTTATTTTACCCAGATTCATTATTTTGTTTATTTTTAAATTAATTCTTACCATTATTTTACAAATATTCCTTATTTCATTGATAACATTCCAAATTAGTGCCCCTTTAAACAAATATCCTCAAGGATCTCAGATTTTGCATTTGGTGTATTTATATACTTTCTCCCTGTGTTAATGAAATGTTAATGACTTCCTACACCACGTATTTTCAGAGCTGGATAGAAAAAGGAAGGAAACTAACACGTTTGTGGAAATTTTTATGCATGCTTATGAGGCAGGTAGCATTTATCCTTGTTTACAGATCAGCAGCTTAAGGCTCAGGGGTTAAGTGATTTGTCCAAAATCCCACAGCTAGGAAGTAGCAGAGTCAGAATGCCAGCCATGACTGACTGACTCAGAGCCTAAGTGCTCAGGCGAGCTTCTCAAAAGTGCTCCTTTCAGGGTTCACTTTTCAGGTACCCCTCTTATTTGAGGGAATTTTTAGGAAAATCACTTGTGCTTTTTGAACCTCTCAGAAAAGATTATCATTACTGATTCCAAGAACAAGAAATATCAGTCAGGTTTAAGAGATAGGACTTAAGCGCTAAAGGCATTCCAGGTTGTCCTAAGTTTGTTGAAGCAAAGTCTGAAACAACGCAAATCATTGAGCTGCCACTCAGGTACAGGAAGTATTTCTATTTTTCTACTACTAGAAGGCAGTGGCACCCCACTCCAGTACTCTTGCCTGGAAAATCCCATGGATGGAGGAGCCTGGAGGGCTGCAGTCCATGGGGTCGCTAGGAATCGGACACGACTGAGCGACTTCACTTTCACTTTTCACTTTCATGCATTGGAGAAGGAAATGGCAACCCACTCCAGTGTTCTTGCCTGGAGAATCCCAGGGACGGTGGAGCCTGGTGGGCTGCCATCTATGGGGTCGCACGGAGTCGGACATGACTGAAGTGACTTAGCAGTAGCAGCAGCATTTTTATTTCTCTTCATTCATAACAGCAATAATATTACTATTATATATTGTATCACAGTATAGTATATATAACATATAGAATATAATATATAAAATATATACTATGTATACACTATGTTTTTGTTGTAGTGTCTGACTCTTTTGGGAAAGAAAAGCCATAGGGAAATAAAACATCTCAAAAATTTGAAGTAAAAACTCCAAAAGCTATATTCAAGGAAATATCACTTTGGGTACTTGATGTGCCTATTGTAAAACCCTTTAGCCAGAAGCGAAGAGGGAAAAGCAAGCTTGAGGGCTGGTTTTTCTAAGCTAGCTTCCTGTGATTTTATCTCTGCTTCCTTCCAGTTGGTGAGCTTCTTTGCTCTTCATTATACTTGCACATAACACTTGCATGTAAAACTCCTGGGAACATATGAAAATTAGATTTTCCTTTTATTTTTACTTTGGCTCTTGATTTTATTACACTATTAATATCATACTACAAAGTGCTCAGTGGCAGTTGGCTAATTAGTCTTATTCATATTGAAAAAGGACCATAATCCCATCTGAAACTTTGCACAGTGAAGCTCAGTGTTTTCTACTCAGACAGTTCTCAACCATAATGATATAATTATACCATTTTCTCAGCAGCATCACCCACATACTATAATTACAGTCAAAGCTAAGGCTATGTTTATAGTATACTAAAGAGGATGGAATTGTTTCATTTTAAGTGATTCATTTACCTCCTCTGTTGGTAACAGAAATGCATGGTAATGGAAAGAGTCATGGTTTAATATGCTTCTCTGAACAACAACTTCAGACACCAAAAACGATAAAGCTCCCAAACCCCACTATGAGAAAGTATGGGAAACATGATTTCCAGTCTGCTTACCATAATGACTCCTCATTTAAAAATCTAGGATGGGCAAGGGAATGCAAACTATCATGCCGGTGGCCACTGTGGGGTCTTGGGAGGCTCTCAGTTGATCGACCTGGTGCAGGACAACCTCACTCAATCAAGTCAGTTTGCAGGACTGACATTGTGGCTCTGAGCCTATAGGATGATGACTCCTCTAAGCACAGGGAACTTCTGGAAGTTCTGGAACTTAGCGGAACCTGCAACCATTCATTCCTTTATGGATGAATGAATGACTGGATATATCACTCATATCTACTATAGGCTAGTTCTAGATGCCAAGTGCACAGCAAGAGACAAAGCAGAAATCACTGTTTTCTTGGAACTCAATTCCAATGAGTTTTAGATCTGTCTTTTGCTTATTTACTTGAGTGAATAAAAAGTTTCATAGTTGATTTACAAAATTGTGTTAGCTTCAGGAGTACAGCAAAGTGATTGGTTATACATATTCATGTATACACACATATATTCTTTTTCAGGTTATTTTACATTATAAGCTATTATAAGATATAGAATATAGTTCCTTATGCTATACGGTAAATCCCTATTGCTTGTTTTATACATAGTGGTGTATCTGTTAATCCCATACTCCTAATTATCCCTCCACTCCCCTTTCCCCTTTGGTAACCACAGATTTGTTTTATGTGTCTGTGAGGCTGTTTCTGTTTTGTAAATAATTTCACTTGTATTATTTTTTCAGATTCTATGTATAAGTGATATCATATAATATTTGTCTTTGTGTGAATTTCATTTGTGTGATAATCTCTAGTTTCACACATGTTGTGAATAGAAATATTTCATTCTTTTTTAGAACTGAGGAATATCTCGTGTGTATATACACCATATCATCTTTTTTCATCTATTGATGGACACTTAGGTTGCTTCCATGTATTGGCTACTGTAAACAGTGCTGCTATGAACACTAGTGTGCATGTATCAGAAAGCTTTTACTTTTACTGTGACATAGGCTCACCCATATTAGCTTGCATGAAAAAATGCCAGTCCACCATAGATTGGAAGCACTATTTTCTTGACATATGGGCATGGACCCAACCTGGCAAAGAGAGGGATGATTGGAACAGTCTGGTGTTAGATGTTCTGGGGTTCATTTGTAATCAGCTAAGAGAGAACACCCATCTGCTCTCCAACATTGATGAGGTAGAGACGGCCACTTCATTTCCAGTATTTCATCTCCTCTCACTGGCTTGCCCAAAGCCTGTGGTTGAAAATGTTTCATAAAATCTTGACTTTCTTTGACTTTTCTTGCCCCATGGAACCTTAAGTACAGCAGGAGTAGAAGACAGCATTGTGGGAAACCATAAGGGATCGCTTAATGGGCAGATGCATATGTCTAGGTATGTGGCTCATGGTTCTGTTTTAGGAATTATTTCTCAAATGTATGGGGTTTCCTTTTCTTTTTAGAATAGCTAAATTATGAACTGATTTTCATAGCTTTCAGGCCAACAAGCAGATGCCTGTGTTATAAATGATTCCTTTCCTTGGTTCTGATACATCCAACAGCTGAGCCTAAGCCGCTTAGAAATCAGGCAACAACACGAAGGGGACTGAACAGTCTTTGAAATGAAATTCCATTATTTTTGGGTTTCATTTAGATTTCCTCCTATTTATATGGGCTTGAGTGACTATCTCTATCTTCAGAGCTCTCAACCTCTAAGCCCCTGACATAGGACAGCAGGGCAGAAGTAGAGAGGAGGCAGGTTGAGTGGCATGGACAAGGGCAGGGGTGGCCATTTTTCAAATATGTACTGCAGGCTTGTAAATGTCAAGCCTTAAAGTTGGACCTTCAAGAACAAATATCTTGAAGGCAGAAATAAGAGACTGTATTTAGAAAATTGCAACTAACTGGTTCTATTTTCTGTCCTCACTTTTTGGTTTGTGATTTAATCAAAAGCCTGTTGGTTCTTTTTCTTTTTCTTCTTTTAGGAGTGGCAAGAGGCTAATTCAAAGGGGAAAGAATGTAAATACTTCATGGCTACGCCATCTTGGAATCTCTCTAGGGACACAGCAATGTTCACTGTAATTTGACTTCAGCTCTAGGAAATTGCTTGTATCAACTTCGAACCTCTAGCAGAAGTTGCACAAGCAAATTCATCATGGTAGGTTAACAGCAGGAATGAAAATTTCAGTCCAAATTGAGCTCAAATACATCCTAGAGCCACAGTCTTAAATTCTACACAAGTCATTTTCCTTGCCACTTGAAAACAGAGTATCATCTTTCAATATGAACCATTTAGGACCACACACTTCAACACAATTCATATCTAGTTAGCTAGAACTCAGTATTTTCTGGTTTTCCCATAGCAATTTTCTAAACTAATATGTTCATATAAATGCCTTTTCCATATAAATGCCTTTTCATAGACTTCTGGTCACCAGTAAAGCCAATTCATGGCTTCCACTGGGTTGTGAATTATCTCTATTTGGGGGTGGGGATGGGTATCTCTTCATGAGGGATTACTCTATTTTTATTATGGAATTTGCAAATACACAAAAATAGCAAGCATGGTTTTAATATGGTCCTCATCCAGCTTAAACAATTATCAGCATTTGACCTATCCTGTTTTGTACTTTCTTTGCCTTTGTTTTTAATCATCTGCTTTCACCTATAGCTACATACATATGTATCTCTAAAAGCTAAGGACTCTCATTAAAAAAATAATCTAATATTATACCTAGCAAATTAATAATGACTCCTCAGTATCATCTAATGCACAGTTTGTGCTCAGATTTCCAAAGATATCTCAAAAAATGTCTTTTGGCCATTTGTTTGAATCAGGATGCAAACTAGGCCCATGCAATGTCTCAAGTATGTCCAAATCCATAACACTTCTCACTTTTTTGTTACATCATTGTTTTGGTTGAAGATAATTTTCTTTAGGGTTTAGGCATTCTTAATGAGTCATTTAAGATATCCCTCTTGTTCTGCTATTTTCTATAAACTGGCAGTAAGACCCAGAGGCTTATTGATTTCATCTCTAATGGAAAGAATCCATCATGCGTAGCTGTGAACTCCGGTATCAGGGACACATTATATCATATGACGACAAGACTTATCTATGTTTGAAATGTTGTCAGCCTGATTAATCTACAATAGAGCATTTTTTATCATTTACTGATGATCTTGCCCAAATCATATGTCATTGGTGGTGGTGGTTTAGTCATTCAGTTGTGTCCAACTCTTGTGACCCAACTCTTGTAGCCCACCAGGCTCTCTGTCCATGGGATTTCCCAGGCAAGAATACTGGATTGGGTTGCCATTTCCTTCTCCAAATCATTATGTCATTAGGGCTTCTAAACTGGTGATTTCTCTAATCTGCCACTTTAGCTGCATTTATTAGCTAAGTATGTCTAAATGAGGAACAGTAACAACCAAAAGAAAACAACTTTCCTTTACCTTGAAATGCAATTCATATAAAAATTCAAGGTAACTTCTTATTTTCCTAATGTATCAGTTTTTATAACAATGAGTAAATACCCTAGTAACTTTCAAAGGTGACCATTTAAAAAAAAGTATCATTATGAGCTTACTGATGATTCATGTTTTGATGCAATTTTTAGGGGACCATAATGATAGGAATGGAAAGGATGAAGTCATTTCATCTTTTTTCAGTTATTCTGAGCTGTTTTCAGATAAAAAGCTCACTGTAATCTTGGCTAACTTTCCTCTTTCCATTCTCCCTTTTACCTATCACTCTACTATTTTAGCAGCCTCCCTCTATAAAAATGGCTGGAAGCAAGCATTGAGACTAGATGACATCTTTAAATCCATGTATATATACAAATTCTCAAGGCAAACCCCTGTGGGTTTTTTTTTTTAAGTTAAAAAAATTTAAAAATATGCATTTTTTTAAATTGGAGGGTAATTGCTCTGTGGGTATTTAGTGAGGGATTCACACATACTTAGGGAAGGGTAGGTACAGACATCCACAATCTATATACTTGATCCATGATCTATGTTTGATCGCTAGACCCACACCATGCCCACAGCATTGAGCACAGCTGCAGAGGTGCCAGTCACTAGCAACCGTGCTCCTTTGAACACTAGTGGCCACTGGGGTAGCAGCAGGTAATGCTTTGAAAAGAAGTTCCCTGGCCAACTATTTTCAGGAAGTGCTGTGGTTCTTTTATTTCTTTTGGATATTCACAGTGTGCCCAAACAGACAGATTAGAGACTCTGAGTGGTTTTGTAATGAAGAAGCCTGTTTAACTTTGCATGTTCCAGCATTTCCCAAGCACCGGAAACACGGTAGGCTAAACAGTTAAGGCCAGAGTTCTTTGCCAGGGTGTGTGAGGAATATTAGTGGAGGAAATTTAAAAAAAAAACTTTATGCTACTTCATATAAAATAGATAAGCAACAAGGTCCTACTGTATAGCACATGGAACTATGTTCACTATCTTGTAATAACCTATAATAAAAGAGAATCTGAAAAAAGAATCTATCTATCTCTGAATCACTTTGCTGTACACCAGAAACTAACACAATATAAGTATCTCTGGTATATCTCTGAATGTGCCCTAGGTTGCAAAATATGTCTTTGCAGATGTAATTAAGGTAAGGATTTCAAGATGAGGTTATCCTGGGTTAGGGCTCTAGATGGAATGGTGGGTGTAAGACCAGACATAGAGACACAGGGGGAAGTCTGTGTGAAGATGGAGACAGGGACTGAAGTAATAAATCTACAAACCAAGAGACACCAACAATCGCTAGGAGAAGAAGCTAGGAGAGAAGAAGAAATACATTCTCAGAGAGTCCAGAAGGAATCAACATTGACATCACCTTGATTTTGACTTCTGGCTTCCATAAACATGACAGATTAAACTTTGTTGTTTTAAGCTACTAGGATTAGGTAATTTGTTACACAGCCATTCCAGGAAATAAATACAATATGCCTGAATCAATGGAGATTGACTCAGGAGATCTGTGGTAGATGGCATTCGTACTTACTGAAAATGTCCACAGCTGATTCTGATGGACATATACATCAAGAATCACCACTTCAGGACCCTGGGGGTTGACCTGCTTATATTGACATCCTGTTGGATTTAGTCACCTGATGTGATGAGCTGACTCATTGGAAAAGACCTTGATGCTGGGAAAGATTGAAGGCAACAGGGGATGAGATGGTTGGATGGCATCACAGACTCAATGGACATGAGTCTGAGCAAGCTCTGGAAGATAGTGAAGGACAGGGAAGCCTGGCATGCTTCAGTTCATGGGGTTGCAATGAGTTGTAAATGACTTAGCAACTGAAGCACAGCAATGGAATTTAGGCTCTTGCTGTGACTCCAGCGGACCAATAAAACTTTCTGCTCTTTACCCTCAAGTCTGTTTTTCAGAGAGTGCAGTCCCAAAGAAAATGCTATCAGGTCATCCCTTAGGTAGTACACTGGAAGTAGTTTTTACAGGCGGGGACGATGATCAAGGCTGCATGAGTAGAAAGGGGACTACTCTTCAGTAGGTTCAAAGGGAGGAGACGAAGATCAGCACTGGATCATCCAGTTAACCAAGCGGATCTCACTTGAAGAGATCCGTCTCATTCTGCAGCCTGAACAAGGTGGAGCTTTTTTTCTTTTGGTAACTTGAGAAACCCTGGTCTCCTATGACTTCAAACCCTTCTAGTTCACTTATAATCCTTCTAGACTCAGTTGCCTTCTTTTTCTCAGCTGCCCAAGAAGGCTGCTTCTTTCATCTCCAGCTTTTATTCATCTGAAAACATCTTTTTTCCCCCATCTGTTCTCATTTTAGTGCTTAGAGCTTCCCTGGCTCTCTGGATCTGGTCTGCCCTCTTAGTCTTTGATTTCTCTGAAGGAGTAGGAGATGTCTCTCCAGTCCTGTCAAGAGCTAATGATTAATAAATAAGGCATCTGCTCTTAAAAATACCTCCACAAGGAGAAGTTTGCCAGTCAGGAAAGGGCTGATGTATGCTCTTCTGGTTTTCTGGTTTGACAGCTGCTCAGAGGCTGACTAGACCCTAGGAGGTTATTTGCTCATGGTTTAACCAAGATTATCCAGTCAAAAACTAAATTTGGGAGAAGCTACCAGAGAAAAATTTCCAAAATTTTTGCCCCAGTTGTTTCTTCATCCAGGAAGGGTGAAGTGTGATGATGGGGGATAAGACAGTGAAGGAGATATTCCTTCTCCTTATAAACCACAGAGGTCCTGATCCAGCTCTTGGAGCCAGCCACAGTTCACCTGCTACCCAGTTCAAACAGGCTGTCAGAGCCTAGACTGGGCATTTAACCATTAGTTAATATATTATTTGTTGCTGCTGTTAAACTCGACTTGGGGAGCTTCCTTATAGCTGAACTTCTGAAGCAAAACCAAATTTTAAGTTAGGGACTCTAGGGACTTATAAATGTATACACATAAAAGAATCCTAGCAATAAAACAGTACTTGATTATTACCAAATGACTCACCCAGGCAGTAAATGTTCTAAAAGCTCAAAGAAAGAAGCTTAGGCCTGAGTGTAGTTTAGTCGGGGGTAAAGTTGCCCTTTGGAAAAGTAGAAAAAGTTTGTTGTAATCACATATCTTTTCACTGTCTGGACAGCTTCATGACTTCTAGAACTAAGGACAGTCTTTTTCAGGGGAAAGAGGAAGAAAAGGAAACAACCTTCTACAAGGTGCCAAGTAATTTGGTAAACATTTGATCTAATCCTGCCTCAGGGCAGTCCTGAGGCAAGCCAGTGAAGCAAGGAAGTCAGCTTCCAGGCTGCTCTTTCCTCCTCTTGCCCACCACCTCCTTGTTGGGGTGTCCATCTTTCTCACCTGGTGCCCACGTCTCATCCTCTGAAGTCTGGCAAGCCCTTCAGTCCCTTCCTCTCAGTAAGTGCCCCATGCTCCCCCAGCTCTAAAGGGCCAGGCTGACCTATAGTCCGTTTAGTCAAAGCTATGGTTTTTCCAGTAATCATGTATGGATGTGAGAGTTGGACTATGAAGAAAGCTGAGCACCGGAGAATTGATGCTTTTGAACTGTGGTGCTGCAGAGCTCTTTAGAGTCCCTTGGACTCCAAGGAGATCCCACCAGCCAATCTTAATGAGATCAGTCCTGAATATTCATTGAAAGGACGGATGCTAAAACGGAAACTCCAATACTTTGGCCACCTGATGGGAAGAACTGACTCCTGGGAAAAAGACCCTGATGCTGAGAAAGACTGAAGGCAGGAAGAGAAGGGGACGACAGAGGATGAGATGGTTGGATGGCACCACTGACTTGATGGACATGAGTTTGAGCAAGCTCCAAGAGTTAGTGATGGACAGCCTGGCATGCTTTAGTCCATGCAGTCGCAAACAGCTGGACATGACTAAGTGACTGAACTGAACTGACTTACAGTCCAGGTTGAAGGGCTTACAGAAGAACATGAAGAAAGCAGGGCTTCTCAGATGAGGGTCTTCTGGGATATGAAGTTTTGTTCTTTTTTTGGAGAGATAAGTGACAATGAAAAGGCATATTTCTAATATTAAAATTTATTTTTTAAATAAATTTTTCTCAAACAGGCATTCTCTAGAGTCTGTGAGAATTTTATTACCTTAAAAAATATACCACTCGAAGTAGAGCTACAATATGTTGCAGCAATCCCACCCCGGGCATATATTTGGAGAAAAGAATCATTTGAAGAGAGTCATATACCTAGTCGTGTCCAACTCTTTGTGACCCCATGGACTGTAGCCCACCAGCCTTCTCTGTCCATGGGATTCTCCAGGCAAGAATACTGGAGTGGGTAGCCATTCCCTTCTTCAGGGGATCTTCCTGACCCAGCGACTGAACCCTGGTCTCCTGCACTGCAGGCAGATTCTTTGCCATCTCAGCCACCAGGGAAGCCCCTTTCTTTTTTCACTTTCAGTGTTCATAGCAGCACTATTTATAATAGTCAGGATGTGGAAGCAACCTGAATGTCAATCAACAGAAGAATGGATAAAGAAGGTGTGGTATATATAAACAATGGAGTATTACTCAGCCATAAAAAGAACAAAATAAGGCCATTTGCAGTGATATGGATGGATGTAGAGATTATCATACTGAGTGAAGTAAGTCAGACAGAGAAAGGCAAATATGATATGATACTACTTATATGCAGAATCTTAAAAAAGTGGTATAAATGAAGATATTTACAAAAAAACAGAAATAGACTTACAGATGTAGAAAACAAACTTAAGATTACTAGGGGGAAAGTGGGGGTGGAAGGAATAAATAAAGAATAACTAGAGTCCCCTAGAGTACAGGGAACTCTATTCAGTACTCTGTAATGACCTATATGGGAATAGAATCCAAAGAAAAGAAAGAAAGTAAGTTGCACAGTCGTGTCTGACTCTTGAGCTCCTATGGACTGTAGCCTGCCAGGCTCCTCTGTCCATGGGATTTCCCAGGCAAGAGTACTAGAGTGGGTTGCCATTTCCTTCCCCAGGGGATCTTCCTGACCCAGGGATCAAACTTAGGTCTCCTGCATTGCAGGCAGATTCTTTACCAACTGAGCTACAGAATCCAAATAAGAGTGGATACATGTATACATATAACTGATTCACTTTGCTGTACAGCAGAAATTGACACAACACTGTAAATCAACTATACTCCAATAAAAATTAACTAGAAATATACTACTCAATATGAGATATATTCTACTAGACTCAGCATCCTTCTTATCCTCCTAGAATATATAAATAGAAGGAAAGCTCTGGTGACTGAGGTGAGGAGGTAGATGGGATGCTTAAGGGTAATAGCCATAGTAGCAGCAGCAGCAAGAGTAAAAAGAATAAAATATCTAATTTTTATTCCATGTCTACTTTGTGCCAGGAATTTTTCTATGTACCTATCTGCTCCTCAAAACGATCCTCTGAGATAGATGTCAATATCACCATTGACAGATAAATCAGAGTCCATAGCACGTCAGTAGTATGCCAGGTGCATTCACACATAACAACTCATGTTCCCCAGCTCCCCGAACTCCGAAATCCTCATCACACAGCTTGGGACACCAGTTGCAACCAATAAGAGAATTTCTACAACCACTACTGGTTTAGAAGAACAAACACCTCTAATACTTTTGTAGTACATTCTTGTCTGCTTTTCCCTAGAAGAAAGAAAAACGGCAGAAGAGAAAATGCATTTGCTGCTCTCAGATTTGGAAACCATTCTCATCAGTGTCAGTGTTGTGGAGAGGATGCTAAACTCAAACGCCATGAGATCTAAACTAACACTTCCCCCTCTACCTTCCTTCTGCATTTGCTCTCAAGTCTCTCCTGGAACTCAGTATAATATTCATTTAACCAACAGTCATGTAGTATCAGGCCCTGTTTATGTTGTGGCAGAAGAGAGTAGGGCATATAAAGATGAGGGAAGACCAAATTCTTTCCCTCTAAGAGTTTACAATTGAAGGGAAGTTACCATATGGATACAGGCCACCTGAGTTCAACCAAAAGATGTACAACCTCAAAAGCTCTTGGAATTCAGAAGAAGAGTTTTAGTTCAGTTATTTTTGGTTTAAATATGTATCATTTCTTATTGCATACATTTGCCATTTCTCTGGGATCTGCTTGGCAGGAGCACAGAGCTGCTCCTGGAAATGTTTGCTCTCCTATGAACCCAAATTTGGAGTGCTACAACTATTGATTATGGAATATTGAGTGAGGAAAAAAAGAGTTAAAGGCTGCTTTTCCATAACACCCGAAAACGAAAGATAATCTGTAGCAGTAAAGACACGAATGTTACCTAAGAACATGTTGAGAACACACAAAGGCCATTCACCTGAAGAGTAATATCTACTACGACGAGGTGGGGTTTCTGACTTATGAGTCTTTCATGATGCACAATTTCCTACCAGGACAGTCTCCTGTCTTTATTCTTCAGTGTGGATTCAGTGCTCAGTGGCAGCAGTCAGCTTATGGATGATCCCCAAACCCACAAAGTCAAGCCTGCCCTTAAACTGAAGCTGTGTGTTGTTGACTGTAACTCTTCATAAGATAAATGTTATGTGATAATGATGACACATCTCAGACAGTTCAGTTGAAAACTATTGCCTATTCAATCCATCACACCAAGCATTTACAGATGCTCAGCTTTCATTTTGTGGAATATCAATAATGATAGAAATGTACAAGTCCACACTGCTTGGTAGATACTGTTAATCTTTACAATAGAATGTTTTTCAGAGGAGGTGACTGTGAAGGAAATTCAAAAAATGCATCCTGGATTCTCATTAATGTTACCAATTGAAGACAATTTTCTAGAGGAGACTAAAAAACAACCACAAATTCAAACATGATGACTAAAAATACCTTATTACAGAAACAATCTTTTTTTCTGTTTATAAAAGGGGTTGGCATACTTTTTATTCAGGGGCCAGATAGTAAATATTTTAGGCTTGCAGACTTGTCTATGTTTTAGTTGCTCAGCTCTGCCGTGGTATTCCCAAAGCAGCCATAGATGATCTGAAGCAAATAGGTCTGGTTGTATTGCAATAAAACTTTACAAAACAAGCATCTGGTCTGATGACTGCAGCTTGCCAACCCCTGGTTTAAATATTTGTTGGCCTTAAAAAAAGAATTAGCTGTTTTTATATTATATATTGTGAATTACTTGCAAATCAATTTCCTAGGAATTATATACACTTAAAATCCTTTTGAAAGTTGTATAGACTATTTTTTAAATTTTTAATTGAAGGATAATTGCTTTATAATATTGTGTTAGTTTCTGCCATACATCAAATGAATCAGTCATAGGATACATATATCCCCTCCCACCTGCCACCCCATTCTATCCCACTAGGTTGTCACAGAGCACTGGATTTCAAATCCCTGCATCATACAGCAAATTCCCACTGGCTATCTATTTTACATATGGTGCAATCAGTTGTCTCTTAAGTTATTTTTAGTTTAAATATATATTATCTCATATTACATGTGCTTGCCATAAGGCGCACTGTTTTCTGAATTTCTATTCAATGTACTTGTTTTTGGATTTCATAAATCTTTTTTATAAATGTGATGTTCAGTCTGCTTTCTCATTGCACAGATGAATCTGTGTTAAAATCAGGGCACACCTATGATGAATTCAAGATTTTTTTTCTCAGTGCAAAAGTACACATTATCTGAAAAACTGCATTGCATGTAGGAGCTGGTGTGGACAAAGGCCTTTTAGGAATGACAGAGTCTGGGGTCCTCACCCTAGAGAGGCTTCTGTGTGCAGAAGCCAGAGCTTTCTTGAGAGCAGTGATCCCAGAGTGGGTTTTGAAGCTGTAGAACTTAGCAATTCAGCAGGGCTGCAGGCTAGAACTCCAAGGTCACAATCAACTTTGGGATGCTTTAACTTTTAGATCACGAAAGAGTTTGCCACCCACTGGGGTTACCCAGGGTGAAAGAATGGTTGTCTTGGATTTCACCCCTGAGAAGTGTGCATTATGCTCTGGAAGAGACACCATACTAGGAATGGGGATAGAGAGTCCACACAGGGCCCTGGAATTTTTAGAGGGACGTTTAATCGCTCTTCTCAGGCTTAAAAATAATATTACTCACTTCCATGATCCAGGCTTTCTGAAGCTTATACCCACAGACTTCCAATTCTTTTCTTACTGTTTTAGGATCCATCATAAACAGACAATCTTGACATATGTTGACAATCAGAAAGGACCTGCAAGTGCTTGAGGAGGCTGGTCTTGAGCTGTGGGCTCGCTCCCCACTCCAGATATTCAGTTAATGCTGGCCTGAATGGGTGCACAGAGTACAGGTCTCTTGTAAACTGAATGGGAAGCATCTACTCACTGCTGATTATGGCCCAGCAAATTGCTGGGAGTTGAGGAGGATAAAGAAGTTAAGACCTACTATTTATCTTACAAAGAATCATTAACTCCCCCAACAATCACATGTGAAGGCAGACAGTGTATAATGAAGCACCATCACTGGGAACTAATAGCAGGCATTATCTGCATATTTCAGGCTGGAAAAAGTCACTATCAAGTCTCTACTTGAAGATAACTGAACACTGTTATTTCACTGATCAATAACACGCATTATCTACACTTTATTTTGTTCATCTAGGTGCAGATATAAAGCATCACACTGCTGGTACTTTCTTTAATCTCTCGTTGGTCGGTTAAAGAGACTTAGGAGAACTGTGGGCTTTTAGGGTAGCTCAGCTGGTAAAGAATCTGCCTGCAGTGCAGGAGACCTGGGTTCGATCCCTGGGTTGAGATGATCCCCGGGAGAAGGAAATGGCAACACATTCCAGTATTCTTGCCTGGGAAATCCTATGGAGAGAGGAGCCTGGAGGGCTATAGTCCAGAGAGTCACAAGAGTTGGACATGACTTTTCATGCAAAGATGGGCACAAAAAAGAACAGAAACGGTATGGACCTAACAGAAGCTGAAGATATTAAGAAGAGGTGGCAAGAATATACAGAACAACTATACAAAAAAGATCTTCATGACCCAGATAACCACGATGGTGTGATCACTCACCTAGAGCAAGACATCTTGGAGTGTGAACTCAAGTGGGCCTTAGGAAGAATCATTACAAACAATGCTAGTGGAGGTGAAGGAATTCCAGCTGAGCTATTTCAAATCCTAAAAGATGATGCTGTGGAAGTGCTGCACTCAATAGGCCAGCAAATTTGAAAAACTCAGCAGTGGCCACAGGACTGGAACAGGTCAGTTTTCATTTCAATCCAAAAGAAGGGCAATGCCAAAGAATGCTCAAATTACCACACAGTTGAACTCATTTCATATGCCAGCAAAGTAATGCTCAAAATTATCCAAGCTAGGCTTCATCAATACGTGAACTGAGAACTTCCAGATGTTCAAGCTGGATTTAGAAAAGGCAGAGGAACCAGAGATCAAACTGCCAACATCTGGTGGATCATAGAAAAAGCAAGAGAATTCCAGAAAAATATCTTCTTCTGCTTCATTGACTATGCTAACACCTTTGACTTTGTGGATCACAACAAACTGGGAAATTCTTCAAGAGATAGGAATACCAGACCACTTGACCTGCCTCCTATGAAACCTGTTTGCAGGTCAAGAAGCAACAGTTGGAACCGGACATGGAACAACAGACTAGTTCCAAATTGGGAAAGGAGTACGTCAAGGTTGTATACTGTCACCCTGCTTATTTAACTTACATGCAGAGTACATCATGTGAAATGCTGGGCTGGATGAAGCACAAGCTGGAATCAAGACTGCCTGGAGAAATATCAAAACCTCAGATAGGCATATGATACCACCCTTATGGCAGAAAGCAAAGAGGAACTAAAGAGCCTCTTGATGAAGGTGAAAGAGGAGGGTGAAAAAGATGGCTTAAAACTCAACATTCAAAAGACTAAGATCATGGCATCCAGCCCCATCACTTCATGACAAATAAATGGGGAAACAGTGGAAGCAGTGACAGACTTTATTTTGGGTCGCTCCAAAATCACTGCAGATGCTGACTGCAGTCATGAAATTAAAAGGCTCTTGCTCCTTGGAAGAAAAGCTATGACAAACCTAGACAGTGTATTAAAAAGCAGAGATATTACTTTGCCAACACAGGTCTGTAGAGTCAAAGCTATGGTTTTTCCAGTGGTCATGTATGGATGTGAGAGTTGGACTGTGAAGAAAGCTGAGTGCCGAAGAATTGATGCATTTGAACTGTGGTATTGGAGAAGACTCTTGAGATTCCCTTGGACTGCAAGGAGATCCAACCAGTCAATCCTAAAGGAAATCAGTCCTGAATATTCATTTGAAGGACTAATGCTGAAGCTGAAACTCCAATACTTTGGTCACTTGATGCAAAGAACTGACTCACTGGATAAGACCCTGATGCTGGGAAAGACTGAAGGCAGGAGGAGAAGGGGACAACAGAGGATGAGATGGTTGGATGGCATCATGGACTCAATGGACATGTGTTTGAGCGAGCTCCAGGAGTTGATGAAGGACAGGGAAGTCTGGTATGCTGCAGTTCATGCGGTCGCAAAGAGTTGGCTACAACTGAGTAGCTGAACAACAACAGGAGAGCTGTTTGGTCTCTTTCTCCGTTTCTTCTTGGATAAAGTGTATAATTTTACTGGCCTTCCTCTGACCTCAGAGAAGCAAGCATAGAGGCTAAATAGTCTCTGCAGGATGCTTGGCATTATCAGAACCTTAGTGCTGTCTGGGAGAAGGCAATGGCACCCCACTCCAGTACTCTTGCCTGGAAAATCCCATGGGTGGAGGAGCCTGGTAGGCTGCAGTCCATGGGGTCGCACAGAGTCGGACACGACTGAAGTGACTTAGCAGTAGCAGTGCTGTCTGTGAGATAGAAAGGGCTACCACTAGTTTGGGTGCAAGAAGTAGCCAACATAAACACCATTTCCTTAAAAGGGATCCTAATTATCTATGTTAACTTGCTGTGTCATCTACTGAGTTGTCTGTAAACAGCACGCTGTCAAGAATTCAATGTCAGCTTTGACGTCACAGCCCTGTGCTACTCTCTAATGTGTGTCTAAAGTTCAGTAAGTAAAGGCTGCACGTTCTAAGACACGATCTGTGCAAGGACACACTTCTTTTATCCTGTGTTTCTTTTACATGGATTGTTAGCTTTGCTTATTTCAGCTGTATTGTCAACTAATAAGCCCTTAAGTTTGAAAATATCTGATGAAAAAGGATGATTAAAGCCAAGAGGGTCATTTGGCTTTTAGGGGGCAGTGGTGGGTCACAGGCAGGAGGGAGGCTTCTATTCCTTTGGCACTGGAAGTGCCTGTAGGATAGTACAGTGATGACATAGGAACATCCTGGGACACCACCCTAAGACTAGATCCATGACACTAGTCCCATGACCTGACAATAAGGTTCTATGGAAGGCTTTTGGGAAAGGCTGTAATTACTTATAGTAATGGACAGGAAAAAAGTCTCCTCCTGCATATTTTAATGTCTATCCTCTCATAAATGACTGCCGGAGGATATAAAGCTACGTGTGGGAGCCAAAGAATAATTAAGATACTGGGGGAACACCTGGCTTCTATTTTTTGAATTTTTGTTTTGTGTCCATGCAAAATCCACTGACTGCTCATTAAAGATTTGGCATTTGCCAGGTCCTTACCAGGTGCTGTAAGATAATAAGATTGTAAAAGATAAAGCCCTTATTCTTTGGGGTAGTATAGTCTATCAGAGGGAACAGAAAGCATATAAGAGTCTCCATTAGGTTGAAACAAATGACATTAACGATATTTAAGGTCCAAAATGGAATTGAGTACGGGAAATTTCCTACAGTTCATTCTAATTCTTGTTGGAATATAAATAAGAGCCATAAGAGAGTACAGTAAAGACCATGGGGCCAGGTACTATTCTAAGTACTTTAAATATATCAACACTTAAAATCCTCATCACAACCTTATGAGGTAGGTACTATTAGCATGTTCATTTTAGAGATAAAAAAGTAAAATAAAACAGAACCAAGGTACAAAGAGGTCACGAAACGTAAGTAAGATCATGCAGGAAGTAAGCTGTAGAAGCGGACTACATCAAAGTTGCAGAGGTTGAGTTCTTGAAGTACTGGGCTGCATACTACCTCTCTTAGAGGGAAAGAAAGGGTTACCAAGATTCCAAGA
Source organism: Oryx dammah (assembly GCF_014754425.2). NCBI lineage: Eukaryota > Metazoa > Chordata > Mammalia > Artiodactyla > Bovidae > Oryx > Oryx dammah. Next base: position 39,444,201 of record NW_024070204.1, on the reverse strand, counting down.
TGGACACACACATTCTCTTGGGGGAACTGGGAAAAGCTTTGTGGATAAAACAATATTTGAAATATGCCTTAAAGACAAAAATCCATAAAGGTTTGCTCCCACCTGGGAAGGAAGAAGAGAGAATTTCTGGCAAAGGAATCATTATGAAAGGCTATAATGAGCAGGAGTTCTGCTAACATAAACATGGGCGTACACAGTACACAAGCGAGATGATGCTGGAAGTACACACAGGATCCATGTTGTGGGCCTTCTTAAAGGATGGAGAGATGAGTTTATTCATAGTTTAGGAAGCAGTGGGGAGCTGCTGAAGATGACGGGGCAGAAGAATCACTGGATCAGAGGTAGGGAAGAAGAAAGAATGTGGAAGCAGAGGGTAGGGGGCTGGAACAGGAAACAAATAGAAGGTAGGGAAGAAAAATTAGGAGGCTAGGACAGGAGTCCACCTATGAACGTACAGTAAGGACCCCAACAAGCAAGATGATGGTTATTACAGTAAATTATCTCATATATGAGTTTTTTAAATTGAGTTTTTCATTTCATATTGGAGTATAGCTGATTTACAATGTTGTGTTAGTTTGTGTACAACAAAATAATTCCCTTATACATGTATCCAAAATCTTCCTCAGAAAGATATGCAATCAGTTAATAATTTCTCCAATACTTAGTAAGTCTTAAGTATTTGTTCCATATAATCATCAAATCCTGTGCCAAAAAACAACTAAGAGAGAGATGAAATTATTAAAAAAACAAAACGCATGAGACCACAGCAGCCTGACTCCGGAGTCTGCCTACTTCAGGAACACTGTCTTTCTCTGAAAGATTCTAACCATCCTCATCACTTTCCCCCACAACTAAAAGCAGCTTTCTTTGTAGTAAGTTTGTGCCATTACTTCTCTCAAGTATACAAAGATGTCTCTCTCTTTCAAGTGTAAACTCCTTCAAACCCCTTCTTAGCCTGTATGTGTGTTTTTGCTCATATTTATATCTCTGCATTGGTGAATTACACTGCTACCCATGTGTGTGGGCTGAAAACTTCTCATGGGACTTTTAAAAATAGTTCTTTGTTTCCAGAAAATATTTCTCAAGCCTGTACTCTGTGGAAGGTATGTTCGTATGGGCCCATGACTGCATAAACACCCATTCACATGGATTAGGTCCTGTACCCACACAGAGAGCAGAGCCCCGAGGGCTTAGAAGATGGGCCAGACACTTGTTGATGAGCAAGAGAAGAAAGAGACGAGTGCAATGGATGATTCTTTAGGTGGTGCATTGCGTGGGTTACTCTTAGCTGGTCTGGTTTGACCACATGCTTTTTTCCCAGAGTATTGCTTGGCAATGCCATGTATGGATCATGTTAACTAAAGATGAATGATGCGCTCTAGTCATGGGTCCCCAAATTATTTCAGGGCAAGATATGTCAGCTTGTTGATGCTGCTTAGCAATAGAATTAGATCTATGATTTGCACCTAAGTTCACTGGAACTGGGGGCCTGACAGTTAAGGCTGTCTACGTAGCTAGGGTGTACCTACATGACCAGCTCACTCTAGGAAACTCCGTCAGGAGCAGACTTTGGGCTTCCTGGTACTGAGGTGCTTGGCAGGAACATGAGTAGTGGTTCCAGACCTGGAGACAAAGGGTGACTGTTGTAACTGGGAAGTGAGAGGACAAAAAGGCCCACACTTGGGTTCTGCAGATCCTGGTCAGTGCCCTTTCCCATCTACTATTGCTGTACTGTATCTCTTGCCTGTCAGGAAGCTGTCCTCTGAGTATACACCATTTGATTTCTATGATTCTTTCAGCAATAGAACCCTGAAGGTGGTCAATGTGCAGTTAATACAGGTGGTGAGATCTGATCCTCTATGAATGCCCCCCACCCCCCTGTAAGCCAAGAGGTTCCATGATAACAAGACGGGGGTAGGGGGATTGGTGGGAATTGTTAAGTGTGCCAAAGGGTAGGTAGTCAGGGAGCTATAAAGGATACTTCCATTTAGTTATTTTATTTGCAATATCATTTATTACTTGCTGTGTTCAAGGTACCATTTGGGGTACTGTGAACTATACAACCCTGAATAAGACACAGCTGTTCATGATCCAGATAGGGAGATAAGAGAAATATGCAAACAACTATACTCCAAAGCAGTGTTTAACATATTACTTCAGAGTGGTAAGGAATCACATGACCTCCTTCAAAGACACACATAGAGGAAGGAGGGATTGCTCCAGGCCAAGGGTTAAAGTGTTTTGGCTGAACCTTAAAGTATGGGCAGGATTTATATTTCCAGAATGTGGCATAAGGCAGGAGGAGGACAGTTTGGGAAGATGGGATGGCATGAACAACATCCCAGAGGAGGGAAAGCACCCTGGGGAGGAGTGACTCGTCTAGACTTACAATTGAGGTCAGGTGACAGATGGTGGATTCGAGTGTCTTAGAATAGGTTTGCAGTTTAAATTTTCGGTAGTGGGGAGGGTACTAGAGACAGGGCGATTTAGAGCAGAGGGATATGTTGGATTCTGAACATCTTTATTGGCAAAGGAAGGACAGGTGGGAAGAGGGTGGAAGGAGGGAGACAGTTACTAAGGGGTTATTGTGACCCCTTAGTATAAAGTCGAGGTGGCCTGCAGAAGGGTGGTGGCATTTATTTATGTTTGGATAGTTCTGTCTAGGATTCTCTCTGAGAAGGTTTATTTACTTTTCTTCCATGGGGTTTTGCTTTGAATCTAAGAATTCAGAAAAGTGCACATAGAAAATGTATACATTACAATTGTAAACTGACAGATCATGAACAATAGTTTTTTTTTTTTTTTTCTTAACTGGAGTAATACTGATTTACAATGTTGTGTTAGTTTCTGCTGTACATGAAGTGACTCAGCTATATGCATACATATATCCCCCCTCCCTGTTGGACCTCCCTCCTACCCAGTGCCCCCTCCTCCCCCAGGCATCCTATCCATCTAGGTTCCACAGAGCACTGAGCTGAGCTCCGTGATCAGAGTTGGGCATGACTGATCAATTAACACATTCACGGATGAAGGTAAGTAGCTATTCTTCTTGCTTATCACAAGGACAAAAATAATCAACATATGCAAAATAAGTGGCAACAATTTCTTCAACATATCCGCCATACTCAGAGCTTGTCTTTCAACAAAGCCCAAAGCTTGAGCTCCTCAGACCCCAGGACATGGCAAAGAAAATGGCTTGGGGAAATTCTACCACCACTTTGGGGGTATTATATTTGTGTGTGGGAGAGGGTTTCAGTGTGGGATAGAGCATGCGCCAATTAGTAAAACATTCTTAACTCATTCCTTCTCATTTCCTTACAGAAAGTAGCAATAAGTCACATTATCTTCTGAGTGAAGGCTCTGGAACATACTGGCTGAGATAATGCAAACATAACTAACAGCGAGCCCTTTTACAGCCCCTCACATTAATTAGGGAGCAGATTAACATGTCAGATGCTTCTAAAATAGGAGGGTTGTAATGAGTCTGTGGTCTGGCACAACTGACACATTGATGACGTTTGTTAAAAACAGCACCAACCCTCCCTTTGAGTGACTTCCAAGAAAAATGATGTTTACATTGCATATTAGAAATGTAGCCTGCAATTTAGTCATAAAATCCCAATTATGGTTTCATGACGCTGGAATGACCCATGAAACAGCAATGGCTTAAACAGTCAGGTACACTGTCTTGTGTAATGTGGACTTAAGCATATACTTCAATTGAGGAAGAGAAAATCCATCCATAGAATTTAATTAAAGGTACCTACTATGTGGGGTTTCCCAGGTGGTTCGGTGGTAAAGAATCTGCCTGCCAATGCAGAGACGGGAGTTTGATTCCACGGCTGGGAGAATCCCCTGGAGAAGGAAATGGCAACCCACTCCAGTATTCTTGCCTGGGAAATCCCATGGACAGAGGAGTCTGGTGGGTCCCCGTCCACAGGGTCGCAGAAGAGTCAGACATGACTTAGTGACTAAATAAAACCACCACCACCTACTAGGTAATTAGGAATTTTTTAGGGCATATGAGGGATTTAGAAGAAGCAGAAAACATGAGCTTTGCCTTAATTGACTGCAACATAATTAATTCTTGAAGCCCACACAACTTTTTGAGTTCTGTGCGTGGTACAGACATATACATGATGATGTTGTGAGGTATAAATGTTATCACAGAGCAGTGAGCAAAGTTCCATGGGAGCATAGAGGCAGAACAGGTTTCTGGGGCTAAAGGATTTCGAGAGGTGTTCCCAAGAGAGCAGATATTTGCGTTCAGTCTTAAAGAAAAGATTGTCACAGGACAAGAGGGAAATGTGCAAGTCATGTTAAGGAGAAGAGACAGCTTGAATGAAGGCAGAATTTCGGAGTCCAGGGTGAGTTGGTTAAAGGGAAAATTTAACTGTCTGTTAATGTGATCATTAGGTAAAGCAATATCTCAAAGTAATAATGACAATGTGATACAGGACTTGTAAAAAGAAAGATTCCTAAACTCAGTAACCTACTTGCTGGCTCACAATAAATTATTTCATCTTTCTTTTCTTTGCATTAAGTTGGTCTTTCTTAACCTCTAAGGCTGGGCTTCCCAGGTGGCTCAGCAGTAAAGAATTTGCCTGCTAATGCAGGGGATACAGGTTCAATCCCTGGGTGGGGAAGATCCTCTGGAGAAGGAAATGGCTACCCATTCCAGTATTCTTGCCTGGGAAATCCCATGCACAGAGGAGCCTGGTGGGCTACAGTCCAAAGAGTTGGACATCATTTAGGAACTAAACAACAATAACCTATAAGGCTAACCATATGAGAGAAATAAAGAAGCAGCCTTTTTTTTTCTTCCCCAAAGAGGACATGAAGATGGCCAACAGGCACAAAAGATGCTCAACATTGGTAATCATCAAGGAAATACAAATCAAAACCACAATGAGATATCTCACACCTGGCAGAATGGCTATCATCAAAAAGAATACAAATAACAAATGTTAGCAAAGATGTGGAGAAAGGGGAAGCCTTATACACTGTCGGTGGGAATGTAAACTGGAGTAGCCACCATGGAAAACAATATGGGGGTTTCTAAAAAAACTAAAAATGACCTAGCAATTCCACTCCTGAGCATAACAAAAACACTAATTCAAAAAGATACATTTATCCCAATGCTCATAGCAGCACTATTTACAGTTGCTGAGATATGGAAGCAATGTAAGTTGCATCAACAGATGAATGGATAAAGAAGATGTGGTGTATACATGCAATAGAATACTACTCAGCTATAAAAAATGAAATTTTGCCATCTGCAGCAGCATGGATGGCCCTGGGGGGCATTATGCTTAGTGAAATAAGTCAGACACAGAAAGACGAGTACTGTATGATGTCGCTGATATGTGCAATCTAAAAAACTTAACACACTAATGAAAAACAGAAAAAGAAGGAGACTCACAGATATGGAGAACAAACTAGTGGTTACCAGTAGGGAGAAGGAAGGGGCTTGGTGGCGGGGGGGCGGGGAGTTATGATTGTATGGTATCAAGTGTGTGAAACTTCTGAACATTGTAAAGCATTACAGAATTTAAAGAATCTTTCACTCAGTTAAAAGAAAAGCAGAAAATAAGCAGCCTTGTGGAGAAGTTGACAAAGAAATTCTGAAAAAAAAAAAAATTTTTTTTTTTAGTTTGCCTCTGCAGTTTCAGTTATTAATTCATCCAGTTACCATATCCTAAATAAAACAGAGTAAGGACGGTAGCTTGAACTGTAGTAAAATCTGGACAATATTGCCAAAGGCGGAAAAAGGACTGAAATTCTTACTTGTCGCTAGGCCTGGATATAGTATCTGCGGATTCTGAGATGCTCTGACAAAGAAAGCTGGTGTGGCTGAAAGAGAAAGAGGGGGAAAAAAAATACCCATTAATCACTCCTGTAAAAAATGGTCTGATGTGACCTTGTTACATTCTCATTTTCAAATGTCAACATGTAACCTGGCCCAACCTCACAAAAATTCTCTTTCTTCTGTCTTTTCAAAACTAAAATCACACCTATCCTCTAAAAGGAACTCCTAAATATTCAGAGCAAATGGAAACCTTTTGTTTAGTCGCCTCTGGTCTCACGCCTGGACACAGTCAGGAAGGATGAAAAATTGCCTTCCTACATCATTTGGGTCCAAACTTAAGTCTTGCTTGTGAAAACAAGGAGGAACATAAATTCTTTTTAAAAGCAGTATTAAAAACAGTTCAGTCAAACACGTTTATTCTTAGAAACAAACATGTGAGCAACCCCGGGAGTAGGGAAGGAATGAGGGGAAGTGAAAAACTGGACAAGAGAGAGAGACAGAACTTTAGGATGTGAGATGGGCAATGAGTTATCTATTATAAAGGAGTTCTAATGGTACTGATACTAGTATTAGGTTACATTAAAAACAGGCAAAATGGAACATGCTCAACGTAGCTATCATTGAACTGTTGAACTGGGTTGAACTGCAAACACCTCAACTGCAAACACCTCAACTGCAAACATACTGTAACTGCTGTCTGGTTTTGGTGGAGAAGGGAGCATCTGTAAGAGTCTTCTCATCCCATTAGGTGATCCCTGGGTTGCTGGAGAGGCAGTGTGACCCAGGGCCACAACAAACACACAGCACTTCCTCAGAGCAGCAAAACTGCTAATGCTTCTGGTGCCCAACACAAACCCACAGTAACAGTGCTAAGAAAGCGTTCTCTGATATGAAGAAAGGAAGAGGAAGAAAATGAAGATGCAGGGGCAGTGAACTGGCCCACATCCATCTCCCTGAATTTCAGAACGGGTGAATCCTGTCCATCTGTCCTGATCCACTTTTCAATTTGTTTGTTCACTAACTCCTCCCACCTGGCCAACCAGTAGGAGGCAGCTGTCGGGTCTGGAGCTCAGAATATAGAACCTAACAGAGGAAATTAGATCCTCTCATCAAACGCTGCAGAATTCTAACCCTTAAAAGTTTTTGCAGCCTGGGCATATCAGGGAGAGTTATTTTTCCAAGTGAAGTTAGGTTTGGGGGCCTTTGGCGAATAATATTGTAAATTCTCTATGACTTTCAGCTCCAAAAGGATTTCTTTTCATTCTCTCTCTAAATTTTAATATTAACTTTATCTGCAGAAGTTCATTTACTCCCAAATGCAATAAAGAATTATGACAGAAAGCAAATAGAATACATGTTTCCCTAGAGTAGATAATGTACTACACATGGATTTTAACGTGACCAGAAATGAAAATTGCATTTTATAAAAATGCCCTCAAGTCTGCTCACTGCCTTGAGACTCTTAGTCTTTGTTATTATCATTATCTAGACCCCAGCCCCCACCTTTAATTCCTTGCTACAAATCAGAGAACACTTTATTACCCCTTGCCCTAAATTGGGCACTAGAACATTATTTTTGGTCAAGGTTGGGCAAGTTTATATAACTTTTAACTGTGAATGACCTCTTTCACTGACAACTATGTATGCCTTGAGAATGTTAAAAAAGGGTCCAAAAAAAGAGGAAAATTAAGTCAATCAGGGACGACAGACACACAATCATCTGTGTTATTTGGTCAAAATTATCCAGTGAGTTTTTCTCCATTTTCAGCTTGATACCGAGTAAAAAGACACCAGTTTCCAGGCTCAGACCAGCAGGAAAGTTGATGAATTTCCAGAATGATGACTGATACAGACAGTGGGGGGGTTAGTTATGAGGCTCCAGGGGAGCCCACAGAGCCAAACCTCAGGCCCGGAAATGCTTGGGCAGCGCTGGCCACCCTCAACTCTTTTGCTTTCCTTGCAGACAGAGGTCCGGTGCCTTCCTCTTTATGGTGTCTTTGGTAACATTTTCATGAATCAGAAAGTCTTACTCAGCTAACAGCCTCCACAGAATATGGTGAATCAAGGCATAAGAGGAACAAATGGCATCCTTGGGGAAGAACCACAGATTTACGCCAGCACCGAGAGGGTGCTGATTACAAAGTCGAGAACCATGAACAAAACTGTGACACCTTAGTAAACGGAGGTATCACCCACGGTGGTCAATTTTAGTGTCCCAGCTGTCCTCGCTGTCTAGAAGTGCTGAGTAATAGAGGAAAACAAGTGAGGGGTGGCAATAATGAGAGAAGCACTGCTCTGGTATATCCTATGGGGGGCTTTTAAATCCTGGCATTATAAAATGAATTAGCTACAGCCCTTGGCCTCAGTGAGCCCACAGTTTTTGGGCAGGGATATATTAAGGAAGGAGTGGTCTGCATTGGAGGAACAAGGCACTGTCCTTTAACAAGTCAGGACACTTCCTGGGGAAGGTGACCCCTTGGATGGTGCTGAGTTTGGGATAACTAAGCAAATGAGAAGGAAAGGATAAGGCAGTTGGTGCCAAGGGAAGCACTGAATAAAGAGAGGGCTAAGACATGGCCGGGGCATGTAAGTCACAATCTGCTGGGAGTGGGTGGAGCACAGCTGACCGGGGATGTGTTGAGTGGGGAGAGGTCATGTTAGGATGGTCTTTCCAAAGAACTTAATTGTGATCCTGAAAACACTGGAGAACTACTCCTTTGCGGGGCCTTGAGGTAGAGCTTCTCCTGGTGAACCTGCTTAAGAACAAACTACAATCTATACTTTCCTACTTATGTCCAACCCTGTGCTCAACTTCCCAACCATGGCACACAATTGGATCTCAGTTTCTCTGTCTGTAAAATGGGGCCAGTTGCGGTATCTACACAAGTGAGGTTTAAGTCAATGTATTCAATACAATAAAATATATTAAATATGCAATGTAGTAAGGGCTTAGAGTTAGATATTATTTTTATTATTGTCACTGTTACTATTGCTACCATTACTCTGAAAGTAGAGGAGAGCATGACAACCCACTCTAGTATTCTTACCTGGGAAAGCCCATGGACAGAGGAGCCCAGCAGGCTACAGTCCACAGGGTTGCACAGAGTTGGACATGACTGAAGTGACTTAACGTGCATGCACGCACGCACCCTGAAAGTAAGGGCTCGTCTTTTACAACAAAGAACTCAGTGCAATTCTTTGCTGTAAAAGAATGTGACAATCACAAGTAGACTTTGTGAACTTAAGGCTTTGCACGTATGAAGACATGATTCAGTCCTAAGTGCACCAGGATCTGCTCTATTTATTTAGGTCCTCCTGTGCAGGCTGGACACAGGCAGTGGGACCCTGGAGAAGTGAGATCAGTGGCATTGAGAATGGGAATCTGCCTGGGACTCAGTGCAGTCATTTCCAGTTCTTGTAAGTTGGTGACTTCCCTACTTACAGTAGGAAAGTCAGTATGGGAGAATTTACGTTCTGCTGAGGATTGTACTTTACCTGTTGTGCAGCAGTGGCATTTGGAATCAGCCATGAATAGTGCAAACACAAGTAGGTAAACCAAGATACAGCATATGGCAACCATTTTACACCATGGCAGGAGAACACAGAGTGTGCCTCATACGGCATCTGCCATAAAACAAGCACTGGTTGATGTCAGCTATTATCATTATTAGCTTATGGTTACTATAAAGACAGTGCTGATGTAACTGTCATGAAATCTGCATTTCAAGACTTTCTCTGATTGCAATAATCATTCTGTGGTATCCACAGATATCAAACCATCGTGTTGCACACAAACTTGCACAATATTTTATGTTAATTTTATCTCAATAAAGCTGGAAAAAAAAAGACTTCCCTGAAGGCTCCCTTGGGCAGTAAGTTGTCCTTCCACCCAGCAGCCCTAGAAACAACTCTTACACCCTTTGCAGTAACTGCTTCTTTTCCTGTGCCCTATGACACACAGTAAGTTTCTTGAGATAAGTATTGCTTTTATCTTTGTAACCTCTGTTAGGAGTGAAGGGCATGGCACCTAGTAGAAAAATACAGCTTGCTAAACAAAGGAGGTAGATGAATTATAGGTGCTTGAAACTTTGGCATTTGGACTAAAAGGGGATCAAAGAAAAACAGTTTATTTTCAGCAAACTACATCTCTCCTTATAAATCTCAAGTTTGCTTGACCATTTTTCCTGCCTTTTGGAAGTCTAGTTATCCTTGAGCATATTTCAGAAATTTCCCCTGCTCAGATTTCAACCTCTAAAGCTCTTTCCAGACCCACTTCTGCCTTTCTGTCCTTTTTTTCTCTATCACACTATGATCACCATCACCAGAGAGTATTCAGTTTAAAATCCTTATCTCCTCCAGATGTGTGGTCTCCTTGCAGTAAGGCTTGAGTTATAGCTCCCTGTCTGGTCACACTGATATCATGTCCCAGGCCATCCTGCTGACTCTGAAGGGGCCAGCTGATGGCAAAGTCAAAAAAATGCGTGTGAGGTGTTTCAGTTCAGTTCAGTTCAGTCGCTCAGTCATGTCCGACTCTCTGCGACCCCATGAATCACAGCACGCCAGGCCTCCCTGTCCATCACCAACTCCCGGAGTTCACTCAGACTCACGTCCATCGAGTCAGTGATGCCATCCAGCAATCTCATCCTCTGTCTTCCCCGTCTCCTCCTGCCCCCAATCCCTCCCAGCATCAGAGTCTTTTCCAATGAGTCAACTCTTCACATGAGGTGGCCAAAGTACTGGAGTTTCAGCTTTAGCATCATTCCCTCCAAAGAACATCCAGGACTGATCTCCTTTAGGATGGACTGGTTGGATCTCCTTGCAGTCCAAGGGACTCTCAAGAGTCTTCTCCAA